>NC_036247.1:22433008-22441720 GCF_002742605.1 Olea europaea var. sylvestris
TATGTTGATTAGCTCTGGCCTTGCGAAAGGTTTTTGGGCTGAAGCTGCAAGTACTGCAGCTTATCTGATTAATAGGTCTCCGTTCAGAAGTATAGGGTTTAAGACCCCACAGGAGTTGTGGACGGGAGAGCCTCCAAATCTGGAACACTTGAGGGTGTTTGGATGTGCTGCATATGCACATCAATCTGAAGGGAAACTTGAGCCCAGGGCTGTCAAGTGTGTGATGTTAGGGTATCCCGAGGGTGTGAAGGGTTATAGGTTATGGGTTTTAGGGGTCCAAGGCATTAAGATTATTAACAGCAGGAATGTAGTCTTTAATGAATCTGAGATGCCATGTCTAAAACAGAAAACCGAAGAAACTAACAAATCTGAAACTGAGAAGAGTATTCAGACTGAGGTGAAGCTGACTAGGCTAAATTCACCTACACCTGGGAATGACGAAAATGACCCTATACATCATGAAAATGAAAATGAAATTGAAATTGAACCTGAGCCTGAACCTGAACCTGAACCAGAAGAGGTGACTGAACTTCAAGATAACATTGAACCAGTTGAAGTTGAACATTTTAATGATCAGCCACCTAATCAAGATTATCAGCTTACTAGGGATCGGGGGAGGAGGCAAATCAGGCCAAATCCTAGATATGAATCCCTAAACTTGACTGATTTTGCCTTGGTTTTAGGTGAAGCCCTTGAACAGATAGAACTGCTAGTTATGAAGAAGCTGTTAATGGAAAATGTTGTGAGAATTGGCTAAAAGCTATGCGGGAAGAAATGGAATCTCTAATGGAGAATAAAACTTGGAAGTTAGTTAACAAACCTAAGGATCATAGGATAGTTCAATGTAAGTGGATTTACAAATTGAAAGAAGGAAATAATCCTAGTGATCCTCCTAGGTATAAGGCCTGATTAGTGGCAAAAGGGTTTACTCAAAAGGAGGGGGTTGATTACAATGAGATATTCTCTCCTGTGATAAAGTACAAAACAATCAGACTGGTTCTTGCATTGGTTGTTCAGTACAACTGGGAACTGGAACAACTAGATGTCAAGACTGCTTTCCTACATGGGGAATTGGAAGAGGATATTTACATGAGTCAGCCTCAAGGTTTTGAGGTGAAAGGTAAAACTAACTGTGTGTGCAAATTAGAAAGATCTCTGTATGGGCTTAAACAAAGCCCTAGACAGTGGTACATAAGGTTCGATACCTATGTACTGAAGATAGGTTTTAAAAGGAGTGAATATGATGCATGCCTGTACTATAATGATAGTAAGGAGGGCTGTGAGGTCTACTTGTTGCTGTATGTAGATGACATGCTTCTAGCAAGTTCAAGTAAGACTGAAATCACTAAGATGAAGAACCTTTTAAAATCAGAATTTGATATGAAAGATTTGGGGAGTGCTAAGAAGATTTTGGGGATGGTTATAAAGAGAGATAGGGCTGAAAATAGACTAGTCATTTCCCAAGAAGCTTATCTAAACAAAGTCATAACCAAATTTGGTATGAATGGATCAAAATCTGTGAACGTTCCCTTAGCAGCTCATATGAATCTTTCTGGTGTACAATCTCCTAAGACTGAGGAGGAATTTAGAGAAATGAGGAACATACCCTACGCTAATGCTATAGGTTTCGTCATGTTCTCTATGATAACAACCAGGCCTGACTTAGCCTATGCTATAAGTTTTTTGAGCAGATTTATGTCAAACCCAGGAAAGCCTCATTGGGCAGGTTTGAAATGGTTGTTAAGGTACATTGTTGGTACATTAAATCTGGGTCTAGTGTATGAAAAGAGATCTAAAAAACTTACTCTAAAGGAGTATGTAGACTCTGATTTTGCTGGTGACAAGGATAGCAGAAAGTCTACCACAGCGTACCTTTTTACACTAGGTGACAATTGTATAACATGGAAGTCACAGCTGCAGCCTTTAGTTACTTTGTCAAGTACTGAGGCAGAATATGTTGCCATAACTGAGGCGGCTAAAGAATGTACTTGGTTAAAAGGAATTTTAAAAGAATTGAACTTCATGCATGATACACCTGTTATGTTTACTGATAGTCAAAGTGCTTTATTGCTTTGTAAAAATCCTGTTTACCATGAAAGAACTAAACATATTGAGGTAAAGTATCATTTTATACATGAGAAACTGTCTCAAAGTGAAGTTAATCTTGTTAAAATTCACACTGATAGGAATCCCTCTGATATGGGAACAAAAATTCTACCTGCAAGTAAATTTAGATTGTGCTTATCTTTATTACACATTGACACTGGTTAATTTTCTTGCAGGTGATGGGCGATGATGATGAACAGTTCTTCCATGTGCAAATTCGCAACCAAGAGAGAGTGTTAGGAGAACCAAAGTGAAGAATGTGAGGATATGGTTCACCTAACACTATCAACTTGTGACTTGATGGTATTGAGGTTGACACAATAAGGTCTTCCCACGTTTTTTGGCAGAGGCATGGTCTTTCCTTGCTGTAGACTTACCCTCTACTATTTTAAGAAAGTGGAGCTCTCGGTTTCTTTTTCTAGCAGCAGAGAGGAGCTCTCGGTTTTCATAGCAAAGGGTGGTGGTTCTTCATTGGTTTTCCCCTCTCTCTTTGGAAGGCAATTTGCATAGCATGGGGCTGTTCCTGAGCCTGAAAAACTGCCATAAGAGGTGAAGAAGCAGCTGCAAGGAAGAAGAAGAAGCTGGACAGATTTCGGCCAAAAATGAAGGGGTTGTATTCTTCCGGTTTTATTTTCTTGTTTTTGCCTTGAATCTTGTTTGTTGATTGTTGTTTTGGTTGATTGAACTCCTAGGATCCCCAACAACTATTTTATTGAAAGAATATGTGGTTGAATTTTAGAAAATAGGAACTGTTGACCTCACGAATTGGACCCTCCACGTGACTAATCGATAGCTGTTCCACGTAATCTTCTCTGCACATAGTCAACGCACGGTCAGATGCACATGATCGGAACCAACGGGCGTGACGGCGGCGGCATACACTCCAACGGTCAATTTAGCTTCTGGTGATCGGAACAGTGTCAAGGTTGTGCAAAAAGGATGGGGAGGAGAATATATATTTACTTGTTATGGAGAACTAAGTTGTAAGAGTTTCATTACCATTGCCTCTTGTAAAACCTTGGGTATTTATAGTTGAGGAGAACCGTTAGATGTGGGACACGTGTATGCATTTGACGGTGTGAGATGTCTGCTCATAGGCGTCAACCAGCAGCGTCTATAGAGTGTGCGGGTAATAACTTCTCCCGAGTTGAATTGACATAAAGTGATACGTCACATTAATTAGACTCATGGAGACGTCAAATCAATTAAACCTTGGGGCAGAAAGGATCTTGACACAGATCTCTTTCTGAAATTGGCGATAGATCCTCTAACATCCTTGGAGTGCATTACGCTTCAGTGTCAGAGACAAGAACGCTTTGGTTGAGTCGAATTGTTTGTGTCTCGCAGGACATTAGTAGCTCGCCAACATTAGTGGTGGAGTCACTTTAGAACCACTTTGAATGAGTGTTGACACCTCGTATGATGCAGTGACAGACTTTTCGAAGTGGTTCGAATAGGGGCATAACAAGAACCAAACATTAGCTTAAATATTGTTGATTGAATGCTTAAAATCACATATGGGTGAAATACTGGGGCACCAAGAGAATTACTGTTTTTTGTTTTGTTTTGGATTTGATGAGGGTAAACCTTTATTGAGCTTTAGCCCTTGTTTGAGCCCCATTTTTTGTTATAAAAAATGCATTTTGAATTGTGTGTCTATATGAAATGTGTGGTGGTTAAAAAATAAGAAAAAATTTGAAATTACGTATAATATTATTTTATTGAAAAATACATTGTTGAAAGCTAAACCACAACAAATGCAGTCACGTTTGTTCCACATATACCTTTTTCTTGTACTAATTATGGCCACGATTTCATCTTCTTAATTTCAAGTAACACTGAACTGGAATGAATATTTGATATGATAAAATCGAAATGAATTAGCAATCATTAGAGCCGAGTCTTCATATCTCCTTTCATTCCTTCTCTAGTTTAACCCCGGTTTAATGGATCCAATGCTTTTCTGTGATCCTTGTTCGGTCCCTATTTTTTAAAAATCATTTTTCTCCAAACTTACTTTTAACCCACATATTAAACGGGACTCAAAAATTTTATCAACCAATCAAACAGGTGCACACATATGGTCTTATTTGCTCTTGTAGGTGTACAAAATTTGATTCAATTTATAACGTTAACGTGGGGTTATGAGGAGCTGTGCGTGGTGCCTGCTAAAATCTCCCAGCGATGCGTTGATCTTCCAACCGGCTTCATGAAGAATTTCTATTTTTTATGGTCTAAAACGATTTCCTCTGAAACTCATAATAACTTCAATAATTTTCTTTTTCAAAAGAAATGAAAGGCATAAATGTGAATCCTCTTATCATCTTCAACATGGAAGACAGTATGGAAGTCTTCTTAAAGTTTGATCTGAACACAATTTATGGCTACATGGCTGCAAGGAGATGAACGAGGATGTCGCTATTTGGAAGGGGACGAGTTATGTCACTTATTTTTGCTAAGCGCTTTGATTTTGCATTGGGATGGTAGAGTGCGACTCGTGCTTGAGCAAAGTGTGTGTTCCTTAGTTAGCTATCGTGTTGATTATTTTAGCCTTTTTTGTTAACATAAATTGTTGTTTTTGTGGCTTCATTCGTTGTGAGGGAATAAGTGACTTTATTTTACAAGATTTTAGTACCATATAGGACTGTATTCCACACTTTGAGTTCGCAGTAGCTTAAGTTAATGGAAAGTGTTTCCATTTGCCTTCAAACCAAAAAGAAAAGAAAAGAAAATGTGTACTCTAATGTAATGGTCCATGTAATAATATGCATATTAAATGTTTTCTTTTGATCATATTTATAAAAAAAGGTTAAACCCTAATCTTAAGGGTCCTCCACCACCCCTACTCTGAAGCATCGTGAGGGAGGTAAATTGCAGGTTATGCCTCCAAGGGTATAGGGTGGAAGGCTGTTTGTACACTTGCACTTACCCAATAGCCAAATTCATATTTCAGGATTCGAACCCTTGACGCAGCAGCCTCAAACAAAGTTGGATTTCTCCACCCTCTCCTTTTACCACTTGGAGATGTGCCCCGGGGGCTTCTTTTGATCATATTTATACTTAGCCCATGTGTGGTTTAGTTGAAAAATTGATTAAAATTTAAATCGAAGTCAAAAATAAAATTTTAATCATATATTTTATGAAATTCACAACTTTTCAACTACACATTTTATTTATTTTTTTCACAAAATCCTTTTATTAAAGCACGGTATGATCATTTCACCAACAAAATAAAGATTCACCTTCAACCACAAATTATAGATATTTCTTGTTGATGACTATTACCGTACGAAACGCGCCATCTCTGCGCAGTTTATGTACTGAACTTCCTCGAATAGAATCAATCAATGAACTGTAAGTGCGAAATCTAAAATGGAGGGTTACAACCAAGACAATATCACTGACTAAGGAGAACACGCTCGTGACTGGGCCGAGCTGATCAGCGAGTGCCTCCGCAACATCCTTTCGCGCCTCTCTTTGGAGGACCGATGGCTGGGAGTATGCGTGTGTGCAAGGCGTGGCTACAGGAATGCAAAGATCCGACCCTCAACTCAGTGTTCGACCCCGAGACTGACTTCGACTCGGTCACTGAGTTACCCTGATTCTGGACCCCCGAATTCGAGAGCAGGATCGATAACATGATAGTATCAGTCGTCGGCTGGAGCAATGGATCCCTTTCCGAAATCCGTGTTAGACACTGCTCGGATCGCTCCCTCTCTTTGGTTGCTCGAAGGTATTTTTGTTTCTTTTCCTGCGTATCTGCTCACTCATTTGTGATTAGTTCCTTAAATCATTCTAGAATTGAATTAAATTAGGAGGGAAATCTGTTTGGGTGGAGATGGAAATTTCATTTTGATTCTGGAATTTTAAACTAAACCCTAAATAGTTTCAGCTGATTGTTGTTTATTTCATCCGACTTTATCTATTTTAGTTCAAGTTTTTTATTACAGCTAGCTTGTGTGTGGACAATTTCAGTAGTTTACAAGGTTTCATTAGAAAATGGAAATCAAAATGAGCTTAATATCGTTGATTACCTTCTTAAAGTCGCCTATGGATGAAATATCTGGGCACCAAGAGATTTATTGTTGTCTTCTTCTTCTTCTTCTTTTTCTTCATTATTATTATTTTCTTTTCCGGATATGATTAGGGTAAACGTCAAACGATCTTTAATCTAGCTTTTATTCACGATTCACTGTTTTATGTATGTCAAAGTCATGTCCTTGGCTTCTTGAAAACCATTTCAACCAAGTATTTTCGTCGACACTGTTGCGAAACCAAAACAAATTCTTCCACAGACCTAATTATGAAAATTAAACTTTACTCTTAATAAATTTGATAAAGATGACATAAATGTGTTTATTTATTTTCAGTTTTTATTCAATCAACTGCTATATATTCTACAAAATCCTATGCAGTAGATCATATTATTTCAAATCACCTAATATATGTTTATTTTAGTTTACACTGAGAACATGGCTAAGGTAGTCTCAGTCTTCCTAACAGTCGCAACGTAAGAATTCAATTCTTGAGATATGAAATTGGACTCTTCGTGGATACTAGTGTACGGGCAAACTCTTATTTTCTGACTTGTTGGGGTACATCCCACAATTTACCTCCCTCACAATGCTCCAGGGCAGGGCGATGGGGCCTTCAAGATTAGGGTTCAACTTTTTATTTTTTTTATTTTTTATTTTTTTGGAATATTTTTTCGCTTCTAATTTGATCACATTTTCTCTTTATTTCTATGTACGGTATCGATTTATTTTTCTTTAAATCTGGACCATATATTCTAAAAAGTAGATCCTCTTTAGACAGAGTTACCATTTGCCATTTGTTCGGTTAAAATCGCACTAAACCTGGATGTTCATATGGTTAGGATGATAAGATCCTATCAATTGTTCGGTCAAATACTTTTTCCTATTTTTTAATCACAATTTCTCCTAAAAATCACCATTTAAAAACTCCTTTTTTTTTTTTTTTTAAAATAATAGTTGTCAAACAGGATGTTAATCTTGTTTTGTTTATTTGGTGTCGAGATCTAGAGTGGTGATTGCAGTGTGAAATATCACTATTACTCTCTCTCTCTCTCTTTTTGTTCTTTTATTTATTTATTTATTTTCAACACCAGTTTGATGGTTTTTGAATGTAAATTTTCCTTAAAGACTTTGCTTAAAAATGGAGGCTAAGAAGTACAAATACCATAACAAAAGCTGTGGACCAAAGTAATAAAACGGAATACATCTTGATAGAAAAATTCAACAAAATGAAATGGTTTTTTAGAGTGGGCCCTTCATTGACTTGCATGCCTTTCTCACGCTCCTCGAAACTAGATCATAGCCGGTTTCATATTGAACAATGTGCTTTTGGTTCCTATACTTGTATAGTTGAGAAGCCAAGTATGTCTTCGTGATATTTGGAGCTAAGTTTTTTTGGTATATCATAAATCTTCTGATTGATCATGAACTCTGCACACATTATTAGAAAAACACCAAAGTCGTGGCTACAATAATAGTACATGTAATGTTAGATGTAACGAGCAATGGCATTATTATGTAACAAGCCCCAGAGGTTCGACGACCACTTTTAACGCCTATTCCCCCGTTGAGCATCCATTAAAATGGATAGAGTTCGGTTGTACTATAAAGCCCCAAAAAACAAGCTGTAAAATACAAGAATGTTTCAGCAGTACAGCAGAAATAAAGTCACCAAGACTTATCTCAAGAGAAATCACAAGACATAATAACATCCACTAAGGAATCAGCCGAAGATCACATAGATCTTCCAAAACCCGCCACTGCTCACTTGCAAATCTCACAGATTCTTGCAAAGATAACACCGAGCAGTCCACAACTATATGGGTCTATCACATTACAAAAGATTTCTCAACATTCATTCATTGGAACCACCAAAATATGTGAGCCTTAATAACTAAAAATGGAGTTCTCACATAGGAAAGAAAACGACCAGAAATCTGACCCAAAACCAAGGATATTCTCCAGATAAAAACTCATTTATCACCTAGAATAATTGTTCCCGGTAGCAAGAATAGATTCTGTCTCTTGGTTCACAGCATCACATATGCATTTAATCACTAAAATCACTCAAGTATTATAACCCTAAATCACCGAGGAATTAGGAATTCTTGCAGAGAGAGAAAGGGGCGATTCGGACTCAACAAGAAGAATAATTTCTGAATTTTTCTCCTCTCAGAATCTGCCGGTCAATGGAGTCACTCCAGATTTATATATTGCAAGTCACTAGCATAAGATTGGACAGCCACAATTGTGCCACTTGTCAAGATTTTGTTGATTGCCTCAACTAATAGAGTTGCTATTTGTAAAACACGTTTTCTTCAATTTTGGAAGCACATCTTTTACTGCCACAGGTTTAATCTCAACAATCTCCACCTTGCTTTCACCACAGGTTTAATTCTCAACAATCTCCACCTTGGTTCCAAAATTTAAGGTTATAGTGCACTCACGAGCTTCACCAACATTTATAATGTCATTTGCTCCAAGTACCTGTACAATCAATGAAAAGAATTAATAGATAACATCTTTAAACAGTTTTGAAACTTATTTAAAGGTATCACCTTAGTTCCCATAT
>NC_036247.1:22441977-22455161 GCF_002742605.1 Olea europaea var. sylvestris
TCTACTCAAAACACTAATACTAAAAGTCAAATCAGGTCTGGTGCAAATCATTAAGTACATGACTGAACCTATAGCTTTAGCATAAGGAATTTTAGACATTCTTTCAAGTTCATCTCCAGTTTTAGGACACGAATCAGATGTTAATATAAAGTGATTAGTAAGGGGTAAAGTCACAAGTTTACAATCAAACATATTAAACCTCTTTAGGATCTTATTCACATAATCTTGTTGACATAAGAACAAGAAATCAGATTTCTCATCTCTAATAATTTGCATGCCAAGTATTTTCTTAGCGGGACCAAGATCCTTTATATCAAATTCTGATTTTAATTTGTGTTTGATATCATCAATTTTAGATTTATTGGCAGTAGCAAGAAGCATATCATCAACATAAAGCACAAGATACAATGAATCTTTACCTCCACTTCCTTTACAATAAAGACATGTATCATAATTGTTTCTACTAAACCTAAGCTTCAAGACAAATGAATCAAATCTTTTATACCATTCTCTTGGAGCTTGTTTTAGGCCATATAATGATTTTTTCAACAAACACACAATTTTTTCAGGATCCTTTAATAAATCCTAGAGGCTGTCTGATGTAGATCACTTCATCCAATTCATCATACAAGAATGCAGTTTTTACATCTAGTTGATCAAGTTTCCATTTAAATTGCACAACTAAAGCAAGAATACATCTTATAGTTGTATATTTAACCACGGGGGAAAAAATCTCATCATAATCCACACCCTATTTTCGTGTGAAACCCTTAGCAACTAGTCTAACTTTGTATCTAACATTATTAATGCCACCTTCCCCCTCCTTTATTTTATAAATCCACTTGCAATCAACTAGTTTCTTATCCTTTGGTTTGTCAACCAATTCCCAAGTTTCATTCTTATATAAGGAAGACATTTCTTCTTCCATAGCACTCAACCACCGCTTAGAATCTTTAGATTTCAAGGATTCATGATAGGAACTAGGTTCAGTTTCAATTTCTTCTTGGTAAGTGAACAAAGACACAAAGTCATCACTGTTGAACCTAGCCGGTGGTCTAATTTGCCTCTTATCCCTATCTTTAGTGAGCTGGTATTTATCTAGAGGTATATTTATGTCATCACATAAATCAGGTTCGACCAAATCAGGCTCATTTTCATTCTGGTCAGCCTCATTAGTTGCTGTTTCTAAGGGGAAAGAACTGGTATCATCTATTTTAATAGGCTCCACCTCAATTTGGACATCATTTTCAGTCAAATTTCCCTTTTTCCCTTCCAAACATGGCATACATGATTGATTAAAGACCACATCCCTTCTTATGATAATCATGTAACCTTTTTCCCCATAAACCCACAGCCTGTAACTTTTAATATTTTCAGCATAGCCCAAAAACACACATTTAAGTGATCTAGGTTCAAGTTTACCAATGTTTTGATGAGCATATGCAGCACAACCAAATGTTTTCAAGTAAAAATAAATCACAGACTTTTGTGTCTACACAGATTCAGGCACATAAAGCACTTGTAGGACTTCTAATAATCAAATATGCAGCAGTTTTAACAGCTTTACCCCAAAATAATTTGGGCAAGCCCGAACTTAAAAGCATGCATCTAACTTTATTCAACAAAGTTCTATTCATTCTTTTTGCAATGCCATTTTGTTGGGGTGTGTATGTTACAGTCCTATGTCTTAAGATGCCATGCATCTTGCAAAAATCATTAAACTCATAATTGCAAAATTCTAGTCCATTGTCCATTCTCAAAGTTTTGATGTTCAAATCAGTTTGATTTTCAATTTGGGTTTTCTAATCTTTAAATGTAGTAAATGTTTTATCTTTAGTTTTCAAAAGAAATACCCAAATTTTTCTTGAGAAATCATCAATAATAAGCAAATAATACTTTTAACCAGACAATGTAGGGGTGGATGCAGGACCCCACAAATCAGCATGTAAGTATTCTAGAATTTGCTTTGATTTATGAGTACTAGTGGGAAAATGTAATTTAACTTGCTTTCCAATTAAACATTGTTCAGATTTAGCAAATTCACCAATATTCGATTTTCCAAATACACTTTTATTTTGTAAAGTCTTTAAACCTTTTACCCCAATGTGAGCAAGTTTACAATGCCACAATTTTGCAAGGTTAAATTCATCATCTAAAATAGCTGCTGAAAGACCCAATAAAGGTTTTGCATTTAGAAAGTATAAACCATATCTCTTTGGGATAGAAGTGAATCAAGTGATCAAGTCACTATCCCTAAAGATTTTAATGTGTCTTTGACCCAATTTTATGTCAAACTCCATGTCATCCAACATTCTTAGAGACACAAGGTTTCTTTCTAATTCAGGAACAAATCTGTCATCTTTTAATAATAAAATAGTCATTTTCCAAAAGCAATTTTATTGTTCCAATACCTTTCACTTTGCAGATCATGTTGTTTCCCATAATAACTTGGCCTCCTTTTGTTTGTTCAAAATCCAAAAAATAGTTTTTATTAGGGCATATGTGGAAAGAGCAACCCGAATCAAGAATCCATTCTTGATTCACGTTCCTTTCAACATTTACAAGAACCAGTCCATTATCAATTTGTTTCTTATCATAGGACATAACAGCATTACCTTCACTTAGCTTCTATCCTTTCAAATCATTTTGCTTTTTGTAACAATCATTTGCAAAGTGACCCAACTTACCACAATAAAAATATTTCTTTTCATTTGCCTTAGTTTTGGATTTCATTTTGTCATTGTTCCTTTTCTTAGGGTCACTTTGAAATTTTGAATGGAAATTAGATTTACCAACATTTTTCCCCTTTAACAAAAGATTTTCTCCATTTTGATGGTTGATACAATCTGATTTTAATTCAAGAACCTTATTTCTTAAGGCATTTATGGTGATATCTGTGGTAGGCTCATCTCTTCCATATTCCAAGGCATTCGTTAAGTCTCTATGCCTATTACTAATGGAGTTTAACAAGACCACAGCCAGCTGATCCTCAAATAATTTCTCATCACAGTTGGCAAGGTCCTGAGTCAATTTTGTAAATCTGTCCAAGTTTTCATCCAAGTCAACCGAAAGGTCCATTTTGAAAGAAAAGAATTGTTTTAGCAAAAAAATTTGTTTGGAACAGTTTTTGGCTCATATTGAACTTTCAATTTGGTCCACAATTCTTCATGAGTTTTAATTTCACCTATACACCTGATCACATTGTCCGAAAGGTACAAGAAAATAGTACTCCATGCTATTGCTTCTAACTCAGTTCTTTTAGCAACAGACATTTCAGTAGGCTATGAATTATCTAAGGCTTTAGCACATTTCGTTTGCATTAAGATAGCCCTCATTTTTGGCTCCACATATTAAAGTCCCTCTCCAATTAAACATGCTCAATTCAAACTTAGTAGTGGCTATGACAAGATTCAGCAAGAAAGTTCACAGTACACAAGTTTGATTTCAAGAACACATACGGACACACAATAAAAATACTGCAGGCAGACTAGGGGATCAGGGGCCAATGACCAATGCACTTATACAATTTTCACAAATAGTAAACACTTAGCACTAAGTATAAGAGGCAGAATCACAAAGAACGGAGATATCAATTCCTATAGACTCTACTGTAAAACCTAATTACAGAATACAGTAAAGATCTCACCAAACGAGTTTGATAAAACTCAATTTCCACCAGCCAATGTTTATTGCAGTTTGAAGGAAAGTTTCAGAATCCAGTCAATTCACAGGAATTAGAGACGCTCCAGTAGTCCAAGATTGCTTTGATATCACTGAAAAGTCGAGGAGTGTCTAAGAATTAATCAAGATTTAAACCAAACACAAAAAACAGTAAAATAAAGTGCAGAAAATTGTAAAATGAACAAAAGATTTTTTCGGCCGAATCCTCAGAGGTTCGGCGACCACTTCTAACGCTTATTCCCCCGTTGAACATCCATTAAAATGGATAAAGTTCGGTTGCACTATAAAGCCCCAAAAAACAGACAGTAAAATACAAGAATGTTTCAGTAGTACAACAGAAATAAAGTCACCAAGACTTATCTCAAGAGAAATCACAAGGCATAATAACATCCACTAAGGAATCAGCCCAAGATTACACAGATCTTCCAAAACCCGCCACTGCTCACTTGCAAATCTCACAGATTCTTGTAAAGATAACACCTAGCAGTCCACAACTATATGGGTCTATCACGTTACAAAAGATTTCTCAGCATTCATTCACTGGAACCACCAAAATATGTGAGCCTTAATAACCAAAAATGGAATTCTCACATAGGAAAGAAAACGACCAGAAATCTGACCCAAACCCAAGAATATTCTCCAGATAAGAACCCATTTATCACCTAGAATAATGGTTTTCATGCAGGGAAGAAAGAGAGACCAGATACGGGCTTCCAAGATGAAGAATAATGTCTCTCAAATCTGAAAATCATTCCCAGCAGCAAGAATAGATTCTGGCTCTCGATTCACAGCATTACATATGCATTTAATAACTATAATCACTCAAGTATTGGAACCCTAAATCACCAAGAAATTAGGAATTCTTGTAGAGAGAGAAAGGGGCGAGTCGGACTCAACAAGAAGAATAATTTCTGAATTTTTCTCCCCTCGGAATCTGCCGGTCAATGGAGTCACTCCAGATTTATATATTGCAAGTCACTAGCATAAGATTGGACAGCCACAATAGTGCCGCTTGTCAAGATCTTGTTGATTGCCTCAACTAATAGAGTTGCTATTTGTAAAACACGTTTTCTTCAATTTTGGAAGCACATCTTTTACTGCCACAGGTTTAATTCTCAACAATCTCCACATTGCTTCCAAAACTTAAGGCTATAGTGCACCTACGAGCTTCACCAACATTTATAATGTCATTTGCTTCAAGTACCTGTACAATCAATGAAAAGAATCAATAGATAACATCTTTAAACAGTTTTGAAACTTATTTAAAGGTATCACCTTAGTTCCCATATCTGATGGATTATACAAAGTAGGAATTTTATTTATTTTCAGCAATCATTTTGATATAATATCCTTTAGACACTGCTCGAACCGCTCCCTCTTTTTGGTTGCTCAAAGGTATTTTTGTTTATTTTCTTGTGTATCCGCTCACTCATTTGTGATTACTTCCTTAAATTATTCTTTTAGTTATCGATTTGATTTATCCCATTGGCAGCTTGGGTGGAGATGGAAATTTCTATTTGACCGGACACGAAATTATTGTTCAACTTGCTTTTACCGTCAATATTTTGGGCTGATTGTTGTTTATTTCTTCCGGATTTATCTATTTTAGTTCAAGTTATTGATTGCAGCTTGTGTGTGGACAGTTTCAGGCTTGTGTGTGGACAGTTTCAGTAATGAAAATGGAAATCAAAATGAGCTTAATATCGTTGATTAAATTCTTAATCTCACCATGATTATGACCATGATTTGCATCTTCTTTCAATTAATACTGAAATGGAAAGAATATTTGATACATTACAAAGTTGTGACTTTCTTTTCTTCACATTAGAAATGAATCAGCAATCATTAGAGCCAAGTCTTATTAATGCATCCAATGCTTTTCTACGACCCTTGTTTGACTCCTATTTCTTAAAACTCCTTTTTCTCCAGACTAATATTTCACAGTACTCACAATTTTTATCAACCAACCAAACAGGTGTCCAAATCTTCAAGTTCTCTCTATTAAGAGATGTCCTCGTGTGTCTGATTCAATTATGGCTGAAATAGCTTCTGGATGTCCCAAGCTTAAGGAGCTCGATATCAGCTGCTGTTGTAAAATATCTTTCAAGTCATTGACAACCATCGGATCACATTGTCCTAACTTGCATATTCTTATGCGGAATATGATGATCTGGGTGGATCCTTCCTCACACTTTGGAATCATCCCGAATGAGTATCTGAATGCCAATCCAATGGATGAGGATGAAGAAGCTGCTGCCATTGGAATATTAATGCCTCATCTTTTGCATGTTGAACTCCAAGGTTCCAAGTTGACGGATAATGGACTTAATCTGATCTGTGAAGGGTGCTTGGACCTTGAGTACATTGATCTATTTGGATGTAGGAGTGTAAGTAGTCGTGCTATTGAAAATGCCAAGTCTAAGCTGAAGAAGTCGAAAATCAAGGAGCCTAACATTAATTTCACAAGGTCTGTTCTCCGTAGGGAAAGTTACGATTATTGAAAATTGTATGACGAGCGGTTCCATACAAAATGTGTAGAATTTGATCCAATTGAGAACGAAAACGTGAGGAACTGTTCGAAATGCCAGCTTGCAACATCTTCTGCATTGTGAATTTTTATGTTTTAGGATGTAATAAAACGATTTCCTCCAATGCTCGTAATGACTTCAATAATTTTTCTTTTTATTGTGGTTCTTGTCACTTCATTCTTCATGTGGGGATTAAAGTGACTTTTTTTTTAACATGATTTTAGTACCCTGTTGGATTGTATTCTACAATTCGTGATCGCAGCAGCTCAAGTTAATGGGAAGTGTTTCCATTTGCCTTCAAACCAAATAGGGGGAAAAAATGTGTACCCTAATGTAATAATGTGCAGAAATGTTTTCTTTAAATCATATTTATATTTAGGACTTGTTTGATTCCTGATTTTTTTTTTTTTAATATCAAAATACATTTTTCCCTCTTTTCTTTTCGACTACACATTCTTTACAATCCAGTTCATAATGTTGGAAAAAATCAAATGAAAGTTTTGCCGTATTTTTCAGCAATATTAGTTTGTTAAAATTAATTTTCTATTTTTTCATGCTGTAGTGTAAAGAAATGAAATCATAAATTTTGTAAACATTCTTTACCATCTTTCAATCAAAGTATAATATTTAGTAAAATATGTGTAACATGATTATGTAAAGTGTTATATAATTTAATGTGTAAGGCATAATTTATTCTTTGAATTAAGAATATTTTGGTCTATTTAGCTATTTATTGTAAATTTGTATATATATTAATTTTCACTTTTCAAAATGTATATTTTTTTGTTATCAATGACTAAAATACATAATGCAAAATGTACATAATTTGATCCGATTGAGAACGTTAACACGGGGTTATGAGGAGCTGTGCGTGGTGCCTGCTAAACCCTCCCAGCGATGCAACGTCTTCCAGCTGGCTTCATGAAGAATTTTTATTTTTTGCGGGCTAAAACGATTTCCTCCGAAACTCATAATAACGATTTCCAAAGCATACTGTGTGTTGCTTTGGAAGCTATTGCGTCGATTATTTTAGTTTTTTTAAAAAAAAAAGGTTGAACCCCAACCTTAAGGGTTCCTTACCGCCCCTGCCCTGGGGTATCGTGAGGGAGGTAAATCGCAGATTATGCCTCCAAGGGTACAGGGTGGAAGGCTGCTTGTACACTTGCACTTACCCAAGAGCCAAATCCATATTTCAGAATTCGAACCCTTGACGCGGCAGCCTCAAGCAAAGTTAGATTTCTCCACCCTCCCCTTTTACCACTTGAAAATGTGTCCTGAGGGCGATTATTTTAGCTTTTTTGTTACTATAAATTGTTGTTTTTGTTATTTTACAAGATTTTAGTACCATATAGGACTGCATTCTACATTTTGAATTTGCAGTAGCTTAAGTTAATAGAAGGTTTCCATTTGCCTTCAAACCAAAAAGAAAATAAAATAAAATGCGCACTCTAATGTAATAATATGCATATTAATGTTCAACCGGGCTGGGTGTACAAAATTCTAGTTTACAGATCTCTTACAAAGGTTTCACACATGGGTGGGACAGGATTTTATTTTATTTTTTATTTTTTATTACATTGGGTCACGTAGTGGGCCGAGCCTTTGTGAGACTTATGGTTTTCTTATGTAAGAACAATTCTATACAACGAGAATTGTTCATTAATGTTTTCTTTTGATCATATTTATACTTAGCCCATGTGTGGTTCGGTTGAAATTTTGATTAAAATTTAAATCAAAGTCAAAAATTAAATTTTAATAATATATTTCATTGAACTCACAACTTTTCAACAACACATTTTATTGATTTTTATCACAATTTATCAAAAAATTAAATTTTTTTTCTTAATCAAACAAGCCTTAATATATATTTAGATTTATTTATGATTTATATATATCATATTTGGCACATTTATTTGCATGTTGGATTAATCATTGGTATCAAAAATAAATTTTGAAAAGAGACAGAAAAATTTTAAATTTGCCATTTATAGCGGCACAACAGATCAAAATACCCCTTATTACTCTTCCAAATATTGGTTTCCAATAATCGCCCATCGGGTTTTTTTTTTTTTAATCTTAAATATCTATTTCCTTAATTAGTTTTAATATCAATTCAAGTATCTTGACAACACAATATTTTTTTTCTTTCAAAAACATATTAACAATTTTATTTTTTATTTTATATCAAGTTGTATACTTCTATGAACAGCTTATGTATATTTATCTTCACTTCTTAAAATTTTCTCATAAAAAAGAAAGAAAACATCAAAAACTAAAACTAAAAATAATATGTATAAATGTTAGAAAAATTTTTAAGATGTAAAATGGTATGAAGTAACCTCAACTTAAAATAACAATAAAAATAAAAATAAATAAATAAATCATTTAAACGGTAGAGTAATAAATCATAGCATATATTAATGTACTTGATCTTTTAAAATTTTAACAAAGAGCAAATTATAGAATTTTCTATTTATACGAGCAAAGTGATTATTTTGAAAGGAAAATAAAATTTCTAAATGTTATAAACTAGAGAGAAAAAGACAAGAAATAAATGAGTCATAATTCAATTGTGTATTTTATTGAGAATCAAGACACGTAATTATAGCATTCAAATTGAGAGTTATAATTGTAACGAAATAGACTCTCTAAATTATATAACACTTACCTATGTATGATAATAAGACTGTATGATCATTAATATTTATCTTATAGTTTTACAACACTCCTCATTTGATGATTATTTGTACAGTTGTTATCTCATTGAAACATTGTTTGGCAAAATCCGAGGGTACAAACATATCAATAGATGAAAAGGAGTACAAATAATTTTAGTAAAATGTCGTTTCGATAAAACCTTGTCAAAAAATTCTGGTGACATAGATTCTCTATTCCTAATTGTCGTGACACGTAAAATACTAGAAAATCAATAAGCGAAATTTTTTGTATTGAGTGACCCATATCTTGTACGTTTGAAATTCCTGGTGAAGCATATTATATATTGTCTTGTATAGTTTTCAAATAACACTGCTTCATATGAAATATTTATCAATCTTTGATGATTGTAATAACATGATGATTCGAAAGTCTCATACATAAATGAGTATTATTTTGAGGGTAATGTTTTGTAGGTTATGGACATCATTACACAAAGAATATGCCTCGTTAAAACTTTATTAAGAAAAACCCTTTGGAAAAAATTTTAATGAATAAAAAAGAGTACATTATTTTTTTGAATACACCACAAAAGTTGTTTAATTAAAAATCTTGCTTGGAAAATTCAATGAGACAAAATTCTGGTCAAGGAAAAAAGAGTACAATGCATATTGACTACCCATTTGATGATATTAATTGAATTATATGCTTCGAACAAAAAGTCCTTTAATGATAATATTAAAACCATACAAAGTAAGTTGGTTATAACTACATTTAATATATGCATATCAAATTTCATTCATTGTCAAGCTAACTACATAGAGAATTGTGATTGCATCCCCCACGAGATAATTTATCTATTTATACAAGTTTTTCCGAAATTCATTATGTTAAGAGTCATACATTATATATTATGCATGACTTTATATTTTTCATTTTCTTTCCCACACAAGTACGCAACTTTAGGTGTTGGGGCTGTCGATTCAAAAAGTAGATTTATTTTTGCTAGGACTGCATCCATTTATTTGGTCAATCATTTCTTCTATCGATTTGATTTGACAAATTGAGTTTTTCCTTTCAATTCTATTTTTTTTTTCAATAACAACATAACTTAATGAGATATCTCTATTTTCAATTTTTTTAACACTTGAACATCTTTTGAAATTTTATAATTAGTTATTTTTATATGTTCTTCCTAAATATACGCTTCCTAAATGGGACCATCTTCCTTATTTGTTCTATTTACTTTTAGAGATTTTTTCTTAAAATCAATTGTATTCACTCTTTAAGTGTGCCATAGATATATTAGATATAATGTTAACAAATTATACTTCCACGAAGCCAATTCAAGTTTGAGCATTTAAAGTTGGTGTGTAAAATACTATAAATTTCTTTGATCATTGAATGTATCTAAATGAATTATCTTTCAAACGCTTGGCTCGAATTATTTTTGTGAGGATCTAGACAATATAATGATATATTATGAATATTATTTTCAATTTCTTAATTTCTCTCCTTAATATTGAAGAAATTGTTTAGTTAAATTGACAATTAGCAAACCACATTATAAAATATCCTTCGTTAGGATTTGAGGTATTGTTTAACGGTTCAAACTATACATTCATTCTCAGCATTATTTACTTTCTATCTTAATACATTGTGGTCGAGCAATAATACATATATTACACTATCAAAATAATTAGATAAAAAATTTAGGTTATGATTATAAACCAATTATAATTGGGAGAACTAGAAAAAAAAAAAAAAAGAGAAGAAATAAATGAGTCAAAATTCACTTGTGTATTTTATTGAAAATCAGGATCTGTATTTATAGGGTTCAAAATGAGGGTTACTTTTGTAACGAAATATATTTTCTAAACTAGATAAAATTTATCCATCCACGATGTTAAGAATGCAAAATCATCAATAATTATCTTATAATTTTGCAAAACCAAAATAATTTTCAAAATGTTATTTTAGATAAACTAGAATGGCTAGTACAAATCAAAATATCGACGAATTCACCTCAGCTAGTAGAATAAACCCATGTTTGACAACCTTTAATATTTTAAATTGTTTGTTACAGTATCATTATTCACCACATATTCACACAATAAAATATTATATATAGAAACCAATAAAATTTTCTTAAATTTTAATCATACATTCTCCAAAAAATACTATTCAAAAATTTTTTATTATTAAAATAATGGGTGACAAGTAGCGTTGATAGCCCATTCTACTAGAATAATTTATATAGTGGAAAATATATCTACACATGGTTTTTAACTTCTCACTTCATCAAAAATTAGATTTACGCCTTTAATTTAATTTATTTCTCATACTTATTTTCAACCATACTTCATACGATAAAATAATCTACACGTAAACTCAAAATTTTTAGAAACATCGTTTAGAACAATTGTTTACTCAAGTATTCAAATTGTAGGAATTGGTTAACGTAATTATCAAGTTCATGAGACTCACAACTTTTATTAAGTTTTTAAATTACTTATTTTATCAATTTTTATCAAAATCTATTAAAAATTGCTAATTTATCCAAATTAAATAGGGGCATAGATAAAAAAAAAAAAGAAAAAAAAAAAGAGTTCAATAATTATCAACATGAGCCAAGCATAGATAAAAAATTGATTTCAGAACAGCTACCTGAATTACATTTGTGGGCACCATGGTCTAGTAGGATGCCGTCAAATCATGGCTGAAAATGCAAAAAGTGACTTCATTTTCAGCCATGCATAGACTACGATGAGCCTACTCGGGAGTCATTGAAAATGGAAATAACTAAAACCCTTGTTTGATTTAGCTAAAAAGGACCTTTGACATCCTAAAAAATAGACAATTTTTTTTTTTTTTTTTAAGACATAAAAGAAGATTCATCACTATAAGAAGATTACGTAAGAAAGCACGTAGAGTCCCAAAGGGGTTAATTCATACTCCAACAAGTATCAATAATGTCATTGGGATCAGTCATACTACCTTTACCCAAACTATATATATATATATATATATATAATATTATTTTATTTTTATTTTTTTTTTATTTTTTCCAAATTTTTCGTTGAGAGATAAATGAATATATTTTTAATTTTAACCAAAATTTTTAATTATTTATTTCATTAAACTTTATCAAAATTTACTAAAATTTTCTATTTTAGCAATATCAAACTGCAGCTAGGGGAGGTGTCATATGTGACACTCCAACTTCTTGGTCATATTTAAAATTTGGAAGAACTAAGGTCTATAATGTCGATTTTATTAATAGTCAAATTTGATGTACATTCTATTTTGACATAATGCCATATAGAGAGGTGTCGTATGGGACACTTCAACTTCTTGGTCATATTCAAAATTAGGAATAATTGAAGTTTATAATGTCGATTTCATTAACTTTCAAGTTTGGTGTAGATTCTATTTGGCGTATTGCCATATAGGGAAGTGTTGTAGGGGACACTTTAACGTCTCGATCATATTCAAAATTTGAAAGAACTAGGGAGTATAATGGCGGTTTTATTAACAATTACGTTTGGTAGATATTTTATTTGACAGAATATCATATGACATTCTGTCATATTCAATCATATGGTACTTTGTCGTTTGACGGTTAAATAAAATAAAATAAAATTGAAAAAGGCTGTTTTCTCATTCAATACATTTTGCAACACATTTTTCAATTAACGAAATGTTAAAGGTTCTGCAAGTGGTGAAATCCTGTTATTAAAGCACGATATTATCATTTCACCAACAAAATAAAGACTCGCTTTCAACCACAAATTATAGATATTTCTTGTTGATGATTATTGCCGTAGCTGTCTATACGCAGTTTATGTACTCATCTGCCTCGAATAGCATCAACCAATGCGTTGTCAGTGCAAAATCTAAATGGAGGGCTACAACCAAGACAATACCGCTGACTCAGGAGAACTGGCTCGTGACTGGGCCGGACTGATCAGCGAGTGCCTCCGCAACATCCTCTCCCGCCTCTCTTTAGAGGACCGATGGCTGGGAGCCATGCTTGTGTGCAAGGCGTGGCTGCAGGAATGCAAAGATCCGACCCTCAACTCAGTGTTAGACCTCGAGACTAACTTCGACTCGGTAACTGAGTTACCCCGATTCTGGACCCCCGAATTCGAGAGCAGGATCGATAACATGATAATATCAGTCGTCGGCTGGAGCAATGGATCCCTTTCCGAAATCCGTGTTAGACACTGCTCGGATCGCTCCCTCTCTTTGGTTGCTCGAAGGTATTTTTGTTTATTTTCCTGTGTATCTGCTCACTCATTTGTGATTAGTTCCTTAAAT
>NC_036247.1:22458029-22481894 GCF_002742605.1 Olea europaea var. sylvestris
GAAAAAGATTAAATTCATTAATAAATATAAAAAATATAGTACAATTAATAAAAACATTACAACAACGAAAATAAACTTTCACCACTTTGCACCATTTTGGTGCAAAGTGAATAGTGTAGCATTGCAGCAACTTTGCACCAAAAAATGGTGCAATTTGGTGATTTGAAGTTCACATCTCCAATGGGCACTCTTTTGCACCAAAATTTGGTGCAAGCGTCCCTCCAATCACCAAAATGGTGCAACATGAACAATGTTGCACCATATTCATTGCACCATTTTTTACACCAAATGGTGTAATATTCATTTTGCCCTTCTCTTTCGTTTTTCAAAGATAATGATTAAGGTTATTTGTGTTATTTTCGTTCTATAATAATAATAATAATAATAATAATAATAATAATAATAATAATAATAATAATAATAATAATAATAATTACATTATTAATCGAGGTTTTGAAAACTCAATTCCCATCTTGCTCAATCAATTTTTGGTGACCTAATAATTGATGTGAAATTTTATACCAAACCTTCAATATTTTCAGCTTATTGTTGTCTACTTTTTTCCGTCTTTATCTAATTTAATCCAAGTTATTGATTTAAGCTATAGCTTTGTATGTCGACAGTTTTAGTAATTTACAAGGTCAATTATATTGGTTAAGCCCTTACTTGATTGTGATCTTTTGAAAATAAAATTTGAAAAAAGGTGACATTTTTGGAGATGCGGTGAAAATGTAAGGAAAATATCCCTTTTCCTTTCCATAGATTTTACTTAAAATAGCTACTGCTGTAGCATTATAATTTGTATTGTTTACGGTTGGGAAAGCCCCACTAGCCTATCCTCTTTGTAGTTTGAGGATGTAAAAGCTCGTGCAAAACTATTTTATTTGAAGAATATGTGGTTGAATTTTAGAAAATAGGAACTGTTGACCTCGCGAATTGGACCTTCTACGTGGCCAACCGATAGTTGTTCCACGTAATCTTCCTCATAGATTTTACTTAAAATAGCTACTGCTGTAGCATTATAATTTGTATTGTTTACGGTTGGGAAAGCCCCACTAGCCTATCCTCTTTGTAGTTTGAGGATGTAAAAGCTCGTGCAAAACTATTTTATTTGAAGAATATGTGGTTGAATTTTAGAAAATAGGAACTGTTGACCTCGCGAATTGGACCTTCTATATGGCCAACCGATAGCTGCTCCACGTAATCTTCCCTGCACACAGTCAACGCACGGTTAGATGCACAAGGCCAAAACTACCGGAGGCGACGGCGGCCGCAGACACTCCAATGGTCAATTTAGCTTCTGGTGATCAGAGCAGTGTCAAGGTTGTGCAAAAAGGGTGGGGAGGAGAATATATATTTATTTGTTATAGAGAGCTAAGTTGTAAGAGTTTCATTACCATTGCCTCTTGTCAAACTTTGGGTATTTATAGTTGAGGAAAACCGTTAGATGTGGGACACATGTATGCATCTGACGGTGTGAGATGTCTGCTTATAGGCGTCAATCTGCAGTGTCTATAGAGTGGGCGGGTAATAACTTCTCCCGAGTTGAATTCACATAAAGTGATACGTCACATCAACTGGGCCTATGGAGACGTCAAATCAATTAAACCTTGGGGGCAGAAAGGATCTTGACACAGATCTCTTTCTGAAATTGACGGTGGATCCTCTAATAGAGATCCTCGGGGTGCATTGCGCTTCGATGTCAAAGGCAAGAACTCTTCGGTTGAGTAGAATTGTTTGTGTCTCGCAAGGCGTTAGCAGCTCGCCAACGTTAGTGGTGGAGTCACTTTAGAACCATTTCGGATGGGTGTTGGATACCCCGTATGATGCAGTGACAGACTTTCCGAAGTGGTTCAGATAAGGGCGTAACAGGAACCAAACATTAGCTTAAATATTGTTGATTGAATGCTTAAAATCACATATGGGTGAAATATTGGGGCACCAAGAGAATTACTGTTTTTTGTTTTGCTTTGGATTTGATGAGGGTAAACCTTGATCGAGCTTTAGCCCTTGTTTGAGCCCCATTTTTTGTTATAAAAAATGCAGTTTTGAATAGTGTATCTATATGAAATGTGTGGTGGTTAAAAAATAAGAAAAAATTTTGAAGTTACGTGTAATATTATTTTATTGAAAAATACATTGTTGAAAGCTAAACCACAACAAATGCAGTCACGTTTGTTCCACAGATACCTTTTTCTTGTACTAATTATGGCCACCATTTCATCTTCTTTCAAGTAACACTGAACTGGAATGAATATTTGATATGATAAAATCGAAATGAATCAGCAATCATTAGAGCCGAGTCTTCATATCTCCTTCCATTCCTTCTCTAGTTTAACCCCGATTTAATGCATCCAATGCTTTTCTATGGTCCTTGTTCGGTCCCTATTTCTTAAAACTCATTTTTCTCCAAACTTACTTTTAACCCACATATTAAACGGGACTCAAAAATTTTATCAACCAACCAAACAGGTGCACACATATGGTCTTATTTGCTCTTGTAGGTGTACAAAATTTGATCCAATTGAGAACGTTAACGTGGGGTTATGAGGAGTTGTGCGTGGTGCCTGCTAAAATCTCCCAGCGATGCGTTGATCTTCCAACCAGCTTCATGAAGAATTTCTATTTTTTATGGTCTAAAACAATTTCCTCTGAAACTCATAATAACTTCAATAATTTTCTTTTTCAAAAGAAATAAAAGGCATAAATGAGAATCCTCTTATCATCTTCAACATAGAAGACAGTATGGAAGTCTTCTTCAAGTTTGATCTGAACACAATTTATGGCTACATGGCTGCAAGGAGATGAACGAGGATGTCGCTATTTGGAACGGGACAAGTTATGTCACTTATTTTTGCTAAGCGCTTTGATTTTGCATTGGGATGGTAGAGTGCGACTCGTGCTTGAGCAAGGTGTGTGTTCCTTAGTTAGCTATCGTGTTGATTATTTTAGCCTTTTTTGTTAACATAAATTGTTGTTTTTGTGGCTTCATTCGTTGTGAGGGAATAAAGTGACTTTATTTTACAAGATTTTAGTACCATATAGGACTGTATTCCACACTTTGAGTTCGCAGTAGCTTAAGTTAATGGAAAGTGTTTCTATTTGGCTTCAAACCAAAAAGAAAAGAAAAGAAAATGTGTACTCTAATGTAATGAATGGTCCATGTAATAATATGCATATTAAATGTTTTCTTTTGATCATATTTATACTTAGCCCATGTGTGGTTTAGTTGAAAAATTGATTAAAATTTAAATCGAAGTCAAAAATTAAATTTTAATCATATATTTTATGAAATTCACAACTTTTCAACTACACATTTTATTGATTTTTTTCATAATTTATCGAAAAATTATTTTTTTTCTTAATCAGACAGGGCCTTAATATATATTTAGGTTTATTTATGATTTGGAAGAACTAGAGGTCTATAATGTCGATTTTATTAACAGTTAAGCTTGATGGACATTCTATTTGATCGAATATGACGTGACATTCTCTAACATTTGACAGTTTTAAAAAAATAATAATAATTGTTTTTTCACTCAATACATTTTGCTACACATTTTTCAGTTAACAAGATGGTAACAGTTCTACAAAATCCTTTTATTAAAGCACGGTATTATCATTTCGCCAACAAAATAAAGATTCGCCTTCAACCACAAATTATAGATATTTCTTGTTGATGACTATTACCGTACGAAACGCGCCATCTCTGCGCAGTTTATGTACTGAACTTCCTCGAATAGAATCAATCAATGAACTGTAAGTGCGAAATCTAAAATGGAGGGTTACAACCAAGACAATATCACTGACTCAGGAGAACACGCTCGTGACTGGGCCGAGCTGATCAGCGAGTGCCTCCGCAACATCCTTTCGCGCCTCTCTTTGGAGGACCGATGGCTGGGAGTATGCGTGTGTGCAAGGCGTGGCTACAGGAATGCAAAGATCCGACCCTCAACTCAGTGTTCGACCCCGAGACTGACTTCGACTCGGTCACTGAGTTACCCTGATTCTGGACCCCCGAATTCGAGAGCAGGATCGATAACATGATAGTATCAGTCGTCGGCTGGAGCAATGGATCCCTTTCCGAAATCCGTGTTAGACACTGCTCGGATCGCTCCCTTTCTTTGGTTGCTCAAAGGTATTTTTGTTTATTTTCCTGCGTATCTGCTCACTCATTTGTGATTAGTTCCTTAAATCATTCTAGAATTGAATTAAATTAGGAGGGAAATCTGTTTGGGTGGAGATGGAAATTTCATTTTGATTCTGGAATTTTAAACTAAACCCTAAATATTTTCAGCTGATTGTTGTTTATTTCATCCGACTTTATCTATTTTAGTTCAAGTTTTTTTTATTACAGCTAGCTTGTGTGTGGACAATTTCAGTAATTTACAAGGTTTCATTAGAAAATGGAAATCAAAATGAGCTTAATATCGTTGATTACCTTCTTAAAGTCGCCTATGGATGAAATATCTGGGCACCAAGAGATTTATTGTTGTCTTCTTCTTCTTTTTCTTCATTATTATTATTTTCTTTTCCGGATATGATTAGGGTAAACGTCAAACGATCTTTAATCCAGCTTTTATTTACGATTTCACTGTTTTATGTATGTCAAAGTCATGTCCTTTGCTTCTTGAAAACCATTTGAACCAAGTATTTTCTTCGACACTGTTGCGAAACCAAAACAAATGCTTCCACAGACCTAATTATGGAAATTAAACTTTACTCTTGATAAATTTGATAAAGATGACATAAATTTGTTTATTTATTTTCAGTTTTATTCTATCAACTGCTATATATTATTTCAAATCACCAAATATATGTTTATTTAGTCTACACTGAAATCGGTACAGTTTCCTTAAATATTTTTTCGCTTCTAATTTGATCACATTTTCTCTTTATTTCTATGTACGGTATCGATTTATTTCTCTTTAAATCTGGACCATATATTCTAAAAAGTAGATCCTCTTTAGACAGTTACCATTTGTCATTTGTTCGGTTAAAATCGCACTAAACCTGGATTTTCATATGGTTAGGATGATAAGATCCTGTCAATTGTTCGGTCAAATACTTTTTCCTATTTTTTAACCACAATTTCTCCTAAAAATCACTATTTAAAAACTCCTTTTTTTTTAAAAATTTTTACAATAATGGTTGTCAAACAGGATGTTGAGATCTTGAGTGGTGATTGCAGTGTGAAATATCACTATTACTCTCTCTCTCTCTCTCTCTCTCTCTCTCTCTCTCTCTCTTTTTGGTTCTTTTATTTATTTATTTTTAACACCAGTTTGATGGTTTTTGAATGGAAATTTTCCTTAAAGACTTTGCTTAAAAATGGAGGCTAAAAAGTACATACTATTAGAATTTATTGAATGAAGAAACTTCAATTGAACTCCATAAAGGAGAAGAACAAATCCATAATAGGAGAAGAAAAGGCACTACATGAAAGGAGGAAATACACTCCATGGAGGAGAGAAACCTCCATAAAAGGAGGGATTGGAAGACTATACTCCAATGAATTACAATGCCTACACGTGTAGTATTTAGTGAGAGAAAGTGACTAACTAACAACTACTAACTAACTATAACAGCTGGAAAGAGCTGGCTGAATCTATGTGGAAGGCTGGAGAATGAATCTGATCCATTGAAATACGATGTCTGGATTGCTGCATTGGAAGGGATCTGGTGCAATTCTAATACACCTCCGTTTAGATGGACTATCCATCTTGAAGATTAAGGGAAATGGATGCAAAAGAAGTTCTGGTAAAAACAATGGCTTCTGCATCTGAAGAAGAAACGTCTTCTGATGATGATAGACCCAGAAGAAGAAACGTCTTCTTTGGCTTTTAACTAAGTGATTATTTTCAATCTGATGGCGTCGATTGTTCCGTCGTTCATCAGCGATTCCAGAACATCATTCTCATTAACAATCAGGTCATTTGGTCTGTACTTCTAAAAGTTAGGATCCTGCCTCAATAGAGTTTGAACTTCTTCCTTTTCAACATATGATATCCCACCGTAATGTGGATCAGCAAGAAAGCCAACAAATGAAATGTATTCAACAGGCACCTGTTGAAGCCTGTTAATACGGTGGATGAAACACTCGAGTTATTGAACGATCTACAACTGCAGCATCAGGCAGTGGCAACACTGACAAAACTCTGCATGATGCATGTGATTGATTGGTTATGGAGAAGCAAAGACTTATTTTAGTTTGCTGATTCACTTCGCAATAAGCTCTAATTCTTCTATGATCTGGAAAATGTTGCTACCAGTTTTTATTCTCTGAACATGAATGTCTTTTGTACTTTGAAGGTTCTACCCATTAACAACAGCCTTCAGAATACACAGAACTGTTGAAAAAAAATCATGATTCTAGTGTAATGTTGGGAATGATAACAGCAAAATTCTGGAAAAGAAGAGCAAAAATCTTATCTTCAGATGTGGACAAATTGAAGGATGGTCTGTATGAAATGTGATAAATCTGCTTTCATTGAGCAAAAGACAAGAAGAATGAGATGAATTAAATTTCAGGAAAACGGCAGCAGGAAGCAAATTCTTTTGCTCTAATACCATGTTAGAATTTATTGAATGAAGAAACTTCAATTGAACTCCATAAAGGAGAAGAACAAACTCCATAATAGGAGAAGAAAAGGCACTCCATGAAAGGAGGAATACACTCCATGGAGGAGAGACACCTCCATAAAAGGGGGGATTGGAAGACTCTACTCCAATGAATTACAATGCCTACACGTGCAGTATTTATAGAGAGAGTGACTAACAACTACTAACTAACTAACTAACTATAACAGTTGGAAAGAGCTGGCTGAATCTGTGTGGAAGGCTGGAGAATGAATCTGATCCGTTGAAATAAGATGTCTGGATTGCTGAACTGGAAGGGATCTGGTGCAATTCTAATAAATACCATAACAAAAGCTGTGGACGAAAGTAATAAAACGGAATACATCTTGATAGAAAAATTCAACAAAATGAAACAGAATATCATGCCTTTCTCACGCTCCTCGAAACTAGATCATAGTCGGTTTCATATTGAACAGTGTGCTTTTGGTTCCTATACTTGTATAGTTGAGAAGCCAAGTATGTCTTCGTGATATTTGGAGCGAAGTTTTTTGGTATATCATAAATCTTCTGGTTGATCATGAACTCTGCACACATTATTAGAAAAACACCAAAGTCGTGGCTACAAAACCTCAAAAGTCAAACCGAATTGGATGATGAGTATTAAAAATTGAATCATTTGAACATGGTGCCATTTGGATTTATTACTGTAACAAGTTTGAGTATGGGATTGCTGTAATCATCCCAAATGTCTCTGACGATCTTGACAATTGGAATAGATTAGTACCATAGCCATATTGATATTAGCATGATTTTTCTTCATTGTATCCTCGACCTACAGATACATATGACTGACTGCATGGACTCTATTGTTCGTTTCATTCATAGGTAACTCATCTCGTAGAAAAAGCTATTGCCCGACTTGATTTATAGCTCTTACAGGCCAAACTCAGACCTTTTACAAGGGTCTCACATAGGTGGAGTCTTCTTTATTTTTTATTATTTATTTATTTATTTTATTTTATTTTTTGCCATTTTCTAATGCATGGACCGACCCCACGTGAGGGTAAATATTCAGTAGAATCAGTCAAATGCATTGTAAGAGCAAGATCTAAAATGGAAGCAAGATCTAAAATGGAGGGCTACAACCAAGACAATATCACTGACTCAGGAGAACTCGCTCGTGACTGGGCCGAACTGATCGACGAGTGCCTCCACAATATTCTTTCGCGCCTCTCTTTGAAGGACCGATGGCTGGGAGCCATGCGTGTGTGCAAGCCGTGGCTAGAGAAATGCAAAGATCCGACCTCGAGACTAACTTCGACTCGGTCACTGATTCATCCCGATTCTCAACCCCCGAATTCGAGAGCAGGATCGATAACATGATATTATCAGTCGTCGGCTGGAGCAATGGGTCCCTTTCCGAAATCCGTGTTAGACACTGCCCGAACTGCTCCCTCTCTTTGGTTGCTCAAATGTATTTTTGTTTATTTTCCTGTGTATCCGCTCACTCATTTGTGATTACTGCCTTAAATTATTCTTTCAGTTATCGATTTGATTTATCCCATTGGCAGTTTGGGTGGAGATGGAAATTTCTTTTTGACCGGACACGAAATTATTGTTCAACTTGCTTTTACCGTCAATATTTTCAGCTGATTGTTGTTTATTTCTTCCGGCTTTATCTATTTTAGTTCAAGTTATTGGTAACAGCTTGTGTGTGGACAGTTTCAGTAATGAAAATGAAAATCAAAATGAGCTTAATATCGTTGATTAAATTCTTAAAATCACCATGATTTCGATCTTCTTTCAATTAATACTGAAATGGAAAGAATATTTGATACATTACAAAGTTGTGACTTTCTTTTCTTCACATTAGAAATGAATCACCAATCATTAGAGCCAAGTCTTCATATCTCCTTCTCTAGCTTATTAATGCATCCAATGCTTTTCTGCGGCTCTTGTTCGACTCCTATTTCTTAAAACTCATTTTTCTCTAGACTAATATTTCACGGTACTCACAATTTTTATCAACCAACCAAACAGGTGTCCAAATCTTCAAGTTCTCTCTATTCAGAGCTGTCCTCGTGTGTCTGATTCAATTATGGCTGAAATAGCTTCTGGATGTCCCAAGCTTAAGGAGGTCGATATCAGCTGCTGTTATAAAATATCTTTCAAGTCATTGACAACCATTGGATCACATTGTCCTAACTTGCATATTCTTATGCGGAATATGATGATCTGGGTGGATCCTTCCCCACATTTTGGAATTATCCTGAATGAGTATCTGAATGCCTATCCAAGGGATGGGGATGAAGAAGTTGCTGCCATTGGAATATTTATGCCTCATCTTTTGATGTTGAACTCCAAGGTTCCAAGTTGACGGATAATGGACTTAATCTGATCTGTGAAGGGTGCTTGGATCTTGAGTACATTGATCTGTGAAGGGTGCTTGGATCTTGAGTACATTGATCTATTTCGATGTAGGAGTGTGAGTAGTCGTGCCATTGAAAATGCCAAGTCCAAGCTGAAGAAGTTGAAAATCAAGGCGCCTAACATTTATTTCACAAGGTCTGTTCTCCATAGGGAAAGGTACGATTATTGAAAATTGTATGACGAGCGGTTCCATACAAAATGTGTAGAATTTGATCCAATTGAGAACAAAAACGTGAGGAACTGTTCGAGATGCCTGCTTGCAACATCATCTGCATTGAGAATTTTTATGTTTTTGGGGGTAATAAATGTGTACCCTAATGAAATAATGTTCAGTAATGTTTTCTTTAAATCATATTTATATTTAGGACTTGTTTGATTTCTTTTTTTTTTTTTTTTTAAATATCAAAATACATTTTCCCCTTTTTTCTTTTCGACTACACATTCTTTACGCATAAGTTTAAAACATTTCTTTATTTTTTAACCACACATTCCCTATCAAAACACGATTTCAAAATATATTATTTGCTAAAAATGGGGTTGAAACAACCTCTTAACCTCTGTTTGGTTAAGCTTAAAAGATGATTAAAATTTAAATTAAATTTAACCAATCATTTTTTATACACAAATTTTCAACCACATATTTCATCAAATTTTATTAAAATTTAATCTTTTATTTAAATCAATCAAGTTTTTAATATATTTTTAGGTCTTATGATTTCTGTATCATATTTGGCAAATTTAAACTGTAGAATAATAAATCATATCATATACTAATTTAATTGATCTTTTAAAAATTTTAACTCGTTGAACATAACTTATTTATTAGATGATGATAACTAATAATTTCCACTAATCCATTTCATAATGTTGGAAAAAATCAAATGAAAGTTTTGCCGTATTTTTCAGCAATATTAGTTTGTTAAAATTAATTTTCTATTTTTTCATGCTGTAGTGTAAAGAAATGAAATCATGAATTTTGTAAACATTCTTTACCATCTTAAAATCAAAGTATAATATTTAGTAAAATATGTGTAACATGATTATGTAAAGTGTTATATAATTTAATGTGTAAGGCATAATTTATAACATAACTTATTTATTAGATGATGATAACTAATAATTTCCACTAATCCATTTCATAATGTTGGAAAAAATCAAATGAAAGTTTTGCCGTATTTTTCAGCAATATTAGTTTGTTAAAATTAATTTTCTATTTTTTCATGCTGTAGTTTAAAGAAATGAAATCATAAATTTGTAAACATTCTTTACCATCTTTCAATCAAAGTATAATATTTAGTAACATATGTGTAACATGATTATGTAAAGTGTTATATAATTTAATGTGTAAGGCATAATTTATTCTTTGAATTAAGAATATTTTGGTCTATTTAGCTATTTATTGTAAATTTGTATATATATATATATATATTAATTTTCCCTTTCAAAATGTATTTTTTCGTTATCAATAACTAAAATACAGTATGGAAAATGTAAACTTGTAAATATTTTTATGGAAATTGTAAATACACTGTAAATGCAGGATTTATTTTGTAAATTGCTTTAATATAATGATTTATTGTGTTTCAATATTTTTATTAAAAGAAAAAGAAAACGAAAATGAGGGTGTTACAAAAGGCCGCCAATTCAAATGCGTAGTGTTATTTGCTCATAGTGTTGAATCTTCTACCTTGTGTTTTGAAAAAATCTTACGTAGACTGATTTTGAAGAATGGTTGTTATATAGATATTTTAGCCCCTATCTGGGAGGAATTTTGATTGGATTTTAAGCAATTTTTTCATGGGTGGGCATGGTCCGGACGATTGGATTCTCGTTCCAAATTTAATTATGGAACTGTTCAGGTTCGATTCTATTTGGTTCAATTCCGTTCGGTTTACAGATTTTGTAACATAATTAGTTTTTTAAATATTTACAAAGATACGTTAATTCAACTAATTACGTGTTCAATCTTAACTCTTACAAAATAACATAATCCAATCTTATATGTCTTTTATGTTTCTCTTTGCAGAGTTTTTTGTAGATTTAATTGTTAAAATCACAGGAAGAAAACAATAGTGAGCTTAAATAATTAAGAGAGGAGCTGTCGAGTTTCAATTTGATTTCTTTATAACGATGGAAACGATACTACAACAAAATAACATACTTTTGAAAAACATAGGTCAATTTGATTAAGTTGGGTTTGGATTGAAAATTAGAAATAGGGAAATCATATTTTTGGATTTGAGCTAAATTAACTAGCCAGCAAACTTATTTAGAAAAAATAAAATAATTTGATTTATTTAAAATAAATGAATTAAAAAAAATTTTGGGAGATTCGATTTTTATTCGGTTCTTTGATTCATCTAGAATCTATTAAGTGAAAGGAAATGAGGTTTATGTTTTCAGGCCTTTCCGCTTAAATTTAGTTAACTTCGTTCCATGACTTTATTTTAGACATTTCATGATATATCTCTTTCCCCCCTTACCCCATTGATCCTATTGGTTCTGAAAACTCAAACCTATCTGGCTCGATCAATTTTTGGTGACCTAATAATTGATGTGGAATTTTAAACCAAACATTCAATATTTTCAACTGATTGTTGTCTGCTTCTTCCGTCTTTATCTAATTTAGTTCAAGTTATTGATTTAAGCTATAGCTTTGTCTGCCGACAGTTTTGGTAGCTTACAGGGTTTCATCATGGTCAATTATATTGGTTAAGCCCTTATTTGATGGTGATCTTCTGAAAATAAAATTGGAAAAAAGTTATGTTTTTCGTGACTGCGGTGAAAATGTAAGGAAAATATCCCCTTTTCTTTTCATTGATTTTACTTAATATACTTGCTCCTGTAGCATTATAATTTGTATTGTTTACACGTGGGGAAGCCCCACTAGCCTATCCTCTTTGTAGCTTGAGGATGTAAAAGCTCGTGTAAAACTATTTTACTGGGAGAATATATGGTTGAGTTTAAGAAAATAGAAACCAAACATTAGCTTAAATATTGTTGACTGAATGCTTAAAATCGTATATGGGTGAAATATTGGGGCACCAAGAGATTTATTATTATTATTATTATTTTATTTATTTATTTATTTTTAAGGATTTGATAAGGGTAAACGTTGATCGAGCTTTAATCGAGCTTTTATTCATGATTTTACGATTTTATGTATGTTAAAGTCATGTCCTTCGTTTTCTCCAAAACCATTTGAACCAAGTATATTCTTCAACACTGTTGCAAAACCAAAACAAATGCGGTCACGTTTGTTCCACAGAAATAATAACTTCAATAAATTTCTTTTTCAAAAGAAATAAAAGGCAGAAATGCGAATCCTCTTATCATCTTCAACATAAAAAATAATATGGAAGTCTTCTTAAAGTTCGATCTAAACACAATTTATGGCTGCAAGGAGTTGAACGAGGATGTCGCTATTTGGAAGGGGACAACTTATGTCACTTACTTTTGCTAAGCGCTTTGATTTTGCATCGGGGTGGTAGAGTGCGACTCATGTATGAGCATACTGTGTGTTGCTTTGGAAGCTATTGCGTCGATTATTTTAGCTTTTTTGTTACTATAAATTGTTGTTTTTGTTATTTTACAAGATTTTAGTACCATATAGGACTGTATTCTACATTTTGACTTTGCAGTAGCTTAAGTTAATAGAAGGTTTCCATTTGCCTTCAAACCAAAAAGAAAATAAAATAAAATGTGCACTCTAATGTAATAATATGCATATTAATGTTCAACCGGGCTGGGTGTACAAACTTCCAGTTTACAGATCTCTTACAGGGTCTCACACATGGGTGGGGCGGAATTTTTTTTTTTTTCATTTTTTATTACATTGGGTCACGAAGTGGGCCGACCCTTTGTGAGACTTATGGTTTTCTTATGTAAGAACAATTCTGTACAACGAGAATTGTTCATTAATGTTTTCTTTTGATCATATTTATACTTAGCCCATGTGTGGTTCGGTTGAAATTTTGATTAAAATTTAAATCAAAGTCAAAAATTAAATTTTAATAATATATTTCATTGAACTCACAACTTTTCAACAACACATTTTATTGATTTTTATCACAATTTATCGAAAAATTAAATTTTTTTTCTTAATCAAACAAGCCTTAATCTATATTTAGGTTTATTTATGATTTATATATATCATATTTGGCAAATTTATTTGCATGTTGGATTAATCATTGGTATCAAAAATGAATTTTGAAAAGAGATAGAAAAATTTTAAACTTGCCATTTATAACGGCACAACAGATCAAAATACCCCTTACTACTCTTCCAAATATTGGTTTCCAATGATTGCCCATCGGGTTTTTTTTTTTTTTTTTAATCATAAATATCTATTTCCTTAATTAATTTTAATATCAATTCAAGTATCTTGACAACACAATATTTTTTTTTCTTTCAAAAACATATTAACAATTTTATTTTTTATTTTATATCAAGTTGTATACTTCTATGAACAGCTTATGTATATTTATCTTCACTTCTTAAAATTTTCTCATAAAAAAGAAAGAAAACATCAAAAACTAAAACTAAAAATAATATGTATAAATCATAGCATATATTAATGTACTTGATCTTTTAAAATTTTAACTCGTTGAACATAACTTATCTATTAGATGATGATAATTAATAATTTCCACTAGTCCGTTTGACAAGTTGGAAAAATTCAAATGAAAGTTTTGCTGTGTTTTCTCACACCATTAGTTTATTGAAAATAATTTTCTATTTTTTTGCGTTATAGTTTAAAGAAATGAAGATCATAAATTTTGTAAACATTCTTTACCATCTTTTAATCAAAAAATATTTAATAAACATGAATATGTAAAGTGTTATATAATTTAATGTGTATAGCGAGATTTACTATTTTGAATTAAGGGTAGCTATTTACAGCAAAGTTAAGAGGTATCTCCAATGCAAGAAAATTTAAAATAGCAAAGTAGAGAGTTTTCTATTTACTAGTGGGTGAATGTGCGTTGCACATTAATTGGTTAATGTTTAAAATAAGTGCATGCAAATTTTAGAAAAAATCGTTTATAAATTTGAAAGGTATTCATAAATTTGTTGAAAATTTTCCCGCACCATTAGTTTATTAAAAATAATTTTCATTTTTGACGTTATTGTTTAAAGAAATGAAGATCATAATTTTTGTAAAAATTCATTACCATCTTTGAATAAAAATTATTTAATAAATAACATGAATTTGTAAAGTGTTATAGAATTTAATGTGTATGGCGTGTTTTATAGCAAAGTTAAGAGGCAGACCAATGCAAGAAAATTAAACAAAGAGCAAATTATAGAATTTTCTATTTATACGAGCAAAGTGATTATTTTGAAAGGAAAATAAAATTTCTAAATGTTATAAACTAGAGAGAAAAAGAGAAGAAATAAATGAGTCATAATTCAATTGTGTATTTTATTGAGAATCAAGATACGTAATTATAGCATTCAAATTGAGAGTTATAATTGCAACGAAATAGACTCTCTAAATTATATAACACTTACCTATGTATGATAATAAGACTGTATGATCATTAATATTTATCTTATAGTTTTACAACACTCCTCATTTGATGATTATTTGTACAGTAGTTATCTCATTGAAACATTGTTTGGCAAAATCCGAGGGTACAAACATATCAATAGATGAAAAGGAGTACAAATAATTTTAGTAAAATGTTGTTTCGATAAAACCTTGTCAAAAAATTCTGGTGATATAGATTCTCTATTCCTAATTGTCGTGACACGTAAAATACTAGAAAATCAATAAGCGAAATTTTTTGTATTGAGTGACCCATATCTTGTACGTTTGAAATTCCTAGTGAAGCATATTATATATTGTCTTGTATAGTCTTCAAATAACACTGCTTCATATGAAATATTTATCAATCTTTGATGATTGTAATAACATGATGATTCGAAAGTCTCATACATATATGAGTATTATTTTGAGGGTAATGTTTTGTAGGTTATGGACATCATTACACAAAGAATATTCCTCGTTAAAACTTTATTAAGAAAAACCCTTTGGAAAAATTTTAATGAATAAAAAAGAGCACATTATTTTTTTGAATACACCACAAAAGTTGTTTAATTAAAAATCTTGCTTGGAAAATTCAATGAGACAAAATTCTGGTCAAGGAAAAAAGAGTACAATGCATATTGACTACCCATTTGATGATATTAATTGAATTATATGCTTCGAACAAAAAGTCCTTTAATGATAATATTAAAACCATACGAAGTAAGTTGGTTATAACTACATTTAATATATGCATATCAAATTTCATTCATTGTCAAGCTAACTACATAGAGAATTGTGATTGCATCCCCCACGAGATAATTTATCTATTTATACAAGTCTTTGCGAAATTCATTACGTTAAGAGTCATACATTATATATTATGCATGACTTTATATTTTTCATTTTCTTTCCCACACAAGTATGCAACTTTAGGTGTTGGGGCTGTAGATTCAAAAAGTAGATTTATTTTTGCTAGGACTGCATCCATTTATTTGGTCAATCATTTCTTCTATCGATTTGATTTGACAAATTGAGTTTTTCCTTTCAATTCTATTTTTTTTTTCAATAACAACATAACTTAATGAGATATCTCTATTTTCAATTTTTTTAACACTTGAACATCTTTTGAAATTTTATAATTAGTTATTTTTATATGTTCTTCCTAAATATACGCTTCCTAAATGGGACCATCTTCCTTATTTGTTCTATTTACTTTTAGAGATTTTTTCTTAAAATCAATTGTATTCACTCTTTAAGTGTGCCATAGATATATTAGATATAATGTTAACAAATTATACTTCCACGAAGCCAATTCAAGTTTGAGCATTTAAAGTTGGTGTGTAAAATACTATAAATTTCTTTGATCATTGAATGTATCTAAATGAATTATCTTTCAAACGCTTGGCTCGAATTATTTCTGTGAGGATCTAGATAATATAATGATATATTATGAATATTATTTTCAATTTCTTAATTTCTCTCCTTAATATTGAAGAAATTGTTTAGTTAAATTGACAATTAGCAAACCACATTATAAAATATCCTTCGTTAGGATTTGAGGTATTGTTTAATGGTTCAAACTATACATTCATTCTCAGCATTATTTACTCTCTATCTTAATACATTGTGGTCGAGAAATAATACATATATTACACTATCAAAATAATTAGATAAAAAATTTATGTTATGATTATAAACCAATTATAATTGGGAGAACTAGAAAAAAAAAAGAGAAGAAATAAATGAGTCAAAATTCACCTGTGTATTTTATTGAAAATCAGGATCTGTATTTATAGGGTTCAAAATGAGGGTTACTATTGTAACGAAATATATTTTCTAAACTAGATAAAATTTATCCATCCACGATGTTAAGAATGCAAAATCATCAATATTTATCTTATAATTTTGCAAAATCAAAATAATTTTCAAAATGTTATTTTAGATAAACTAGAATGGCAAGTGCAAATCAAAATATTGATGAATTCACCTCAGCTAGTAGAATAAACCCATGTTTGACAACCTTTAATATTTAAAATTGTTTGTTACAGTATCATTATTCACCATATATTCACACAATAAAATATTATATATACAAACCAATAAAATTTTCTTACATTTTAATCATACATTCTCCAAAAAATACTATTCAAAATTTTTTTATTCTTAAAAGAATGGGTGACAAGTAGGGTTGAAAGCCCATTCTACTGGAATAATTCATATAGTGGAAAATATATCTACACATGGTTTTTAACTTCTCGCTTCATCAAAAATTAGATTTATGCCTTTAATTTAATTTATTTCTCATACTCATTTTCAACCATACTTCATATAATAAAATAATCTACACGTAAACTCAAAATTTTTAGAAACATCGTTTAGAACAATTGTTTACTCAAGTATTCAAATTGTAGGAATTGGTTAACGTAATCATCAAGTTCATGAGACTCACAACTTTTATTAAGTTTTTAAATCACTTATTTTATCAATTTTTATCAAAATCTATTAAAAATTGCTAATTTATCCAAATTAAATAGGGGCATAGATAAAAAAAAAAAATATATATATATATATATAGATTTCAGAACAGCTACCTGAATTACATTTGTGGGCACCATGGTCTAGTAGGATGCCGTCAAATCATGGCTGAAAATGCAAAAAGTGACTTCATTTTCAGCCATGCATAGACTACGATGAGCCTACTCGGGAGTCATTGAAAATGGAAATAACTAAAACCCTTGTTTGATTTAGCTAAAAGGACCTTTGACATCCCAAAAAATAGACAATTTTTTATTTATTTATTTTTTTTTTTTTTAAGAACATAAAAGAAGATTCATCACTATAAGAAGATTACGTAAGAAAGCACGTAGAGTACCAAAGGGGTTAATTCATACTGCAACAAGTATCAATAATGTCATTGGGAGGTCGGTCATACTACCTTTACCCATACTATATATATATATATATATAATTTTATTTTATTATTTTTATTTTTTTCCAAATTTTTCGTTGAGAGATAAATGAATATATTTTTAATTTTAACCAAATTTTTTAATTATTTATTTCATTAAACTTTATCAAAATTTACTAAAATTTTGTATTTTAGCAATATCAAACCGCAGCTAGGGGAGGTGTCATATGTGACACTCCAACTTCTTGGTCATATTTAAAATTTGGAAGAACTAAGGTCTATAATGTCGTTTTTATTAATAGTCAAATTTGATGTACATTCTATTTGACATAATGCCATATAGAGAGGTGTCGTATGGGACACTTCAACTTCTTGGTCATATTCAAAATTAGGAATAATTGAAGTTTATATTGTCGATTTCATTAACTTTCAAGTTTGGTGTAGATTCTATTTGGCGTATTGCCATATAGAGAAGTGTTGTAGGGGACACTTTAACGTCTTGGTCATATTCAAAATTTGAAAGAACTAGGGAGTATAATGGCGGTTTTACTAACAATTACGTTTGATAGATATTTTATTTGACAGAATATCATATGACATTCTGTCATATTCAATTACATGGTACTTTGTCATTTGACAGTTAAAAAAAAATAAAAAATGAAGAAGGCTGTTTTCTCATTCAATACATTTTGCAACACACTTTTCAATTAACGAAATGTTAAAGGTTCTGCAAGTGGTGAAATCCTGTTATTAAAGCACGATATTATCATTTCACCAACAAAATAAAGACTCGCTTTCAACCACAAATTATAGATATTTCTTGTTGATGATTATTGCCGTAGCTGTCTATACGCAGTTTATGTACTCATCTGCCTCGAATAGCATCAACCAATGCGTTGTCAGTGCAAAATCTAAATGGAGGGCTACAACCAAGACAATACCGCTGACTCAGGAGAACTGGCTCGTGACTGGGCCGGACTGATCAGCGAGTGCCTCCGCAACATCCTCTCCCGCCTCTCTTTAGAGGACCGATGGCTGGGAGCCATGCTTGTGTGCAAGGCGTGGCTGCAGGAATGCAAAGATCCGACCCTCAACTCAGTGTTAGACCTCGAGACTAACTTCGACTCGGTAACTGAGTTACCCCGATTCTGGACCCCCGAATTCGAGAGCAGGATCGATAACGTGATAATATCAGTCGTCGGCTGGAGTAATGGATCCCTTTCCGAAATCCGTGTTAGACACTGCTCGGATCGCTCCCTCTCTTTGGTTGCTCGAAGGTATTTTTGTTTATTTTCCTGTGTATCTGCTCACTCATTTGTGATTAGTTCTTAAATTATTCTTTCAATCATCGAATTGATTTATCCCATTGGCAGTTTGGGTGGAGATGGAAATTTCTTTTTGACCGGGCAAGAAATCATTGGTCAACCTGTTTTTACCGTTGCTGGATTTTTGGTGACTTAATAATCGATTCTGGAATTTTAAACCAAACCCTAAATATTTTCAGCTGATTGTTGTTTATTTCATACGGCTTTATCTATTTTAGTTCAAGTTTTTTAGTACAGCTAGCTTTTGTGTGGACAGTTTCAGTAAATTACAAGGTTTCATTAGAAAATGGAAATCAAACTGAGCTTAATATCGTTGATTACCTTCTTAAAGTCGCCTATGGATGAAATATCTGGGCACCAAGAGGATTCCCACCACGTCCACGGATTATGAAATATCTATTTTATTTTATTTTTTATTTATTATTATTATTTTTTTCCGGGATATGATGAGGGTCAACTTCAAACGATCTTTAATCTAGCTTCTATTCATGATTTCATTCTTTTATGTATGTCAAAGTCTTGTCCTTTGCTTCTTGAAAACCATTTGAACCAAGTATTTTCTTCGACACTGTTGCAAAACCAAAACAAATTCTTCCACGGGCCTTCTTCTTGTACTAATTATGATCACGATTTCCATCTTCTTTCAAGTAATACTGAAATGGAAAGAATATTTGATATATTACAGAGTCATGACTTTCTTTTGTTCACAGATAGTTGTACTAAAATTGAAATGAATCAGCAATCGTTAGAGCCAAGTCTGCATATCTCCTTCTCTAGTTTATTAAGAGTTTTGCTAGAAATCCCGAGATTTCCGGGGTGCCCCTGTGGCATTAGCCGTTCATTAATGCATCCAATGCTTTTCTGTTTGGCCCCTATTGCTTAAAACGCATTTTTCTCGAAACTTATATTTCGCGGGACTCACAGTTTTTATCAACCAACCAAACAGGTGTCCAAATATTCAAGTTCTCTCTATTAAGAGCTGTCCTCATGTGTCTGATATAATTATGTCTGAAATAGCTTCTGGATGTCCCAAGCTGAAGGAGCTCGATATCAGCTACTGTTATCAAATATCTCACGAGTCTTTGAAAACCATTGGATCACACTGTCCTAACTTGCAGATTCTTAGGCGGAATATAATGAATTGGTTGGATTCTTCCCCACACGTTGGAATCGTCCCTAATGAGTATCTGAATGCCTATCCCAGGGATGGGAATTTAGAAGCTGCTGCCATTGGAAATTCTATGCCTCATCTATTGCAACTTGAACTCCAATTTTCCAAGTTGATGGGAGTAGGACTTGATCTGATCTGTGAAGGGTGCTTGGACCTTGAGTATATTGATCTATCTGGATGTAGGAGTGTGAGTCGTCGTGCTATTGAAAATGCCAAGTCCAAGCTGAAGAAGTTGGAAATCAAAAAGCCTAACATTTATATCACAAGGTCCGTTCTCCGTTGGGAAAGGCATGATTATTGAAAATTGTACGATGAGCGATTCCAAACAGAATGTGTAGAATTTGATCCAATTGAGAACGAAAACGTGAGGAGCTGTTCGAGGTGTCTGTTTGCAACATCTTCTGCATTGAGAATCTTTATTTTTTAGGGGGTAATAAAACGATTTCCTCCAATGCTTATAGTAACTTCAATAATTTTTCTTTATATTGTGGTTCTTGTGCTTCATTCTTCGTGTGGGGAACAAATTGACTTTATTTTACATGATTTTACTACCATGTATGATTGTATTATACATTTCGTGTTCGCAGCAGCTTAAGTTAATGGAAGTGTTGCCATTTGCCTTCAAACCAAAGAGGAAGGAAGGAAAAAAAAAAAGAAAGAAAGAAAGAAAGAAGTGTACCCTAATGTAATAATGTGCATTAATGTTTTCTTTGAATCATATTTATCTTTAGGACTTGTTTTGATTCCTATTTTTTTTCTCAAAATATATTTGTCTCTCTTTTCTTTTCAACCACACATTCTTCAATAAGATAATATTATACACAAATTCAATACTTTTTTTTATTTTTAACCACATATTTTTTCTGTCAGAAATTATTCCTTCTTTTGCCAATTGGGATGTGCCCCGGGGGCCAAAATCTTGAAAAGACTTAGTTTGAAGAAATGTGGTTGTCTTGATATTTTAGCTCCCTGTCTTGGGGGAATTTTGATTGAATTTTATATTGGCCAGTGATACACTTACCCAAAAAATTCTATAGATATTTTACAAAATACACACAGCAGTGGGGTCCACCCCCATAAGATATTTACATAGGGCACATTCCCATGTGACTGTCCTATAAAACATCTGTGAAAAATCTATCTATACACAGGGCATTATTCTTTTATGTTTGGCTAAGTACAAGCGGGCCCTAGTACTACTTTATTTTTTAATCGATAAATTATCACCTAAAATTCATTTCCAAATATACCAGAGTGATTGATGGAGATGCATACAATTAATTTAAGGTAAAAACGAAGGTGATATATAGTCTTTCACCACTAGACTTCAATTTTAGATAATAATTTATTTCTGGTGAAGTAAAAAAAGGGCAAGAGTCGAATCCTTTTTCATTGGCAATGGTAAAAAAATTGATGGCTATCTTGACAAAATGGCTCCCGAACAAGTGCTTAATCTCTTGATTAAGTCTTTTACAAGTTAGGAAACCATATTAAAGTATTTTGTAATGTGTTTTAAATCCCAACCTCGTGTAGTTTTATAGAGATGGTAGAATTTAGTAAGTAATGAGATTTATATTTTCACGCCTTTCCGCTTAAATTTAGTAAACTTTATTCCATGACTTTATTTCGTACATTTCGTGATGCAACTATTTTTGCCCTTAGGCCATCTCCAGCACTGTACGAAATTTTGTACCAAATTAAAATTCATCTTCAACCACTATACCAAAAGTTACACCAAATTTACAGTATTTAATCATTTTCTTCCCTTTTTTTTATTCTTTATAATTTATTTATTTGAAATATTATGTATTTAATTATTTTATCAATACATAAATTACTAAATAAATAATTACGTTAAATTACGAAAAAGATTAAATTCATTAATAAATATAAAAAACATAGTACAATTAATAAAAACACTACAATAACGAAAATAGACTTTCACCACTTTGCACCATTTTGGTGCAAAGTGAATAGTGTAGTATTGGAGCAACTTTGCACCGAAAAATGGTGCAATTTGGTGATTTGAAGTTCACATCTCCAATGGGCACTCTTTTGCACCAAAATTTGGTGCAAGCGTCGCTCCAATCATTGCACCACTTTGGTGCAAAATGGTGCAATATGAACAATGTTGCACCATATTCATTACACCATTTTTTTACACCAAATGCTGTAATATTCATTTTGCCCTTCTCTTTCGTTTTTCAAAGATAATGATTAAGGTTATTTGTGTTATTTTCGTTCTATAATAATAATAATAATAATAATAATAATAATAATAATAATAATTACATTATTAATTGAGGTTCTGAAAACTCAATTCCCATCTTGCTCAATCAATTTTTGGTGACCTAATAATTGACGTGAATTTTTAAACCAAACCTTCAATATTTTCAGCTGATTGTTGTCTACTTTTTCCGTCTTTATCTAATTTAGTCCAAGTTGTTGATTTAAGCTATAGATTTGTATGTCGACAGTTATAGGAATTTACAAGGTCAATTATATTGGTTAAGCCCTTACTTGATTGTGATCTTTTGAAAATAAAATTTGAAAAAAGGTGACATTTTTGGAGATGCGGTGAAAATGTAAGGAAAATATCCCCTTTCCTTTTCATAGATTTTACTTAAAATAGTTACAATTATTGACGGTTGGGGAGCCCCACTAGCCTATCCTCTTTGTAGTTTGAGGATGTAAAAGCTCGTGCAAAACTATTGTGAGGATATGGTTCACCTAACACTATCAACTTGTGACTTGATGGTATTGAGGTTGACACAATAAGGTCTTCCCACGTTTTTTGGCAGAGGCATGGTTTTTCCTTGCTGTAGACTTACCCTCTACTATTTTAAGAAAGTGGAGCTCTCGGTTTCTTTTTCTAGTAGCAGAGAGGAGCTCTCGGTTTTCATAGCAAAGGGTGGTGGTTCTTCATTGGTTTTCCCCTCTCTCTTTGCAAGGCAATTTGCATAGCATGGGGCTGTTCCTGAGCCTGAAAAACTGCCATAAGAGGTGAAGAAGCAGCTGCAAGGAAGAAGAAGAAGCTGGACAGATTTCGGCCAAAAATGAAGGGGTTGTATTCTTCCGATTTTATTTTCTTGTTTTTGCCTTGAATCTTGTTTGTTGATTGTTGTTTTGGTTGATTGAACTCCTAGGATCCCCAACAAACTAGTATCAGAGCTAGGAGGAGTGATATTAGTCCAAAATCGATCAAAAACCAGCAATAAATCGCCATTACCACATTCTAACCGAATTTGAAAAACTTGATTTTCGGCCAACCTATTGACTTTCCGGCGAAATGGACCATGGAACCATGACCAGCAGGAGGAGGCGCACCCTGTGGCGGGGCGCGTGACCGGCGGCGGCAGCGCGTGGCCGGATCTCCGGCGAGCTTTTTTCGGGCAGTTTACTTATTTTGACGTCCTGAACGCACTGATGTCGTTTGTTTTCTGTTTCAGATTTTACAGAAAAAGTTGGACGATTTTGCCCCTAGCTTGACGTCTACGGCAATTTGGTTCAGAAACTTGGTGGTATATTTACTGTTTGTCAATAGTAGTTTGGTAAGATTATTCCAAACTCTCCGTTAGGTTAGGTTTGGTATCCTTACCGGTTTATGCATGGTTATTGCTTGGTTGCTTATTTGTGAATTCTGTTGATTGAATTCTTGTGATTAATTTGTAACCTGGAAGCATATTTACCTGCTTTATATACCTGTGTTTCGTGAACGGATTATTTCACTGTTGTGCTTCATTTCCAAAAATTGTTTTTTAAAACTCGGCGCTCAGTTATATATTGATCATCTGGAAAGAATTTTTTCAAAAAACTTTTTTTGTTGTGTCCACGAGTACAGGCCACTCTTTTATAGAATCTATAATGGGTTCGAGGGTCGAATTATCGCAATTCGATGGAAAGGGGGATTACTCGATAT
>NC_036247.1:22482274-22483238 GCF_002742605.1 Olea europaea var. sylvestris
CTGTGGAAAGTTAGGACATTTCAAGAAAGACTGCTTTGATTGGAAAAGGAAACAAAAAGACCCGAACAATTCTGATGTTGATAATGCTGCTATTGCTACTGAATTTAATAGTTTGCATGTCATGAATGTGTCTGAAGAAGAATTTGACAAAAATTGGATTCTTGACACAGGGTGCACTTTCCATATGTGCCCTGATAGGTCTTGGTTTTATAACTATAGGGAGACTGAACCTAGGAAGGTTTACATGGGAGACAATAATTCTCAAATGTGATTGGAGTTGGTGACATAGCCATCAGGATGTACGATGGGGCCGTCACGCAGCTTAGAAATGTTAGATATATCCCAAATTTAAAGAGGAACCTCATTTCCTTAGGTTCTCTGGAAGATGAGGGATATACCTTCAAGTCTGGTAACAAGATTTTGAAAATTATGAAGGGTTCTCTTATAGTTATGAAGGGGCCCAAGAGGAATGGGCTGTACTATCTTAATGGTAGAACTGAAATACCATTTGATTCTAGCTTTCTTGCTGTGAGTAAAGACAAAACTGAACTTTGGCATAACAGAATGGGTCACATTGGGTTTAAAGGTCTAAAATCTTTAAGTAATCAGAAATTACTTGGAAAAGATGACATTGAAACTATGGAATTCTGTGAAACTTGTGTTTTGGGTAAGTCTCATAAGGTGAGCTTTGAAGCTAGCTCTCATAGGACCAGCAGACCATTGGACTATGTCCATGCTGATCTATGGGGCCCGGAGAAGTTCTCCACATTTGGTGGGAGCAAGTACTTCTTGTCCTTAGTGAATGATTACTCAAGAAAGGTTTGGATTTATCCTTTGAAGGCTAAGTCGGAAACTTTTGGAAAATTCAGGATTTGGTTAATGTCTGTTGAGAATCAGTTAGACAAGAAACTTAAAACGTTAAGAACTGATAATGGGCTTGAATTCTGTAATAGCGAATTTGACA
>NC_036247.1:22497922-22498958 GCF_002742605.1 Olea europaea var. sylvestris
GATTCTCTAAACTAGATAATACTTATCTATGCATAATAATAAGACTGTTTAATCATTAATATTTATCTTATCTGGTGAAATATGTGACATATTGTCTTCTATAATTTTCAAATAACACTGTTTTTATACAAAATATTTAGAAACCTTTGATGACTGTAGTAATATGATAATTAGAAAAATAGCTCTTATTAAACTCTTCAGGAGTCTCCTACATATATGAATATTATTCTGAGGGTAAATGTCTTGCAAGTTATGGACGCATTATACGAAGAATATGTCTCATTAAAATTTTCTTAAGAAAAACACTTTGGAAAAAATTCTAACGAAGAAAAAGGAGAACATTGTTCTTTTGAATACATCCAAAAAAGTTGTTTAATTAAAAATCTTGCTAGGAAAATTCAATGAGACAGAATCTTGATTAAGGAAAAAAGAGTACGATGCATATTTACTACCCACGTGATGATATCAATTGAATTATATGCTTCGAAAATAAAATCCTTCAATGATAGTATTAAAACTATATAGAGTATGTTGGCGATAACTACATTTATTATATGCATATCAAATTTCATTCATTGTCAAGCTAACTAGATAGAGACTTGTGATTGCATCTACCATACGATAATTTATCTATTCATATAAGTCTTTGTGAAATTCGTCGTGTCAAGACTCATACATTACATATTACGACTTTATTTTTTCCGTTTTCCACATAAGTATGCACATTTAGGTGTTCGCACTATAGATTCAAAAACTTCATATTCTCTAGTACATTTAGTTTTGCTAGTAGTGCATCCATTTATTTGGTCAATCATTTCTTCTATCAATTTGATTTGACAAATTTAGTTTTTCCTTTCAATTTTATTTCTTTTTCATAATAACATAACTTAATGAGATATCTCTATTTTCAAATTTTCTGATGCTTGAACATCTTCTAAAATTTTATAATTAGTTATTTTTATATGTTTTCCCTAAATATACACTTCCTAACTGGGACCATCTTCCTTGTATGTTCTATTTACTTCTAGAGGTCCCC
>NC_036247.1:22499010-22513945 GCF_002742605.1 Olea europaea var. sylvestris
TGACCCCCTTAAAATTGAATGTACTCTATCTTCAGGCTTGTCACAGATATATGAGATATAATTTAAACAAAATGTACTTCCACGATGTCAATTCCAGTTGGAGTATTTAAAGTTGGTGTGTAAGATACTATTAATCTTTTTAATTAGTGAATGTATCTAAATGAATTATCTTTCAAATTTTTGGATATAATTATTTTTGTGAGGATCTAGATAATATAATGATTCATTGGTTCTCGTTGTTGTTGACGTGCCTCTCTATTCTCTCGTTGCAATCTATGAAAGGTCCGCTCAATTTCCAAATCAAACAAATTGAATAATTAAACAAAATAAAATAACCTAAAAAATGGAAAATTAAAAAAATTAAAAATTAAAGTTCGAATTAGTGCCTAGAAAAAATAAAATCAAACTAATGCTCAATCCCCGGCAACGCGCCAAAAACTTGTTCAGGAAAATTATTCTTTCGATTTGTTTCCGCAAGTGTACGGTTCGTAACAAGTAATAAAGTGAAAAATTGAGTTCGAATTTCGTCCCACAGAGATTGAGTAGTTTAATTTTACCTATCTCAACCTTAACCGAAACATGATTGACAAAAGTGATTTTATAACTTAATTAAACCCTAACCTAAACTAGGTATGCAAATGTGTATGACTTGAATGAAATTAAATGCAAAATGATGCTTAGATGAACTAAAAATGCAGATTGAATGTTTGGAATGCAAATTGATGAATTCAATGAATGTATAATGCACTAGGATCACGAATTCCCAAGCAATGTTCAATTCAACCCTAGTTCTATAATTTGACAACACGTTGAAATTATGAAAAATCAATGCTTTTAAATCTATCCAATAGTCTCTTTCGAGCAAAGTTGAACCTACTCTCATATACTATCAACCTATCTCTTTATGACAGGTGAAAATATACAAGAATGCATGTAGGTATGTGAGCAATTAAAGATTCACGCATAGTATAGCGGTATATCCGTATCCCCTATCGGACTCTATGATGATTTATACCTTTTCAAACCTATTCTCCTTTCCCTCGAATGAAAGAAATAGATCACCACACTAAGACAATTACGAGCCCAATAATTGTGGAAGAAATTAAATATATATAAAACATTCAAAATATTCAATACGTGTTTTAATGTAAAAAATATAGAAAAAGGAATTCAAAATCATATTACAAGATTTATCGATCTCCTAATACATAGATTTCTAGCCTAACATGATAGAAGTAAGAAAGCAAAACAAATAATAAAGAAAAGACACCATCAATTTAAATCTTGAATTGAATCCTTGTGTCTTGATGTCAATCTTCATGTTCTTGATTGGTGAATGCCTAGGGACGGCCCTAGGGTTGTAACATATCTTCAAAGATTTGTTTTCATAAGAATTTCAATTAGAATAGGAAACTAGAAATTTTTCGTCGCGACAGCCCAGGCGAAACCCGAGTAGTCGCCCAAGCCAAAGTTTTCTTTTTGATAATTGTTTTTTGACATTGGGCAGTCGCCCACTCTAAACAACTGGGCTGTCGCTCAGTTATAAAAACTCTCGATTGTTGCTTTTTAGCCCCCCAAATTCAATTCTTGATTCTTTCAAGTCATTTCTCTTGCAATTTCAACCCTTAAACTTTTAATTGCATCAAATTGTATCCGCGACATCTTTAATCTTCATTTTGTGGTCCGAATCAACTATTGAAATATTCCAATTTAGCCCTCATACTTTGAATTTCCCCATTTTTCTTTTCTAATTGCTTAGAAACCGATCCATCATTGAAATAAACGAAAAGTTACCCAAGTTAAATAACAATAAACACTTTCATGACATAAAAATTTAGTAATACGGTCCAAATAAGTGCACAAAATGCACTTATCAATATTCAAGTACCACAAACATTACATTTTATATGGTCACATATGAGCACATTACTATTGTTTTGCATTGTGGCAGACCCGCCAGATACCTTTCTCCTTGCTTATTCTAACATTCGTGACTTCACTCTACATTTCGCACAAGTAATTTACTTGAAGTCTAAGCAACCAAGAAATCATCATGATAACCTGATGAAGTGCATAAGGTATTAGAGTTTATGATGAAATGAGACTGTCACAAGGCATAAAAGTGTGATTTTTGATTTCATGATAATTTCTGGTTTGTTCGTTTTTGACGAATTGCTAGTCTAATTCAATTGGAATCGAGTCAATGAATAAAACTCAGCGTCTTTGGCCTTGACGCAAGGCCAATTTTGGGCAAGATTCATAGTTTAGGCCCTCGTTTAGGCTTTTTGCTATTCACGGTAATTTTTTTTTTTTTTTTTGCAATATATTTTTCCATAAAATTCGGATTTATATTCTGTTTGTTGGAGGATGATCCTGAAGATAAGGATTTTCCATCTTAGTAGTTATCTCATATGTTTCTATTTTTGGAAAAATATCTTTTTATTCTATTTTCCGAATTTTGCTAGGTTTTTTTTTTTTTTTTTTCTATTTAAGGCATTGTAAGCCGTTTGAGGCGACAGTTATTGAATTCACTAAAATTTTCCTTGAGTGTTTTCTCATTTTGTGATTGTTCATCTTCCTTATAATCTTCCGCTACGTCATAACCAACGTGCTATACACGTGAAGAAACTAGAGTAATATAGAGCTTTCCACAAGGCTTATATTATGTTATTGGAAAGATTTTCTAGTCAGAAGTTCATTACCCTTCACAAATTTTAATTTAGAACCTTGTGTAAAGAATTATGTCTGTCTTTGAACTTTGCCGTTGTCCAAGTAGGGAGGTCAACCCCTAGGGGGGTGCGGGGGTGGGTGTAGAACCATTAAATGCCTTTCTCCCTGCAGTAGAAACGTTACATGCCAACGTGCCAAATTCATGAAAAAATTAGAGCACTACGATTGATATAGAGCTTTCCAAAAAACATATGATATTGGAAAGGTTATCGAGTTAGTATTCTCATGCCTTTTATAGATCTTAACTTTGAGTTTTGAAAAAAAAAAATATTATGTACGTTTGTGTTCAAACTATGCCACTGTCCAAGCAAAGGCGATGATCCTTAGGGAAGGAGGTTCAATCTCTACCCTAAATTGATGGGGCCAAACTCCTAACCTCCTTATAAAGGGGGTTCGATCCCTAGGGATAGGAGGTGAACCCAACCTCTCCAAAAAAATGTTTTTGCCTCCAAAAATGAAAACCATATATCACCTATTTATGAATTTCTAGGGTTTATGGTGCAATTAAGGAAAATTATTTTACTTACTTATTTGGTTTGCATAAAATATAAAATCGTACTTTTAGCCCCAAAATTTTTTCAAGAGATAATGAAATAAAACTAATTTCAAAAAATTAAACTAAACAAATTGTATACTACGATTCGCAATAACTAATAGATAATGGTACAAAGGAAATAAAACTAAATACAAATTAAACAAAAAACATTAACAAAGAAAAAACAATTAACTTTAAAAAAGAAAAGAAAACAAGGTAAAAAATTTATGATTTTTGAAATTGCAAAGACAATAATTAAATAGTAATTACAATTATGAAATATAGAAACGAAATTAAAATAAACAGATAAGATTAGATTAGATTAAAAAGGGATAATATATAAAAAAATCCAAAAAGATTAAAAATTCAATAAACAAAATTAAACTCAAAAGACATATATTAAACTATAACTAATATTATAAAAAATTAAAATAAATTAATAAAATTAAGTTAAATTTTAAAAAAAAAACAACAAATTATATTGTGAAAGAAAAAGAAATTTAACAGATTAATTAAAAATTATATGTTTTGAATTAAAAAATAAAAAAATTATAGAAATAAATTAAAAAGGATTCAAAAAAAATAAATAACAACTAAATTAACTAACAATTAATTGAAGAAAAAAGAAATTATAGAAACTGAAAATAGATTTTCGGGGGAGGTAAATTGGGCCGGCTGGAATCCAGACAATAATTAAACAGTAATTACAATTATGAAACTTAGAAACGAAATTCAAATAAACAAATTAAATTAGATTAAAAAAGGACAATATACAAAAAATCAACAAAATTAAATTCAAAAGACATTTATTAAACCATAATTAATATTATAAAAAATTAAAATAAATATATAAAATCAAATTATATTAAAAAAATTAAAAAAAATTATAAAAAAATTATACCCTTAAAAAAAAGAAATTGAAAAGATTAATTAAAAATTATACATTTTCGATTAGAAAAAAGAACAAAAATAAAACTTATAGAAATAAATTAAAAAAGGATTTAAAATAAGAATAAAAAATTAAATAATAAGGAAATTAACCAACAATTAAATTGAAGGAAAAAAAATAAGAAATTATAAAAAAGCGAAAATAGATTTCAAGGAAAAAATTATGAAGTCAGTTCACTGGGCCTTATGGCTGGGCCCTCTGGAAATTTAGAAGGCACATCCAGCCGATTGGATCCAGTCAGCCCATAAGTCGATTGGAATCCAGAAGAGCATCATCTACGCTTCAAATAGCGGATATCACCAATTTGGATGATCTCCACCCATAAAAACCTTAAAATCATACACAACCACAAGCCACTAGACACATGAATCACATGGAAAATATTTCAATGGAGAACATGGACACAAAAATAATTGATTTATTCAATTAGAAGTTAACCACAAAGTGTAACAACCACAAAGCTAACCTTTGAGAAATGACGATCTCCGGCGATGATCGACGTGAGTCTGTCTTGGTCGTATTTGTGTTGGTTGTTGATGTTTGGTTGAATTCGACTCTTTTGAGGTTTTTTTTTTTTTTTTAATTCAGTTTTTTCTCTCTTCTCTTTCTTCTCTAGTTCTCTTTGAGGGTATTTTAGCCCTTTGTTTGTTTATTTAAAGGATAATTATATTACTACTACGAATTTTCCTAAGTGCACTACAATTTTCTTAAACATCCTTAATTAAAATTACACAATTAGAATTTTAATATACTTTTTAATAAAATAAACTATTATTAAACCACAAATATAAAGTATAATTTCTCTCTTTTTTTCCTCAACATTTTATTGTTCATAGTTTTTCCAGCGACTTTTGCTTTCTCCCATAGTGACAAGATGCTTTTTTCCTTTACGGTAAATGAATTTATTTTTCAAGTTTGAAAATTAAGAATCTTTTTTTTTTTTTAAGTTAAACAGATTTGTTATGATTTTAAAACAAATATGTAAATTTATGATTTTTAATTGTTAAATGGGTTTATGAATTTACACATATATATACTCATCATAATTTCATGAATTGCGTGCATTCATCATGTGGGACATACGTAGGCTGCACCACTCATTACCGTGAATTGGATGTATATAGGTAAATCATAAATGAATTTGTGTATATGTAGGTGTGTCAGCTTTCGTGGATTTTTGTCAATGGGGTATATAAATTTTCGAAAGTTGTTCTTAATCAACAAGTAGATTTTATTGTTATATTGTATTTTTTACATGATCGTAATAAATTTAATTTTTTAATAACTTCTCATAATTCAATTTTATTTGTCCTAAATGTTAGGAAAATGATAACGACTTCAATATATACGATTATACGCAATACTTTACTATTGATAAAATATAAATAAATTGAATATAAAATTTATGTCTATTAATTCAATTATGAAACACGTCCAATTTAGCAAAAATATGTCGTAAATGCTTCCTCAAGTTGGGTTTTAATTGTGTCCGATGAATTATTATAACCTTTTTATCCATGAAATTATAAGGTTGTTGTCGATAAAAATTCTTAATTTTCACTTAAAAGTGTCTCCAAAATAGACTTCAAAGATTAAAAAATGAAATTGCGAATACATTAAAAATTCATATTTCGAATAAAAATGGTAACATAAACAAATTACTAACAATTTCAAAGGATCCTTTCCGACATATTAATTATTTGTGACAAACATTCAATTTATTATGGCATTTTGTTCTTCACTGATCTTCTGTTTTCAATTGCTGTGAAATAAATAAGGGGAAAGGTTGAGAAAATGAGGATTAATATTGGTGATAAGTACACCACAATATTATATTATGTTCTTTTCAATTATTTGTTTTTATTGAATTAGGAGTATAATTGTAAATTTATTGTGCTGTATTTATTAAAAATATATTCTAATTGTGGTGTAATTATAATGTGGTGTAGTAATTAAAATTTGTACTGGTAATATAATTAGCCTTATTTAAATTTTCAGCTTTTTATCTTCTCTTTTTTTTTTTTTTTAAATTGGTCAAAGGCCATTGTGGGAAGATGGCCGATTTATTTCTTCGTTGATTTGGTGTGTAGATAACTCAAACTGTAATTAGGGTTTATATATTGGAGCATAAACAAAAATCGTGCACATGAAGAAGATCAAAATATTGATTCTGGAAACATTTAGGTGGGTTAATAGGTGCTGTGGATCTATAATATAATCGGTGGGTTATGTTGATTTCGATCCCTTAAGATTCTATGGATCTAATTGAGAATGAATATGAATTGACAATAATTTGGGGGTTTTGTCAGTGTGTGTGTGTGTATATATATATATATATAAAAGAAGAAGCAATGGGCATATTTGGTGGATATAATTCGACTCGTTATTGATTATCTATAATGAGTAAGGTAATTTCCTAGTTTTATATTTTACTATGTTATTACAGTATTTTTGGGATAAAATAAATAAAATAGTAATCTTTGAAATTTTATCTAAAGTTATAGGTGTAATTTCCATTTATGCATATACTTTCAAATTTCAAAATGGGAATTGCAAAGCCAAGCAAACCTATCCTTGTCTCTTGTAACTCCTGACGGAAAAGCCTGTTTGGCCAGGCTCAAGGCCAGGCCAAAAAGCTCCCGTGCCTTGAGCCTGGCCAAAAAGCACGGCTCTCTCCTGACTACCTCTCGCAGTCGACAGCCGCATCCAAGCCAACCATGGTCGGGATCCTTTAGTGATTGTGACTCTATGAGCCTTAGGAATGGCCTGTCAATGTCGCCTCCGTCGATGTGACGCTGACCGTGACACAATGAGTCCTCTCCTCTCTTTTTTATTATTTTATTATTTTTTGTTAGTTCATTCTGATGCCTTTTTCATATAAAATATAAAGCCTTGAAGTGATATTTTATATATATTGATCATTTGATTTGATTGGTGATTTAGTATGTGAATTGAGAAAATTGGGATGAATATAATTTATGATATATGAAAATTGAGGAATTTGTGAGTTTGTGATATATGAAATTTGTGAATAAATGATCTGTTATAAATGATAAATTGATGTTGAAAAATGAAAATTTGGAAATTGGTGATAGTTTAAAATTAAGTTTACATTTAATCAGTGATTTACGTTTAATTTTGATACAGATGATGCAACGATTTTTCAAGCGAAATGAAAGTCTCAACTTGGTTCTTCTAGTGGTGTATCTAATCCCGCCGTTATTTCTAGTCAAGCACATGAGTTGTTAACTATTGATGGGTATATAATTTTTACGTTTTAGTGCATTTATATAGTGATTGAAAAAAAAAATTAATTTTATTTAATTAAATATTAATAAACGATTTTGCTATTGCGACTGTATCATCAAACTCACAAACAATCTTGGATTCGCTACTGTATATGCTCACTCATTTGTGCTTAGTTCGGTAAATTATTCTTTTAATTGCTTTGATCCATTCCATTAGCAGTTTGGGTGGAGATAGAAATTACTTTTTGACAGGAAACGAATCTACTACTGTAATACAAGGTTTCATTACGGTAAATGGGCATTTTACGTTACATTTGGTTTAGCTCTCATGTGATAGTGATTTTTTGAAAATGATTTTGAGAAGTTAATTGTCTAGAGATTCTATGGTGAAAAAGTAGGGAAAATATCCTCTTTTCTTTTCGTATGATTTTGCTTATTATGTTCGCTACTGTTGCATAATTATTTGTATTGTTTACCCAGGGGGACAGGCCCCCCTCCCTAAATCAACGTAAATGCAATGGATATATATATATATATATATATATAATTTGGGTAATTTGACTAAGGCTAAGGGCATTGGATTGGATTTGGGCTTGAAGTTGTGAGCTGCATTTCTGTATCACTGGGTCTGATTCAAGTTCAACTTAAAAAAAAAAAAAAAAAGATTCTGGGCCCAAAGTGAGGTCCCCCTAGATATTGGGCCTGAGGCATAGGCCTCATTTGCCTAGCCTCAGGACCGGGCCTGCATGGGGAAGTCCTTTTTGTAGCTCAAGGATGTAAAAGGTCGTTCACGTGCAAAAGTATATTATTATAAGAATGTGTGGTTAAAATTGAGTTCGAGAAAAAATAAAATTTAAAATATAGATACCAAAGATGAGCTTGATATTGTTGCTTAAAATCTACTGTGGTGAAATATCGGGGCACCGAGAGATTTATTGTTGTCCCACTTTTATTCATGTTTTTACGCTTTTATGTGTGTCAAAGTCATGTCCTATGCTTCTCCAAAGCCATTTGAACCAAGTATTGTAGCCCGTATGCGGAGCCGAGGGAGGTGCCTGCGAAACTCACCCTGTTGGCTGCATGAAGAGTTGTATTTTTGGAGGCTAAAACGATTTCCTCCGAAGGCATAAACGCAAATCCTCTTATCATCTCCAACATTAAAAAAAAATAAAAAAAATAAATAAATACAATAAAATAAAATAAAAAAATTACGGCAGTCTTCTAAAAGTTTGGTCCGATCACAATTTAGGGATGCATGGCTGCAAGGAGTTGAACAATCTACATATCATGTTTACATCTAATATATATTTTGGCAGGGGCGGACCCAGACCATCTGAACTGTGGGGTCAAAATTTTTTTTTTTTCGAACAACGTATCATCAAAACTGTGGGGGCAAAAATTTTTTTTTTTTCGAACAACGTATCATCAAAAAAAAGGAAAAATCGGTTGTTTGTTGTTCATGTTCGATATGTGCACTTTGGAAAGAAATCGTTGAATTATATGATATATTTATGGACTAAATAATGGATATGGACCGTCTGGTATGGATATAGATTTAGAATTTGGACTTTTTGGGGCAGAAAATTAAGTTTTCAGCACAAAAAAAAAAAAAAAAAAATTCAAAAAATTGGGGGGTCATTTGACCCCACATGACCCCATGTGGGTCCGCCCGTGCCTATCATGTATAAGGGGGGCTGTATAGCATGGTGTACAACCACCTTAATCCATATAATCAATATGTCATTACATTGAAAATTATAATGACACTAAATTGACGAACATATTTTCGTTATTAGTGATAAAAACAATACATTTTGCAAAGAAAAAAATAGAAATATTTAAAATTTTGCCATTATAAATAGTAAAACACACCAAAACACCCCGAATTTGAAAATAAGAAATTATAACATCTATGTTACATTGCATAACACTTTACATATCATGGTATTATTCTTCCAAATATTAGTTTTTAATACTCTTCCATCCATTTTTTTTTTATTTTTTATCTTACATGTCTATTTCCTTAATTAATTTTAATATCAATTCAAGTATCTACACTATTACCATAACAATATTTTTAATTTTATTTTTACATCATATTGTATACTTTTATCAACAATATTTATATTTGTCTTCACTTCTTAAAATTCTCTCATAAAAAAATGGAAAACAAAACATTGAAAAGAAAAACTAAAACAATTATGCATGAATGCATGAAAATTTGTAAAGTTGCAAAATGTTATAAAGCTAGAACCTCAACTTAAAATAATATAAAAAATCTTTTAAAGCGGTAGAATGTAAATCGTTTCACATATTAATTTACTTGACCATTTTAAATTTTAATTCCCTATACTCCCAACAATCAGCATATTTGCTTGGGCCGATGCTTCTATTTTAACTGCAATCTCATATTTTTAGGGTGGCTGTTGTTCATGTTTCAACAAAATCCTAATTGCTAAAGCTCGATATAATTGCACATATGCTACTGTTCTCCATCTCTCTTAAAAGTAGTTATTAAATAATCGTTTAATAAATAATAAAAAAATCAAGTAAAATTCATAAAATTAGAAATATTAAAAATTTAAATCGTTAAGCCGAAGATGAGTCATAGTGATGGAAAAAAATCTAACATATAGATATCCAACCAAAGTGGCTCCACAAATTCATAAATATTAATAAAAAAAAAAAGCATTTTTGCATGAATACGATGAGAAATAACACTGTCGAGTTGCCACATGCTCAGGACGTCTCAAACAGATGTATATATACAATTAAAATTATTCGTGGTAATTGATAAATCTAATATAGAAATTTCATACAATTAAATTCATGATATTAGAAACTCAATTGAAATGCAAAAAAATAAAAAATAAAATAAATAAATAAATAAAATTTCAAATCACTTATCGACTTAGAAGTAGCTTAGGGTACGTTCCTTTTGACGTTTTCGGGCCATTTTCCGTTTTCTATTTTTTTAAAAACCGAAAACACGTTTGGTTGACTATTTTCGAAAAAGCATTTCTAAAAACAAGGGAAAATTTAACAAAGAAAACCCAAAACTACTTTTATGCATTTTGAGTGTTTTCAGTTGAAAATAGCGAAAACATGGAAAACACTCAAACCGCGGCATTTCCTCTTCACTGTTCATTTCCATTGTTCCTCTCTCGACTCTCTCCTTCTACTCACTTTTTCGGCCGCCAAACCACCACCTTCTAGCTGCCAAACCACCGGATGCAACCACCATCAGCCTCGCCTCCTTCCCCTCTACAATCTCCAACCAACCACCAGCCACAAATCAACACGAAGCAACAAAAAATCCAGCCCAAAAAATGAATGTCACGACCTCTTTTCTGTCGAAATATCCACCTTCGACGACGCCCCATGATCGCGCACCACCAACACTTGATAGCCCTCATCTAGGCGATCAATATCATGTCCTAACTTCGACCAATAATGCACCAATTCGTTCTAATGTGTATCAATCAAACATGGCAGTCGCGAACCACTGCTTCGATTCGTGTTTGTGGCGATTGGCATCAGTCGATTGGCGACAGTCAAGTATTAAGTATGTCCCTAAAACCATGGGTAACACTTTAATTTCATCAATTCATGCAGAAATCGTCGCCGGAATGGGAGTTTTATGCTGTTCTAATGTCTCGCGACTAGCCTCTTTTGAGCAGAAATTCTAGCCTGTTCGGCCGGAGTTAGGGCCAGCTATTGGGTCGGGCGTGTAGATGACATTGTGGGCTTCAAGTTTGTGCTATGTTCCGATGGCCATGGTGGCCGGAAAGTGGTGTTTTGGAGGTGGCGGTATTGAGAGTGAAAGAAAGAACCGGAATGGGAGTTTTCAAAATTTTTTGAACCAAACACGTTTTCTAATTTTTCGTTTTGAAAAATTGTTTTTTCAGAATGACAAACCAAACGTGTTTTTCATAATCTCAAAATGAGGCCTCAAAACAGAAAATGGAAAATGATTTCAAAATAGAAAATAGAAAACAGAAACGCAAAGCGAACGCCCCCTAAACTTCACAACACCTGTTTTACAGGCCACTATTGCTGGTCCCTCCCCTGTTTGAGTAACGGATTATTCTATATGTATTAAATGTGCATATTAAATTATGTCCCTCATCTCACAATGCATGCAGGTTCCACGTGAAATTTAAAAATATCGGCATGTGAGTTCCCACCCCTATTGTGAGTAGCAGGTAAAAGATTCGATAAAAAATTCGATACATATAGTATTGCCCGTAGCGGAGCTCTTTACAGAAACTTGACTACTATAAGAATTTAACTGCTTCTACGTCTTACTATACACTTTGCTTTACACCTTAAATAGGTGGCAATTTTTTAATAATTGGATTAAAGTTGTTTTAATAAAACTCCTTGGACAGCCCACTCAACCTATCCATACAGCATCCCCCAAGTTTTTGTCAAAAATAATTTGAGATCTTGCAAGTATAAGAGATGTAAACCAAGTGGTGTTAGATGTACGCGTAGTATCACTCTAAATACAAATATTTATCTAGGCTTTGTTTGATTTTCATTTTTTTTAAAATATATTTTCTCTCTTCTTTTTAACCACACATTTTTTTAATAAAATCATATTAAACGTAAATTTAAAAAAATTTCTTATTTTTTAGCCACACGTTCTCCATCAAACCTCTATTCTAAAGTGCATTTTCTTCGAAAAAAATAGGCATCAAACAAGCTCCTAGCGTCTGTGTGTTTATGTATATATTGTATGTATAGGCAGAAAGAGAGAGGGGATGTTACGATTGGAGTGCATTGAATAAATATGTATCATCATGCCTTCTTTCCATTGGCTTTTGGCAATGTGACATGGACATGAGGGGGAGCCTAAACTTAGGGGGCAACAAACACTTTTTTTGTGTATTTCTTTTATCTTGATGATGCCATCTTACATTGGCTGTGTTTGAGTTTGAAAACTCAGGCACACAAGGGATAAATTTCTTATCGGTTAAGTAACGAAATATAAAAAATATATAATGATCTGGATTATTGTTCTCATTACTAAGGTTGAACTTTTAAAATGAAATATTAAATCTTAATATGGCTCAAAACTCATTAAACTCAAATGAGTAATTTGATTCGATTAAAACTCAAAAAATAAGCACAAAATCTTATGATTGGTCTGCTCCTCCATCCTGTGAGGGTATTTTAAGAGAAAATATTTTCATTGGCAAACATATATGTGTGTGTGTGTTATAGATGAAAACATTTAACTATTGAGGTAAAAAAGATTGTATGGTGAATATCACACAATTGGCATAGCACGTCTAATTGTGTGTGTCTTTCTTTTTCGTGGTTCATGCACTTTGTACAAATTCTATTGTTTAATAAGATTCATCGATTTTGAAATTGGAGTTTGCCAACATTTTTCTTACGTTCTTTGGATCAGTCGAGCAAGGGTACCGTTGCCAAAGTCAACATTGACTAAAAGAGGATGCCAAGTTATTGAAATTCATCTATTTTTTTATTTTCTTTTTTCTTTTTTCTTTTTTAATCTCGCAAGTTGCTAACCAAGATAGCGGTCCAATTCCAACATCACTTGACCCCCTTTCTTGACCAGCTGACCCTAAGAAATAAATTCATTAGCAAATTATTATATTTCGTGTTCTGTCAAAGTAACACGTTACTTCTTATTGGTCATTTGATTACAAAGTTCGTTTTGAACATCCTTTTCTACGACGTGTTTAGTAAAATAAATTATCACAAGTCATTATTAAAAAATTTAAAGCTTTATTTATCATATAGTTTCAAATAATGTTTATAATCGAAGTCTTACCTTTTTGGGGACAGTCTTCTTCCTAGTCAAAGGAAGGAAGATAAATTCACACAATTTGATCGTTAATACTTTTTTTTTTTTTTTTCTTTTTTTTTTTTTTTTTCTCTCTCATATAGAGAATGAGAGGTAAAATGTGCCAACGTGATTTGCAGTTTCTGATATAGTGAATTGGGTCGAGTACTTGAGTTATCTATTAAAAGATGAGGTTCAACGACTCTTGTGAGAATTAATGGAGTCATTGGACACAAAAATTGTTTTTCTATTCGTAATTACAAAAAATTCCAAATGAACATTTTTAAAGGTTTGTGCATGCTACTAAATGATGATCATGTCGTAGACAGCTTGACCGTCGTACACTACTTATACCATATCACTTTAGCCTATATTTGACAATCATTATTTGGGAAAATTAGAGTTTTGAATAATGATTTTTAAGAAAATGTGTAGTTAAAAAGTATGAAAAATTTTTATGATTTCGTGCAAAATACTGTATTATGTAAATGTGTGATTGAAAATGAATACGTAAAAAAAAAAAAGTTTAAAAATAATAATTGTCGAATAGGGCTTAATGTGTGACAAGGAGTTTTGATGACCAATACAAAAGGAAGTGACCGATGGTTTGATCTTTCTTCGGTTGAATAGAGTAACACAAATGATACAATAATAGACAGGCAGCATCATGGAAACAAGGACCAATTTGCGCAGGGAAAATGTCACGCCCACAGTTAACACAAGAATCTGGTCTGCTTTTACTAATTAAATTCTTAATTTTGTTTTAATTTGTTTTTGGACATCACATTACACAACTACCAATGCAAGATCTGATTAATTAATGTAGCAGGCAAGTTCTTGTCGTATATGCTGCATTCTTAAAATGTTGCAGAGCCAAGTCATCGGAAGAACTTGGCCAGTTCATCTAATTTTCTATTTTTGATTATGTTACATTTTAGAAATAAAGAAAAACTAAAAGAGATCAACGAACTCGGCCAAACCCATCTTAGTAGAAGTTTTTATTCATTCTGTCAACGAGTGTGGTTAGTGAATTGTGTAGGGAGACCTACGAGAAACAAGAAGGCAAAGTGACAAAAGAAATCTGAAACCCTTAGACGATGATTTGACTTGAAAGTTCACCACTGGCACGATCAAATCTATTATAACATGCATGACAAATTTTACGCATGAGTCTTTATTTTATAGCAGTAAGATGGTTTTTATATAGAATTTTCACATTTCATGATGTGGTATTTTTTTTAATTTATTTCTCCATGCCCCAATTTGATAAAGTAATATTTCGTAGCATATTTGTACATATATTTCAGGTCAAGAATCTTTACATGAAATGATGAATTCCAAAATTTACATTTTCTAGTTCTCCAATGGTTTTACTCCCGATTATAATAGAAGGGAATTATAATCCACAATCTAAATGTCTAATTTTGTGAGTACTCATGCCATATATGTGATTCTAGGCACATTTATATTATTGAGTCATTTCCTAAACGAATTTTCATTATTTTCTTCTCCTCTTTTTCCATAACCTCCATTAGGAGGTCACATTGAGTTATTTGGGAGTTGTAGAGGGTTGGGGAAGGTATGGGTTGAATTCCATTCAAAACATTCCCTCTTGTCCACTTTTCAAATCTTGCAGGTCCGATCACCCTACATGG
>NC_036247.1:22514389-22619041 GCF_002742605.1 Olea europaea var. sylvestris
TAAAATTACACAATTAGAATTTTAATATACTTTTAATTAAATAAACTATTATTAAACCACAAATATAAAGTACAATTTCTCTCTTTTTTTCCTCAACATTTTATTGTTCATAGTTTTTCCAGCGACTTTTGCTTTCTCCCATAGTGACAAGATGCTTTTTTCCTTTACGGTAAATGAATTTATTTTTCAAGTTTGAAAATTAAGAATCTTTTTTTTTTTTTTAAGTTAAACAGATTTGTTATGATTTTAAAACAAATATGTAAATTTATGATTTTTAATTGTTAAATGGGTTTATGAATTTACACATATATATACTCATCATAATTTCATGAATTGCGTGCATTCATCATGTGGGACATACGTAGGCTGCACCACTCATTACCGTGAATTGGATGTATATAGGTAAATCATAAATGAATTTGTGTATATGTAGGTGTGTCAGCTTTCGTGGATTTTTGTCAATGGGGTATATAAATTTTCGAAAGTTGTTCTTAATCAACAAGTAGATTTTATTGTTATATTGTATTTTTTACATGATCGTAATAAATTTAATTTTTTAATAACTTCTCATAATTCAATTTTATTTGTCCTAAATGTTAGGAAAATGATAACGACTTCAATATATACGATTATACGCAATACTTTACTATTGATAAAATATAAATAAATAGAATATAAAATTTATGTCTATTAATTCAATTATGAAACACGTCCAATTTAGCAAAAATATGTCGTAAATGCTTCCTCAAGTTGGATTTTAATTGTGTTCGATGAATTATTATAACCTTTTTATCCATGAAATTATAAGGTTGTTGTCGATAAAAATTCTTAATTTTCACTTAAAAGTGTCTCCAAAATAGACTTCAAAGATTAAAAAATGAAATTGCGAATACATTAAAAATTCATATTTCGAATAAAAATGGTAACATAAACAAATTACTAACAATTTCAAAGGATCCTTTCCGACATATTAATTATTTGTGACAAACATTCAATTTATTATGGCATTTTGTTCTTCACCGATCTTCTGTTTTCAATTGCTGTGAAATAAATAAGGGGAAAGGTTGAGAAAATGAGGATTAATATTGGTGATAAGTACACCACAATATTATATTATGTTCTTTTTCAATTATTTATTTTTATTGAATTAGGAGTATAATTGTAAATTACCTTACTCATTATAAAAGAAGAAGCAATGGGCATATTTGGTGGATATAATTCGACTCGTTATTGATTATCTATAATGAGTAAGGTAATTTCCTAGTTTTATATTTTACTATGTTATTACAGTATTTTTGGGATAAAATAAATAAAATAGTAATCTTTGAAATTTTATCTAAAGTTATAGGTGTAATTTCCATTTATGCATATACTTTCAAATTTCAAAATGGGAATTGCAAAGCCAAGCAAACCTATCCTTGTCTCTTGTAACTCCTGACGGAAAAGCCTGTTTGGCCAGGCTCAAGGCCAGGCCAAAAAGCTCCCGTGCCTTGAGCCTGGCCAAAAAGCACGGCTCTCTCCTGACTCCCTCTCGCAGTCGACAGCCGCATCCAAGCCAACCATGGTCGGGATCCTTTAGTGATTGTGACTCTATGAGCCTTAGGAATGGCCTGTCAATGTCGCCTCCGTCGATGTGACGCTGACCGTGACACAATGAGTCCTCTCCTCTCTTTTTTATTATTTTATTATTTTTTGTTAGTTCATTCTGATGCCTTTTTCATATAAAATATAAAGCCTTGAAGTGATATTTTATATATATTGATCATTTGATTTGATTGGTGATTTAGTATGTGAATTGAGAAAATTGGGATGAATATAATTTATGATATATGAAAATTGAGGAATTTGTGAGTTTGTGATATATGAAATTTGTGAATAAATGATCTGTTATAAATGATAAATTGATGTTGAAAAATGAAAATTTGGAAATTGGTGATAGTTTAAAATTAAGTTTACATTTAATCAGTGATTTACGTTTAATTTTGATACAGATGATGCAACGATTTTTCAAGCGAAATGAAAGTCTCAACTTGGTTCTTCTAGTGGTGTATCTAATCCCGCCGTTATTTCTAGTCAAGCACATGAGTTGTTAACTATTGATGGGTATATAATTTTTACGTTTTAGTGCATTTATATAGTGATTGAAAAAAAAAATTAATTTTATTTAATTAAATATTAATAAACGATTTTGCTATTGCGACTGTATCATCAAACTCACAAACAATCTTGGATTCGCTACTGTATATGCTCACTCATTTGTGCTTAGTTCGGTAAATTATTCTTTTAATTGCTTTGATCCATTCCATTAGCAGTTTGGGTGGAGATAGAAATTACTTTTTGACAGGAAACGAATCTACTACTGTAATACAAGGTTTCATTACGGTAAATGGGCATTTTACGTTACATTTGGTTTAGCTCTCATGTGATAGTGATTTTTTGAAAATGATTTTGAGAAGTTAATTGTCTAGAGATTCTATGGTGAAAAAGTAGGGAAAATATCCTCTTTTCTTTTCGTATGATTTTGCTTATTATGTTCGCTACTGTTGCATAATTATTTGTATTGTTTACCCAGGGGGACAGGCCCCCCTCCCTAAATCAACGTAAATGCAATGGATATATATATATATATATATATATAATTTGGGTAATTTGACTAAGGCTAAGGGCATTGGATTGGATTTGGGCTTGAAGTTGTGAGCTGCATTTCTGTATCACTGGGTCTGATTCAAGTTCAACTTAAAAAAAAAAAAAAAAAGATTCTGGGCCCAAAGTGAGGCCCCCCTAGATATTGGGCCTGAGGCATAGGCCTCATTTGTCTAGCCCCAGAACCGGGCCTGCATGGGGAAGTCCTTTTTGTAGCTGGAGGATGTAAAAGGTCGTTCACGTGCAAAAGTATATTATTAGAAGAATGTGTGGTTAAAATTGAGTTCGAGAAAAAATAAAATTTAAAATATAGATACCAAAGATGAGCTTGATATTGTTGCTTAAAATCTACGGTGGTGAAATATCGGGGCACCCAGAGATTTATTGTTGTCCCACTTTTATTCATGTTTTTACGCTTTTATGTGTGTCAAAGTCATGTCCTATGCTTCTCCAAAGCCATTTGAACCAAGTATTGTAGCCCGTATGCGGAGCCGAGTGAGGTGCCTGCGAAACTCACCCTGTTGGCTGCATGAAGAGTGGTATTTTTGGAGGCTAAAACGATTTCCTCCGAAGGCATAAACGCAAATCCTCTTATCATCTCCAACATTAAAAAAAATAAAAAAAATAAATAAATACAATAAAATAAAATAAAAAAATTACGGCAGTCTTCTAAAAGTTTGGTCCGATCACAATTTAGGGATGCATGGCTGCAAGGAGTTGAACAATCTACATATCATGTTTACATCTAATATATATTTTGGCAGGGGCGGACCCAGACCATCTGAACTGTGGGGTCAAAAATTTTTTTTTTTCGAACAACGTATCATCAAAAAAAAGGAAAAATCGGTTGTTTGCTGTTCATGTTCGATATGTGCACTTTGGAAAGAAATCGTTGAATTATATGATATATTTATGGACTAAACAATGGATATGGACCGTCTGGTATGGATATAGATTTAGAATTTGGACTTTTTGGGGTAGAAAATTAAGTTTTCAGCACAAAAAAAAAAAAAAAATTCCAGAAAACTGTAGGGTCATTTGACCCCACATGACCCCATGTGGGTCCGCCCCTGTATTTTGGTGTATTTACAATTTGCATATCATATTTGGTAAATTTATATTTTGCATACCGTGTTCCGCTTATTAGTGATAAAAACAATACATTTTGCAAAGAAAAAAATAGAAATATTTAAAATTTTGCCATTATAAATAGCAAAACACACCAAAACACCCCGAATTTGAAAATAAGAAATTATAACATCTATGTTACATTGCATAACATTTTACATATCATGGTATTATTCTTCCAAATATTAGTTTTTAATACTCTTCCATCCATTTTTTTTTATTTTTTATCTTACATGTCTATTTCCTTAATTAATTTTAATATCAATTCAAGTATCTACACTATTACCATAACAATATTTTTAATTTTATTTTTACATCATATTGTGTACTTTTATCAACAATATTTATATTTGTCTTCACTTCTTAAAATTTTCTCATAAAAAAATGGAAAACAAAACATTGAAAAGAAAAACTAAAACAATTATGCATGAATGCATGAAAATTTGTAAAGTTGCAAAATGTTATAAAGCTAGAACCTCAACTTAAAATAATATAAAAAATCTTTTAAAGCGGTAGAATGTAAATCGTTTCACATATTAATTTACTTGACCATTTTAAATTTTAATTCCCTATACTCCCAACAATCAGCATATTTGCTTGGGCCGATGCTTCTATTTTAACTGCAATCTCATATTTTTAGGGTGGCTGTTGTTCATGTTTCAACAAAATCCTAATTGCTAAAGCTCGATATAATTGCACATATGCTACTGTTCTCCATCTCTCTTAAAAGTAGTTATTAAATAATCGTTTAATAAATAATAAAAAAATCAAGTAAAATTCATAAAATTAGAAATATTAAAAATTTAAATCGTTAAGCCGAAGATGAGTCATAGTGATGGAAAAAAATCTAACATATAGATATCCAACCAAAGTGGCTCCACAAATTCATAAATATTAATAAAAAAAAAAAAGCATTTTTGCATGAATACGATGAGAAATAACACTGTCGAGTTGCCACATGCTCAGGACGTCTCAAACAGATGTATATATACAATTAAAATTATTCGTGGTAATTGATAAATCTAATATAGAAATTTCATACAATTAAATTCATGATATTAGAAACTCAATTGAAATGCAAAAAAATAAAAAATAAAATAAATAAATAAATAAATAAAATTTCAAATCACTTATCGACTTAGAAGTAGCTTAGGGTACGTTCCTTTTGACGTTTTCGGGCCATTTTCCGTTTTCTATTTTTTTAAAAACCGAAAACACGTTTGGTTGACTATTTTCGAAAAAGCATTTCTAAAAACAAGGGAAAATTTAACAAAGAAAACCCAAAACTACTTTTATGCATTTTGAGTGTTTTCAGTTGAAAATAGCGAAAACATGGAAAACACTCAAACCGCGGCATTTCCTCTTCACTGTTCATCTCCATTGTTCCTCTCTCGACTCTCTCCTTCTACTCACTTTTTCGGCCACCAAACCACCACTTTCTAGCTGCCAAACCACCGGATGCAACCACCATCAGCCTCGCCTCCTTCACCTCTACAATCTCCAACCAACCACCAGCCACAAATCAACATGAAGCAACAAAAAATCCAGCCCAAAAAATGAATGTCACGACCTCTTTTCTGTCGAAATATCCACCTTCGACGACGCCCCATGATCGCGCACCACCAACACTTGATAGCCCTCATCCAGGCGATCAATATCATGTCCTAACATCGACCAATAATGCACCAATTCGTTCTAATGTGTATTAATCAAACATGGCAGTCGCGAACCAAACCTGCCTGCTTCGATTCGTGTTTGTGGCAATTGGCATCGGTCGATTGGCGACAGTCAAGTATTAAGTATGTCCCTAAAACCATGGGTAACACTTTAATTTCATTAATTCATGCAGAAATCGTCGCCGGAATGGGAGTTTTATGCTGTTCTAATGTCTCGCGACTAGCCTCTTTTGAGCAGAAATTCTAGCTTGTTCGGCCGGAGTTAGGGCCAGCTATTGGGTCGGGTGTGTAGATGACATTGTGGGCTTCAAGTTTGTGCTATGTTCCGGTGGCCATGGTGGCCAGAAAGTGGTGTTTTGGAGGTGGCGGTATTGAGAGTGAAAGAGAGAACCGGAATGGGAGTTTTCAAAATTTTTTGAACCAAACACGTTTTCTAATTTTTCGTTTTGAAAAATTGTTTTTTTAGAATGACAAACCAAACGTGTTTTTCATAATCTCAAAATGAGGCCTCAAAACAGAAAATGGAAAATGATTTCAAAATTGAAAATAGAAAACAGAAATGCAAAGCGAACGCCCCCTAAACTTCACAACACCTGTTTTACAGGCCACTATTGCTGGTCCCTCCCCTATTTGAGTAACGGATTATTCTATATGTATTAAATGTGCATATTAAATTATGTCCCTCATCTCACAATGCATGCAGGTTCCACGTGAATTTAAAAATATCGGCATGTGAGTTCCCACCCCTATTGTGAGTAGCAGGTAAAAGATTCTATAAAAAATTCGATACATATAGTATTGCCCGTAGCGGAGCTCTTTACAGAAACTTGACAACTATAAGAATTTAACTACTTCTACGTCTTACTATACACTTTGCTTTACACCTTAAATAGGTGGCAATTTTTTAATAATTGGATTAAAGTTGTTTTAATAAAACTCCTTGGACAGCCCACTCAACCTATCCATACAGCACCCCCCAAGTTGTTTTTGTCAAAAGTAATTTGAGATCTTGCAAGTATAAGAGATGTAAACCAAGTGGTGTTAGATGTACACGTAGTATCACTCTAAATACAAATATTTATCTAGGCTTTGTTTGATTCTCATTTTTTTTAAAATATATTTTCTCTCTTCTTTTTAACCACACATTTTTTTAATAAAATCATATTAAACGTAAATTTAAAAAATTTTCTTATTTTTTAGCCACACGTTCTCCATCAAACCTCTATTCTAAAATGCATTTTCTTCGAAAAAAATAGACATCAAACAAGCTCCTAGCGTTTGTGTGTTTATGTATATATTGTATGTATAGGCAGAAAGAGAGAGGGGATGTTACAATTGGAGTGCATTGAATAAATATGTATCATCATGCCTTCTTCCATTGGCTTTTGGCAATGTGACATGGACATGAGGGGGAGCCTAAACTTAGGGGCAACAAACACTTTTTTTGTGTATTTCTTTTATCTTGATGATGCCATCTTACATTGGCTGTGTTTGAGTTTGAAAACTCAGGCACACAAGGGATAAATTTATTATCGGTTAAGTATCGAAATATAAAAAATATATAATGATCTGGATTATTGTTCTCATTAATAAGGTTGAACTTTTAAAATGAAATATTAAATCTTAATATGGCTCAAAACTCATTAAACTCAAATGAGTAATTTGATTCGATTAAAACTCAAAAAATAAGCACAAAATTTTATGATTGGTCTGCTCCTCCATCCTGTGAGGGTATTTTAAGAGAAAATATTTTCATTGGCAAACATATATGTGTGTGTGTGTGTTATAGATGAAAACATTTAACTATTGAGGTAAAAAAGATTGTGTAGTGTATATCACACAATTGGCATAGCACGTCTAATTGTGTGTGTCTTTCTTTTTCGTGGTTCATGCACTTTGTACTAATTCTATTGTTTAATAAGATTCATCCATTTTGAAATTGGAGTTTGCCAACATTTTTCTTACATTCTTTGGATCAGTCGAGCAAGGGTACCGTTGCCAAAGTCAACATTGACTAAAAGAGGATGCCAAGTTATTGAAATTCATCTATTTTTTTATTTTCTTTTTTCTTTTTTAATCTCGCAAGTTGCTAACCAAGATATCGGTCCAATTCCAACATCACTTGACCCCCTTTCTTGACCAGCTGACCCTAAGAAATAAATTCATTAGCAAATTATTATATTTCGTGTTTTGTCAAAGTAACACGTTACTTCTTATTGGTCATTTGATTACAAAGTTCGTTTTGAACATCCTTTTCTACGGCGTGTTTAGTAAAATAAATTATCACAAGTCATTATTAAAAAATTTAAAGCTTTATTTATCATATAGTTTCAAATAATGTTTACAATAGAAGTCTTACCTTTTTGGGGACAGTCTTCTTCCTAGTCAAAGGAAGGAAGATAAATTCACACAATTTGATCGTTAATACTTTTTTTTTTTTTTGCTTTCTTTCTTTCTTTCTTTCTTTCTTTTTTTTTTTTTTCTCTCACATAGAGAATGAGAGGTAAAATGTGCCAACGTGATTTGCAGTTTCTGATATAGTGAATTGGGTCGAGTACTTGAGTTATCTATTAAAAGATGAGGTTCAACGACTCTTGTGAGAATTAATGGAGTCATTGGACACAAAAATTGTTTTTCTATTTGTAATTACAAAAAATTCCAAATGAACATTTTTAAAGGTTTGTGCATGCTACTAAATGATGATCATGTCGTAGACAGCTTGACCGTCGTACACTACTTATACCATATCACTTTAGCCTATGTTTGACAATCATTATTTGGGAAAATTAGAGTTTTGAATAATGATTTTTAAGAAAATGTGTGGTTAAAAAGTATGAAAAAATTTTATGATTTCATGCAAAATATTGTATTGTGTAAATGTGTGATTGAAAATGAATACGTAAAAAAAAGAGTTTGAAAATAATAATTGTCGAATAGGGCTTAATGTGTGACAAGGAGTTTTGATGACCAATACAAAAGGAAGTGACCGATGGTTTGATCTTTCTTCGGTTGAATAGAGTAACACAAATGATACAATAATAGACAGGCAGCATCATGGAAACAAGGACCAATTTGCGCAGGGAAAATGTCACGCCCACAGTTAACACAAGAATCTGGTCTGCTTTTACTAATTAAATTCTTAATTTTGTTTTAATTTGTTTTTGGACATCACATTACACAACTACCAATGCAAGATCTGATTAATTAATGTAGCAGGCAAGTTCTTGTCGTATATGCTGCATTCTTAAAATGTTGCAGAGCCAAGTCATCGGAAGAACTTGGCCAGTTCATCTAATTTTCTATTTTTGATTATGTTACATTTTAGAAATAAAGAAAAACTAAAAGAGATCAACGAACTCGGCCAAACCCATCTTAGTAGAAGTTTTTATTCATTCTGTCAACGAGTGTGGTTAGTGAATTGTGTAGGGAGACCTACGAGAAACAAGAAGGCAAAGTGACAAAAGAAATCTGAAACCCTTAGACGATGATTTGACTTGAAAGTTCACCACTGGCACGATCAAATCTATTATAACATGCATGACAAATTTTACGCATGAGTCTTTATTTTATAGCAGTAAGATGGTTTTTATATAGAATTTTCACATTTCATGATGTGGTATTTTTTTTAATTTATTTCTCCATGCCCCAATTTGATAAAGTAATATTTCGTAGCATATTTGTACATATATTTCAGGTCAAGAATCTTTACATGAAATGATGAATTCCAAAATTTACATTTTCTAGTTCTCCAATGGTTTTACTCCCGATTATAATAGAAGGGAATTATAATCCACAATCTAAATGTCTAATTTTGTGAGTACTCATGCCATATATGTGATTCTAGGCACATTTATATTATTGAGTCATTTCCTAAACGAATTTTCATTATTTTCTTCTCCTCTTTTTCCATAACCTCCATTAGGAGGTCACATTGAGTTATTTGGGAGTTGTAGAGGGTTGGGGAAGGTATGGGTTGAATTCCATTCAAAACATTCCCTCTTGTCCACTTTTCAAATCTTGCAGGTCCGATCACCCTACATGGGTGAACCATGACCTATATTTTCCAACATTTTTCACTCGCACATGGTGATTTTGACCCGAACCACAAGTGACAATTAATATCACGTGTTAGGTCCTTCTCAAGGTCTATCTCAAAAAAAATAAAAAACATACGCCAAATAGATTGCGCGACCAACGAATAATATTAAAGCTCACAGTATTATGAATCTGTTTTGGATATATGATAGCTTTATTAGATAAACATTACACCTTGCTATACCGCAAACTCATTTTCCAATATTTATTCAAGTACTTTTCGATCCCTCAAGTAATTATGACATATACTTGAACTCTACATCATATCATTGTATTAACAATTATATTTTATACCCTAAATGGTTAAATACAATTGTCCGACCGATGAATACAAATATAAATATTGGTCAAAATAGTTTCCTTTCCAACTTGAATCCTTCAACTTTAAATCAACTAATTTCCTAGACTACATTTAGGTGGACAGTACTAAAAGAATTAAAAAAGTAAAAATAGAGAGAAAAAAGACTACATTTTCTTTTTAGCATAATAAAAATTTCGTCAAACACCAAAACAACCATGTGTATTATTGTGTATAATTTGTCTCATACAAATCGACTTTTCCAAAACTCAAATGCGTAACATGAATACATTCACATACATAAGCATCATCTAGACTATTTTCTAGTTTTGAGAAACTCTAGCCCAAAACAAATTGTTTTCATTGACAATAGATTTTACCTTTTAGCCCATAGCAAATTGTTTTCACTGACAACATTTCTAAAACGAGAAATTTTGATTCTTATATAATGTTCTTAATTATTTTTATTGCATAGTTTATGTATTAACACAAAGCAAGCCAACATTTCCCCTCTCATTCATTTACATTAATTATTAGTTATAAATATAGACATCTCTCAATCCCTTTCACATGATTTTCATTGATAGGAAATTAAAAAACATAGCCTTAGCAGACTATCTCCATCTTCCTTCATTGTTTGTTGTCTATACCTACTGAGAATTTTAATCAGTTAATGTTGTGTGTGGATGGTTTAGAATTTCAACATATATTATAATGTTATAATAATTTATTTGGTTTCATAGAATGATAAGAAATAAGAATACAGTAAAAAAAAAATTTTGAGGACATAAGTGTGAAATTGAGAAAAGATTATAATTGTTTATTGCAGTTATAATGTTGTGTAGTTAATAAAAAAATGGAGATTTGTTTAAAAAGTCTAGTCAATAATAATGTTTAGTAAAATAGACTATGGTCGATAATTTTTGGTTAACTAGCCTTTAGCAAATTTTATGATGTGTTAAAAGTCTTAAACACCTTTCATTTGAAATATCTAAAACATCCAATTTGAAACAAAAATTTACCAAATCCCCAAAACATAAATCCCCACTTTCATTCAAACTTTTCATACGCAATTTGAAACCAACGGCAAAACGACATACTGCCTTTTTAAACTAATTAATGTTATTTTAACTAATTTCATGTTTGTATCACTTTATATTTACTCGTATCCACATAAAAATTAATGAAAACAAGTTTTAACTATATTTTGAGTGAAATTGAGTGTCTCGATAGAAAATGGCATGATGTCGTTATAAACGGTTTGGTGATGTTGTAACCAATATAGACAATTTTTTCACTACATTTACAATGAAATTGAGACCTCATAATAAAAAATGTCATGCTGTCATTTTAAATGATTGGGTATCATTTCAACTAATTTCATATTCGTGTCACTTTATTTTCACTCGTATACATGTAAAATGAACGAATGGAAGTTTTCATTACATTTAGACCCGAGTAACGATATAAAGTTCATATGATAATGATCAACACTAATGTTCCATGAGTAAACTGAATTGGACTTAACTACGAACGAAGGTATGTAAATTCCATTATATTCTAATTATGAGATAAAATATTCAATAAATTACCTAGTTTAACTTGTACAAGTCTTCTAAAATGCTCCAAGTCCTATCGACTCGTTTTGTAGTGAAATCAAGGCCTTCTGACCCAGAAAAAATGATGTTGTTAAAAACGTTTGGTGTCATTTCAACTATTTTCGTGTTCGTTTCACTTTATGTTCAATCGTATCCATATAAAATGAATGAATGCAAGTTTTTCTACATTTGGATATTCAGGTCAATATAAAAGTTCACTCAATAGTGACCAGCAATATTGTTTCGTCAATAAATTATACTACACTTTACTATGAACAAAGATAATTAATTCAAATTCCAATTATGAGATAAGATATTCAATAAATTAGATTGTTTAAGTTGTATACGTCTTATATGATGCTCTAAGATATGATCGATTTGTTCTAGAGTGAAATCGAGACCCCATAATCCAAAATATAATTTGTCATTTTAAATGATTAGGCGTTGTTTCAACTAATTTCGTATCTACTTCACTTTATTTTCACTTATATACAAATGAAAAGGGCCGAATGGAAGTTATCATTACATTTGGACCTGAGTATCCTTATAAAGGTTAAGCAATAATGACAATACTATTGTTCTATGCGTAAATTGCGTTAGACTTAAATACGAACGAAGGTAAGTAAGTATCACTATATTCCAATTATGAGATAAGATATTCAACAAATTAACTCGTTTAACTTTTATAAGTCTTCTAAGATTTTCCAAGTCCGATCTACTCGGTTTGTAGTTAAATCAAGGCCCTATGATCCAAAACAACATGATGTCATTGAAAAGGTTATGGAGATTTTCAACTATTTTTGTATTCATTTCAATTTATTTTCATTCGTATCCATATAAAATGAATGAATACAAGTTTTTTAACATTTCGATATCAAGGTAAATACGAAAGATCACTCGATAGTGACCAACATTATTGTTTCGTCAGTAAACTTTACTAGACTTCACTATGAAAAGAGGTGAAGAACCCAAATTCCAATTATGAGATAAGATACTCGACAAATTAGCTCATTTAAATTGTATAAATCTTATATGATGTTCGAAGACATGATCTACTCATTTTGGAATGAAATCGAAACCATATAAGTGGCCCTTCAGTGAATCTCCCTTGCTCGTCTCGGTTCTTGCTCATAAAACACAAAAAAAACTACTTGAAAAAAGAAAAATAACAATAAAGAGAATAAATTAACTAAAAAGGAAAAAAAGATAACAAGGGAACGAAGTAACCTTTTTGCTAGTAAATCCCTTAGCTTCTCGTATTGTTTCCTCGACAACAATGCCAAAATTTGATTACTCCCAAATAGTAACCCGATAATTGAAGCACAATTTTGGGGTATTGATTCCACAAGGAGATAGTTGACTACTTGCAGGATTCAACAGCTTAGGATTCTCATGAATTGTGTGAAAAGAACTTATTGACTGGAATGTGATTTAAATATCAATAGATGAAGTTAGTGAAGTATCAAAATTCCCTCACTTGGATTGGATCAATCAATATCAATCACTCATTCTCTTTTTACTCAATTAGATATTTTTTCCCAATTCTCTAATCGGAAGATATAACACTAAACACCAATTTAATTCGATAGTAATTCTAAGGTCTGAGCTTCCTATAACACATTCCCACGTTTATTTATTGGAATAAGATTCAAGAAGCAACCTTATACATCAAGCATAAGGCAGCAATGAATCACACCAACAAAAATAATTGAAATTGAAACTCAAACAAATATTTCAATCATTCAATGGAAAAAGCATAACTGAATCCATGAAAAACTTAATAAAAGTTTAGTCAATCTCAAAACAAATTTATAAAAAGGAAGTCTACACCCTAGAATTGTTCTTGTGCAAAACCAGAAAAAATAGGTATAAATGTGTGTCGCCTACATTCTAGAAAGTTCTAAGGTTTAAATATTGTGAGAGAGATGCATTTCCATAAGAGTTTGATTTAAATTAGGAAACCGAAAATTCACCACTGAAAGTGAACTATGCGATCACATAGTTCAGAAGGCTACAGTCGCATTGTCCAAGAAATTTTTGCCTTCAAATTCTCTGAACCCATTCATGCAACCGCATTGAGGACTATGCCATGCGACCGCATGGCATTATATTCTTCACAATTGTTACGTTTTGGTCTTTGAACTTCTTTTTCTCGATCATTGACTTCTTTTCTCATTTTTCCTTTATCTAATGCTTCATATCTTCTTTCAATTAGTCTTCAGTTTTTACATAGCTTCGTTTTACCTTATGGTTCATCTTTTGGATATTTGCAGTTTGGTCCAAGAACTTTTACTTTCTTCCATTTTGGTTATTTTTCGTTTGATTCTTCCAATTTCTACCTATTCATCAATTTGCAACCTAAATCAAAATATAAAGATACTGAGTACATTTAGGCATCGATTTGTCGTAAAAGTGCAATTATTAATGGATGAAATACATAACAATTTACGTCATTATCAAAGTTGTAAGGGTTCATTTCTTTTCCTTGGTAACATGCAAAAATATCAAATCATTGGCGCAATCATCGAGATTAACCATAAAACAACAAGTCTCGACAGTTCAGCATTTTCCCTTCCTCAGCCTCAAAATAAATTCAACTATTAATAAATCAAGTAGCCTCAAGAGTTCAGCATTTTCCCTACCTCGACCTTAAAATAAATTCAGCTATTAATAAATCAAGCAGCCTCGACAGTTTAGCATTTATCCCACTTCAGTACAACCCAATTTTACATACTTTTATCATACGATATAGCATAGTCAACTTCCGAACTCAAACTGTGATATAAATATCTATATTTGGACTTGGGAAACTATTATTAGGTCCAAAATTTTTAAAATTTTTTCACTTAAAAAGGAATTTTACTTGGCATCGAAATCTACGCATGACATAAATAACTATACATGGATTTGGGAGACTATTGTTACGTCTCTGCACATGGCTCCACGTGGCCGACCTACCACTGTCGAAGTGTATGGCATAGTGGACGAGGACCCAAGGACAATACTAACCGAAGTGGAGGTTCCAAAGTGAAGAGGCCTCACAAATTGAAGTTTGAGAAGCTTCACAACATCGAATCCGAGGCTCTGTAGCGCAACGAGATTTGAATTGATACATGAGATCTTTTTGGAATGATTGATGTGACCTTTGTAGTGAGTGTAAGAGTCTTATCTTGTCAATAGGGTGCCTACCATGTGTAAGAGTATTAAATGCGCTACAAGCTAGGAAAGTCAAAGTGATGTGAGTGTAAAAGTCTTATCTTGTCAATAGGGTGCCTACCATGTGTAAGAGCATTAAATGCACCACAAGCTAAGAAAGTCAAAGTGATGGCTACGAATAGATGTTTAAATTAAAGAGATGAGGTTACGTGTATATCCGTTCGAGGGCCACCATTTCACTTGCACTACTATAAATATCCTCCTTCCATGTAACACTTGAGGACTAATGAAACTTTGAATACAAAACATAAATTAATGCAACACATAATGCCTCTCGTTTTGCTTTCTTCCTTTCTATGATATTATTATCCGCGATCGTTAATACTTGCATGATCACTCCTAATACACCATGCCGGATTCTGCATTCTATAGTCTCGTGTTTTAAGAGCTGTTCCTACACATCATTTTGGAGTGCTTTTGACTGTTCATCAACCTTTGCGTGTAGGATTCAGCTGATGTGTGCATGAGTGGGTCCGACATCTGTTGTCCACTAAGCTCTAATCGAAAACAAGGTCAACAGAATTGCATTGGCCAAGAAAACATTAAATTAATGAATTATCATAAATCACAGCAAATCCATTGGGCACTTTATTTTCATTTTTAGATGAAAACTAATTAATAAGGGAAAACCCCATTTTTAGAAAATTGATGAGAAAAATCAACAAGCATTAAAAGAGCATTAGAGTTTAAAAAAAAAAATGAAAAACAGATGTTGATCAATGGAGAAATCTAATGAATTTGATCCAAGGGCAGGAAAAAAATCAAAGTCAGTTTGATCGATTTTACAAATGATCAAGAAAAAATCAAATAAAATCTCAAATAATCACTTCACCTAGCATATCCAATCAATAGTCTCTCTTCTCACACTCATATCCAAATCTCCAGTCCTGAGTCCATTGAGATAATCATCCCTAGGCATGTGTTCCATTTCTCCGTCAAGCATCAAATCATTGATCTCTTTACTCACACATGGAAAATGAACCAATGGCTGAGAATTTGGTCTACCATTTACAAAGATATGGGAAGATCAAACAAATAAATTGTCCACATGAGATTTGCCCAATTTCCTCCTCTACCAACAACAAATGGAAATCTGCCAAATCAAAATTCAAGAGTGCTTACACCCAAGCTAACCTAGAGGAAGGAATTGATGTCTTCGAGCAAGGAGAGGAACTTAGGATTGAAGGGTTTCAATCAATTTGGGTAAGGGAGAAGGAAAATTTGACCCTCATTCTCTTTCTCATTCTTTTGCTCTATTTTATTTTTAATTACACAATCTTCCATAAAATAATATTACACACAAATAAATTTTTTTTTTATTCTTTTTCAACCACGCATTTTTCAAAAACTATTCCAATCATTAAAATTTAGAAAGAATGGGGGCCAAATGGGGGCTTACTGTGATGGAACGAAGGTAGATTGAGTAGTTTATTAATTTTGAATTAAAATATTTATTTTAAACCCCTAACTCTTGTCGAAGGCTAAAATCCCAAAGCATATAATGAAATAGGCTCTTTAATCCAATTTCCACATAAAAATATTAGTGGGAATATAATTACCCTATAATTTGGTATTCCCTTTTTATTTAAACTTAGGCATCATGGGGATTCATATATAACTATCAATTAAAACTACATTTAATAAGGATACATAAAATATAAAATAAAATTTTATCAAATTATACAGTAACATTTTGTATGCATTAATTTTATTGCATTAAATATATTACTTCTTAGGATATTTGTGAAACAACCAAATGAAATGGCTATTTAAATAAGGAAATATGTATGTTATTTTTCTAAACTGATTAATTCAACGGAAGGATGAAATTGAACTTATATTTTTATAATAAAATCTGTTAATAAAAATTAATATAATATTAATAATTAATTTAGGGAATTATTGGCAAATGAAAAAGAAAAGGTTTTTTTCCTTTTAATTTCATTTTGAATAAATTGAATTAATTAATTATTAGCAAAACTAAAATTAAATAAAGGGTATACTGTGCATATATCTAAATATATAAGGAATTCATGTTACTGATTAATTATTAGCAAAACTAAAAATAAATAAGGGTATATTATGTATATAATTAAATATCTAAGGGTAAATTAGGTATTTAACTTTAATATATTGTAGATAAATATTAATTTATAGTTATATGATTTTTATTAAAATTGCATTTTATATTTGAGCAAATAATAAAATATTTTATGATGACATACATTGAGTACTTGTACATACGACTTTTTGAAGAGTTCTGTATGTATCTTTGAGTACGAAAAGATTCAATTTATAAAGTGATTAAAAAAACAATCATTAGCGACCATTAATAAAATCGGACACTTTATTTTGTTAAAGTTGTATTATCTTTATTAAAGTTTGTCTAAACTTTCTTAATAAAGATAATAATTATTGAACTGGAGACCAAGTAATGTTTCAATAATGTGACGACCAAGAAAAATTAAATGTTATTGACAGTCAAACATATATCTGAATCCTGAAAGATTTATGAACGTTAATTATTAATTCAAGTTCTTTGAGGTAACAAAAGATGATATTAATATATAATCAACACCTCGTTACTTCGGGAATTAGAATGGACTAATTAATGAACATATTTTCATAACAAGTAAATTGTCAATAAAAGTATCTTTCTAATGGGCAACTTAATCCGAGGTCATGAGTTTAACAATAAACTCGTTGTGATGCGACCACAAGAAATTACATAAGTGACAAAAATGAAAATTTTGATATTCTATATAAAATAAAAATGATAATCGGTCAAAATAGTCAATTATAATTATTTTAACGATTAACGATGTTAACGACATGTCAAAGAAATTAATTATTGAAAACTTTGAATAATTTTAATTAATTTAAGAGTGCATTTTTTACTATATCCACTGAACTGTCAAGAGTTGACCTGTGCAAGAATTAATTAATTAGAGCTTAAATCAGTTGTGTTTGATCAGGTCCTTTCGGTGAGCGTAAAATAAGAATTGGAGTTAAATTATAAGAGTTAATTTTACGAGAACTACACAATTAAATATCTAGAATTAACATTGACATAATAAATAATATTTTAGATTCCATATCTTTTAAAGACAGGAAAGATTGTAATTAAAAATAATAATAACGTTTTCTTTTCTATTTTAATTTTCTTTTATTACATTGTCTCTATATATATTAACGTGTTTCCTATACATTACAAGAGATTAAAATTTTTTATTCAATTAAATAATGCTCACACTTAAACATAAAGAGAAAATGTATAGTCTTCTTGGAGTTTTCGAAGAACATTGAAGGCTAGGAGATATGAAGTTATGTTGATTGCAAAAAGATTAAAGCACGCATTAAGAGTATATTGATCCATCTGGATTTAGCTATTGCATATGCACTCGTTTAAAAAATAAAAAATAAAAAAAGTTGAAAAATATCAATCAGCCTAACAATTATATCGCGAGCTCTAGTTTCCGCATTGAAAGATTGAAAGATATGGTCATTGGCAACTGTTTCCAAACAGACGGGGAAAGAAGATATGGAAAGATTTATTTTTAAACTGTCAAGCTCTACTAGTGACTTGACTGGACCTGGTGCAAGTAATGTCTAATGGCCATTGTAGAAGTACGATGAAAGTAATAGCTGCTCGATCGAGTCCTTTGATTTTGACTACTGCCTCTTGTCCCGACTCCCGAGCCACATTGGCCCGGGATTTCTGGCAAAACTCTTTGATTTTATTCTAATTGATGCTGCAACTTGTACTCTTGCTTCTGTTGCACGTTTTATATTATATAGATTTATTCATATCACCAATCTGTAGTTATTACTGTCCGTGTAATTCGTGATTTTTCTACATTCTGCCTAATTTTATTTCCTGGACTTTATTTTTGTTACTTTTGGGGAGATATAAATTTTTGGCCTGTTTTATTTCCGAATAATCCAATCAAACATAAACTGTAGTTCTGGAAACAGTAGAAACCAACTGTATAAGATGGTTTAATCCGAAAGTACAGGTTTTTTGGACAGAATTTGGACGGGGTGATGTCGTTGCAGCACCCAGTTGGTCTGTTTTTCTTTCTTTTTTAAATTTTATCTTCCAATAAAAACCCGCAGGTTTCTGCTGATTTTTCTTGTACTTATAGCGGCTCTCCTATAAAATCGATGATTGGAAGTACAAAGTGCAGAAGCAGATGAACCTTTAAACTGCAGAATCATTGAAGTAATTAAGTAGATGTACATCGAATAAGGCTCGAATGTTCTCTGCAGCTGCTAAAATGCTCTAAAGGCTTGGGATAAGCCCTGTTTGATTACATAAAAAATGTATTTTGGAATGATAACTTTTTTGAAAAATGTGTGGTTACGTGTCATATTATTTTACTGAAAAATGTGCGATTGAAAATAAGAGAGAAATATGCACATTTTGAATAATGTAGCCCAAACAACATGGATAATGATTTAACATGTACAACTATTAAATTTGTTCTTACTGACATATATCATCTTATTATGATGCAAAAGTGCAAATACCAACATGGAAAGTACAGGTTTTTTGGACAGAATTTGGACAGGGTGATGTCGTGGCAGCACCCAGTTGGCCTGATTTTCTCTTTTTTTAATTTTATCTTCCAATAAAAACCCACACGTTTCTGCTGATTTTTCTTGTACTTATAACGTCTCTCATATAAAATTGATTAATGGAATTACAAGGTGCGGAAGCAGATGAACCTTTAAACTGCAGAATCATTGAAGTAATAAGTAGATGTACATCGAATAACGCTTGAATGTTCTCTGAAGCTGTTAAAATGCTCTAAAGGCTTGGGATTAGCCCTGTTTGATTCCATAAAAAAATGTATTTTGAAATAATAATTCTTTTGAAAAATGTGTGGTTACGTGTAATATTATTTTATTGAAAAATGTGCGGTTAAAAATAAGAGAGAAATATGCACATTTTGAATAATGTAGCCCAAACAATATGGATAATGATTTAACATGTACAACTATTAAATTTGTTCTTACTGACATATATCATCTTATTATGATGCAAAATTGCGAACACCAAAATGGGAAAAAATAATAATAATAATATAAGATTTAAGTATGCTTCATGATTTGATTTGCTACACACGTTTGTGTAAAACTCCATTACATGGCTGCAATAAATAGCAATTATAAAGCTTCCTCAGGGAAACCGGAAAAACAAAATGAAAACAAGCCACCCTTTAATTATATGAAATAGAGTTGCTGTTAAGGAATTGGAGCCACTGTGTGAATTTGTTGGACGCCTAACAAGACTTGACCCTCCAGAAGTCCCTCTTCTTGCATGAAAAACTTTGTCCACTCTGTAATAATCGTGCCGATGGCCTCCAGTATCTGGTTCAGTCACATTTGGATTCACTTCTGCAAACAATTTCATATGAAATAAAATTAGTATAGTTGTAAGATAACTTATGAACCCGTTGTTAGAATTTATTAATTGAGAAAACACACCATAATAGGAGTAAGACAAACCTCCATAGGAGGATTGGAGAATATAATACAATGATTTATTAATGAATATAATGGCTCTATTTATAGAGAAAAAAAACTAGTAATTAACTGACTAATTTGCTGATTAATAGGCTAATCACTAACTAATTAACAAATAAACATGAGCTGGAATATTCTGGAATGTATTACTACCACGCCCCCTCAAGATGGACTATGGAGATCAACAATAGTTCATCTTGAAGATTAAAGAATTTTGGCTCTGCTTCACTTTGGGATGATGCCTCCAGTTCTCAATTCCAGCCATATGTCACCAGATCTGATTGAGAAACAAGAAATAGTGGAGACTCTAACCATCCATAAAGATCTCTGAAAGTTCAGAGAACCAAAATATGAAAGAGGAGAAATTTTATTGCAAAGAATCAAGGACGAAATTTGATGTTGTTGCCGCCATTTTCTGAAGACAGGAACTCAATCTTTGCCTGGAATAACACTTTCCAGAATTATGCTAAAAGCAGCAGGAAGAAATCCTATCATGTTAGAATTTATTAATTGAGAAAACACTCCACAATAGGAGTAAGACAAACCTCCATAGGAGGGATTGGAGAATATAATCCAATGATTTATTAATGAATACAATGACTCTATTTATAGAGAAAAAGACGAGTAATTAACTGACTAATTTGCTGATTAATAGGCTAATCACTAACTAATTAACAAATAAACATGAGCTAGAATATTCTGGAATTAACTGGAATCTATTTCTAACACCCGTCGTCCGTCGATGATATGGTGAAAAAATATCAAATATTTGGCGATATTATATGTACTGTTTGGATCCGCAAGATCATGACTAGGAATTATGCGCTAGTTTTTCTATTAGGTATATTTTCAGGATTAAAAGGATATTTTCTTGATAGTTTTAGTGTATAAGTTGTGAAAAACAGTAGTAATGAGAAAAAATTATGTGATAATTCACAAAGAAAGAAAATATAATGGCTGTAAAGTACAAATCCAAAATAAAATTGTTAGTTCAAGAATAAGTGCATTAAATAAAAAATGGTTGATTTTGAAAGATACATCCCTACCAAATTGTTTGGACTGCATCCCAGGTTGATGATCTCTGGCTTCTGGGGTGGTTCTTGCAGATGAAACGAACGCCATAGCCAACATTTGTGTACATATTATGCAGCAGAGAAATGATATTAATTGGTTTTTCATGGTTCAATTTTGGTAGATGAGATCTGAGGTGAATGTGCAAAGTTAGAATTGGGATTGGGATTATATATAAGTTTCACTATAGACCTGCTGGCCTAGAAGATCTAATTAAAAAATTAACTAATAAAAGAGAAATGGAACACAGATCTTAAAAAATTTGTATTAAAACAAGCCAAAGCTGTAAAGTATACTGATAAAAGGTTAAGGGAATAAAATGCTTTTCAACGTTCATATGCTTGATTTGCATCACGCTATATTCTTTCTAAATCAGCACATTTGGTTCATGGATTTTTATTCTTTCTCACGTTATATTGGATTGAAAAGAAATACTAAAAAAAAGAGTCAGAAATTAAGGGCGGCCCATTTGGCGGATCTTTTGAATAGTCAAAAACATTTTCTGAAGCTAAGAAGTTGCTTTTTGACTTTTATGAATAATATTTTAAAAATACTTTGTCTGGCTATAAGAGCTTTTAGGGGAAATGGATACAAAGTGACTTCCTTGAAAGCTTATCTATATGACGTGGATATAGAAGCACAAGACCTACAAATGACCTCGGGGCACCTACGCTGCCTTGGATAAGAGTAATTCATATTTGAACTTTTAGGGTCCGTTTGATTACAAATATGAAATTTATGTGGAAAAAAAATAAATTTCAGGGAATTAAATTGCCTATAAATTATTTTCTTGTAAATTGTAAATTATTGTGCTTAATTGGTATAAATTTTCACGTGAAAAATGTTGAAATAAAAGTATTTTTTGGTGTTTGTTTGACTTTATTTTACATGAAAATTGTCAATTAAAAGGATAGAATTTACTAGTATTGGGGATGAAATTTGTTTTCAAAAAAATCAAAAAAATCATCAATCTTTTGGTGTTCGTTTGACTTTATTTTACATGAAAATTGTCAATTAAAGGGATATAATTTTTTTACAATAATTCTTAGAATTTATTTCCATTGCCAAAAAAATAAAAAATAAAAAAAATAAAAAAAATAAAAAAAAAAAATAATAATAATAATAATTAAAAATTTTAAAAATCGTTGCTGTAACCCGACAAAAGGAAATTGGTGAGAATTTGAATTCAAGAAAAAGATGAAAAATGCTAATATGACGGCCAAAGGTGGAAAACGAATTCCTTTAAAAAAAAATTCAATCAAACAGGTCAAAAGTGAAAATTAGAATTCGCTTTCCATTTTCCCTAGAAAATAAAAGGTTATCAAACAGTCCCTTAGATATGTGCCAAATCAGTTGTACTATGTGTACAATCAGCGTTGACAACCTCGATTGACAATTAAACACATGGGAGGGAGTCCACGCTGAATAGAAAAATTGTGGGTCCCACTCCTGTGAGTACATTGTCAATCGGAATTGTCAACCCCGGTTGTACAAAAAGAATAATTCGTGCCAAATATCAAACTAGGAAAAAACTTGTGTTGTAAGGTTTGTCTTGTCTGGTAGGGACAGAACCTCATATGGTCTCGTGTGAGTACCTGCGCACATTGAACTTTTGGCCTAGGCCCATTCCACACTTTTTTAAAATAATTTTGAGAGCTCATATTTTGAATGCAATGGTGGGATGGAAAATATTTGTCAACTTTTCGAGTTTCTCTGTTAACTAAAAAGAAATGAACTTTTGGGGATTTTGGATGATTTAATTTCTATGATAATTTTGTGGATCTTAAGGATATTTTTTGAAGTCTGAGATTTGATGCTTATGGAATTGAATGATTAATTGTGGAATAAAGAAAGAATTTTTATTTTTTTTATCGATTTTGGGAAATTAATTATGGATCATGTGCTTGGAAGAAAGTTTAAGGAGAAAAATTGCTGGTGGATCTTCTGGAAAGCTTTATTTGGGTAATTTGATTCATCTTTTATGTCTATGAATGTAAACTTTGTTGTTACGTGTTCATGGGCAACTTCTTCTTCTTTCTCACTATGAAAAATAGATTATTCGTCATTCTCAGTCACTCATCTACGCGTGAATAAGTGGAACTTGACATTATTGTTGAATTAGTACGCTAAAGATAAGTGTAATAGGCGCTTGCAATATGACTGATCAAAGTTTTATCTTCTCATCTTGAATAAAATACATCTATAAATTGACAGAGTTTCTATGTAAACAACGAGATATTCAAGTTTTTTATAAGACAAAAAAGCAATACATCCTACCATAAAAATTCAATTTTTTTGAATGGGATACATTTTTTAAGATTGATAATGAAATTATTGTACAACGATATCAAAGTATGAAAACTCACAATGAATAAGTGTAACTTATGAACTATCATTTTTAGTATTTTTGTACTATTGTTTAATATTTTTTTAATCCTTAAATCCATGACCAAAGACTCGAAATTTGACATCGATTAAATTGTGCCTGCACTGAGCGAATTTCTTGGATCGCCTCCGTTGTCTGGTTCAATGTACATGTGTCTCATGTACTAGAATTTGAGTAACTAAGGATTACCGCATGTGTAATTTACATGCACTATCATCAATTACATGATTGTGAAAATAGTATGGAGAACCTAACTACATGAAATGGTGGAATCTTAAGTGCCCATTCCATTGAGCTTAACTTTTACTTTTGTTTACTGTGGAAAATCTTTTCAAGAAAACTGTCTTAATTTTTATGTGAAACTAACTTTTAAAAGAGCTTTCTGTTCTAGAAGTACTTTTAGATGAAACAACATGATATCAGCTTCTTCTAAAAACTCTTTTTAAATACCTTCCTCCGTTCCATTTCTAAATAAAACGAGTCAAAAGTTGTTTTGAGTCTTAAAAACTCTTTTTAACTTTTCAAAAACCATAACGAACTCTAAATAAGTTTTATAACATGTGCTCAAAATTATTTCATAGTTTATATTATTTTTCAACAAATCCTTAAGACACCTATAAGCACCTTCATAGTTCCTCCTTTCCATTTCTAAATACTTCTTTTTTTCCTTACCTCATTGAAATTATTGATTTTGAAGCTCAGTTCCTTTCTAGCTCATATTGGTTTGCGATGCAATACTTCAATTGGGTTGTATTTTATTTATAAAAGAGACAATTCACATAACTTTTGATACACCAAATTTTGAAAATTTCAAACAGAAGAGATCGAAACATTCTCGTATCAACCTCAACCATATTTATTACTTAATGCACGATTGTAAATATCCAAATTGAACGTTAATGTTTAACTTGTGTTTGTTATTGGAACTACAACTCTGCAACACCAAGAATTGTCCACCTAATATTTGACTTGTGTTTGTCATAAGAACTACAAATTCAAATTCCGCAATTAACCCCTCTCACGATATTTTAGGGGCAGGACGGGCTCTTAATGCTGGGGTCCAACCTTTTTTTACAAATTCAAATCAAGTGCGGTGTGGTACCACCTCAACTTCTGTCACAGGGGCCTACCCAACCCTAATTGAGTAGCATAATTCATATTTTAAATTTCACACGCAAATTTAAACTTTTTTTTTTGGTTGGTGTCAAAAGTCAATATTGGCAAGCAACAACGACACATCAACAGCAGCAATAAATGATTATATTTGCTGTGAGCCCAAAGCATTAGAGATATCCTTTGAACACATTTTATCACTTCATTTATTGGAAAAATAAAGAAATTTATTCATATATGTTTTGTTTTTCAAATGTTCCTTCGTCTGCACAAGTTATTACCAGAAAATTTCATAACAAATCATCGACTTGAACTCAATACCTTATTCGTTTCATATCAGCAATATAACGAAGGACATAAAACATATTACAACAATCTAAAATGAGTTTTTCCATTTTCATTTACTTCCAAACTGCTCACGAGCAAAGGGAGGTGATGCAGGTAAAGTAATAACCAAGAAGGGCCAAATCTTTAGATCAAGAAAAAGCCAAAGAAAATGGAAACACCGAGAAGAGAACACAGTTGAAATATAGATTTGTCCTTACGATTTGCTGATGATTTTGGTTTTGCACGAGAGGCAGTGCCGGCAGAGGTTGGTATTATGCGTACCCTCCTTTTAATTTGCACGCCAAGATTTCGAGAGTCGATAGCAACAGAGTTTCGACTTTGAATTCCATTTGGTGATTTAGTGATAGTTTGATGAGCTGAAGAAGGAAAACTTTGGGACATTAAGAGGAGTGCCACGAATGCTATAGATAGTGCACACTTTGTTTCTTTCATATTAGAGAAGCAAGATGAAAATGGTGAAAAAAGTGGAGACACTGCCTTACATCCTTCTCACATGTGTGGGACCCACGATAAATAATCTCCGGCCCCACCCTTCATATGTGACAATGAATAAAAGTGGCGGTAGTTGGGTAGAGTTGGATGGATTCAATAATTAATACACATCTCATGTTTAATAAATTAAAAGTTTTGAGATAAAATAATGCAATACATTATTTTAAAATAACCACCAAATGAAGTCTTGACCCATTTTTAAAGGGGAAATTAGGCCAAATGCTCTAAGCAACTCAATTAGATTAATACCCTAAATTAATAAACATCACGTAAATCCCGTATTAATTACGTTTTAAACTAAGACAAACCCCCAAAATCCAAAATCTCTCAACTGAGTACAAAGAAAAAATGGCAACGTTCAAGGAAGCCATAATGAAATCTAAACTTTAGTTCTCTTTGCTTACAGACCAAGAAAGAAGAAACTCGAACGCTAAATAGCTCATCAGCCAAATTGTCTGATAAACAAATGAAGAATCATCACCAACTTTCCAATTTTTTCTTAAACTGCTGACATTAGAAGAAGAACCTAGAATGTTTCATAAAATTTTCTATCCCACCCCCATTGAAAAACTTTCTAGGAACCTACTTTGCTGTCTTTTTGCGACCGCCATTTATTGATAATTCTAGAAATCTGGAAGCTTATGTTTGCTGCATCTAAGTGTGTAAGAAGCTGGAAGAAAAAGAGAGAAAGAAAGAGGCAATGTATAATAAAATAACCTTGTTATATGTACATTATGGTATACACTTTGGTTTATACTTTGCCACATGACATCACGGTATTAGACAGTTTAAATTTCAAACAGTTTTCCATCCAATTAACATTTGACAAATATGCAAATGTCAAACGACGTGTCAAAAATCAACGTATAAACAGCAAAGTTCATAATAAAGGAAGAGTGATTGAGGGAGAGATGGTGGGCAAGTGAGAGAAAAGTGTGGTGCTTGAAAAATAGTAAAGTGATTGTTTTCATTTGGAGAGACATTGGTGCATTTGTTCGAAATTGTATAAGTGATTTTATGTCAATAAAATTGTTGTCTTTTTAAGTATTTGTTACTTCTTCTTCTTCTTCTTCTTTTTTTCAATTTTTGTCAATTTTATTTATTTATTTATTTATTTTTGGTACTTGTCACTTTTATCAATCACCTTCTTTTTTTTTAATAAAAGTGACAATTTTTATTAAAAAAAAAGTAAAATTGTGTCACTTTTTAATATTACACAGTATTTTACTTTCAAAAAATTTTCATATGATTTTTCAGAATACCTCTAAGTTTAAGGATATTTTTGTAAGTTGTCTTTTTTTTAAAACTCATTTTTCTTCAAAATAATTTTCAATTACATATTTTATGCGACAATGAATCTAAGTGATGGTAATTGGACAGGGTTGGCTGGATTAAGCAATACACATCTCATTTTTAACAAATTGAAAGTTTTAAAATAAAGTAATGCAAAATTAAATAACCATGAAATGAAGTCCTTATTTGACCATTTTTTAGAATCATTTTCAATCACATATTTTATGCGATTTATAACTTTTATCAACTTTTTAATCATTTATTTAAGAATATATTAAAATTTTAATTTTTATTGAACTCTAACGGGTCGAAACTTGTTAAGTTTTATTATTTGTAAGTAGCACAAATGAAGTAGTAATCCAAATTGTAAAATGTGGCACGGTGACAAGCACTGTGGTATAATTTGTTTATAATTAATCAAATCAAATTTTATCCACAATACCTACAAATAATACACATTTATTCATCATACATTTTATCTATTTATAATTTAAATAGATAATAAACAACTCCAAACACATGCTTTGACAAATTGAGAAGAAATAGGATATGTCGAAAAACATAGACTCAAGAGTCAAATTTCACAAGAAACATGCAATAACATTATATAAAATCATTTTATATATTTATAATTTAAATAGATAATAAACAACTCCAAACACATGCTTTGACAAATTGACAAGAAATAGGATGTGTCAAAAAACATAGACTCAAGAGTCAATTTTCACAAGAATCATGCAATAACATTATATAAAATCGTACCTTTCACAGGACTGAAACAAGATCTACTTTCGATATTATGCTATTTGTATAAAGCGTGTTTACAAATTTGATTGACAAAATAAGTGTTGACAAAGTTCAAGCCATTGATTTCTAATTATTTAAAAATCTATTTTTGAAATGATTGATGTATATATTACTTTGTATACCAAATTGGCACATATAACATAACTCCTATTTTCGTGATCTATTCATGACTAAAGATTCTGATGGATGCACGACTAAAGATTCTGATGCATGTTTGTGGACTTTACTAATTGGATATGTGGGTAAAAAAGCATAAACGCAATTAAAGGGAAAGTGGGGGTGTTGAAAAATGTAATTGGGAAAAAGGGGAGAATCTTATCAATCTAAGCACATGAAGCATAATTAAATAGCAACTTTCTCATTGCACAGTAGGATAAAATAAAATAAAATAAAAATCAATCAATCATGCTATGTTGCCCGAATTTTTTTGACATAATGGCTGACTGACACTCAAAATGGGAAGAGACTCACTTCTTTTTTGGATTTCTTTATTTGCGCGGGATCCACGCATATGTGAGAGAATGTCTACCATTATGTCAAAAACATTCAAGCAAAGTAGTTTAATTCTGAAAAAATACAAATAATTTTATGTATCGCACAGACTCCTTCGATGTGAAAGTTGTGCAAGATTGGAACAATAACGAAATATATTACATAATGGTCTCCTCTTAAGGACTATCAACTTTTATTAACTAAAGTTTGGCAGACTGATGTGAGTCGACACCACCCGGTCTCATTCTGCAGGACTTTTGCCAATGCCTATTCAAATAAGACGTGTTTGAAACGGGTTTCCAATTAAGTTCTTTATTATAATAATTGCAATACTCTTTCCAAATATCTACTCCATTTTTAATACAAACTCTTTTTCATGTCATATGTTGCCAAGTATCCGATAATTCTTTTTTAGAATGTTTTGTTTCCATCACTTCTTCTTCTTGGATATCATCCAAGTCAACTGAATACATTGTGACCGTATGGAGTGCTCCAACTGCCCAAAAATTGATTAACCACATCAATTGTGAAATCCATTCGTAACTATCAAATAATTAACAGAAAAAATACTGATAGCAAAACAATAAACAGCAAAGATTTCAGAATAAATTCGAGATTAAAAAAGAGACCGATAGCAAAAAAGTTATTTTGAATTGGATATTTATAAGAAAAAAAATTGTAAGGTTGAAAATGTCTCTTCGAGACGTTCTGAAAATTGAACCTCTCTAAGAGAGGTTTGAATTTGGTGATGAGAAGGAGAGACGTTTGAATTTGGTGATGGGAACTACGTGTGGCGGGCATTATGCAATGAAACTAGTATGCTAGTTATTTGGTTGAAAATTTATCCAACAAGTTTTGGCTCGTGAGGCTCGCAGGCTAGCTTGAGCTCGGTCCACATCTCATTTTCGAGGCTTGGCCCGAGCTTTGGCTTATGCAAATAAGCTCCAAGCTGACCTGGGTCAGGCTTTGTCGAGTCAAGCCATGGGCCACCCTGCCCACCCGAGCCAACGGGCTCGTTTGCCACCACTAGGCAAGATCATCCAACAGTGCTGCATGGAGGAAGGACCCAGTTCCCATGTCCTTGGTGAAGACTTTATCAGCAAGCAAGTATTCCAGAAGTTTTGCAACTGGTTCAACACAAGGTGGCCTTTGTTCAATCCAAGGGAATGGCCTCTTTGACAATTTCAGGATGCTGAGCCCTAAATTTCAATTCCCCGATGCATTTTAATGTTTCATCCAAAAGTCTCAGACTAAAGTATTCATCTAGAAGTGGAGCTGTTTTACTCTTGAGAACATCCTGACAAAGGCTCCCATGCCTTTCTTGGTTGAACAAACCCAACCGGCCATCCAAGCCAAATTGATATGCCAATCTTGCAGCTGGAGCCAGTGGTTTGTCAGAAACCAGAGTAATAAGTGATACTGAAGCCTGACTTAATGGGGCAGAAAGTTGAGATGCAGGGTTCATGGAAAATCCTACATGGTGAGCTGGGCAAGCAGGAGATGCCCCACCAGCGTTAAGAGGGAGCTAGTCCTGCCACTCGTGAAACTACTACTAACTTTGGGGTAGAAGTTGCTGGTTTGGTGCAGGTGACTATCAGTGGTGGCGGATTACATCCAGCAGGTTGAACTGTCGAACCATTGCCACTTGGCCAAGAGAACATAAAACTGAACACATCAGTTCACAATTCAGGACAAATGTTGAAGTTTACAAATGAGTAATCAAGAAATATTATCAACAATCAAGTAAGACATTATATATCTCTAATACAGTAACTACAAAATGATTACCCCTTCACTCTTTTCAAGATACGCTTCTCCTCAGAAAGATCCCTTTGAAATACCATGGCACCTCAGCTTTGATTAAAGCAGCAGTAGTCCCTAGCAGTTGAATACACAATAAAAATTGCTTGTTATTGTCTGAAACAGTAAAATATATTGAAACATTTATCATGGTGATGAGCAACCACAGACCTTGTAACATGTAAATTAGAGGCCATAAAAAATAGCATGCCCCGTTTGTCATTACATTTTATGAACATCCAAATGCACCTTCAGAATCAGAATACATGCTCAATGTGTCTATAGAAGCATGTCCATTATAGAAACTTAAACACCCTAAAGTTGGAAAGCAGTGCCTTAAAGCTGAACTTCGAAAACTGACAATCGGCCAAAGGATGGATGAAGAGGAGTTCAAAACCCATGAGACAAACATACTGAGTCACTGCAACCTCAAGTATCCTTAAAAATGTTCGAGATTACTCTTAGTACATCCTTCTTCGAGTAAACATATTCTGAAAATAGACTCCGAAGCCAAACACCCATACTCATACATTGTCAACACAAATGATGCAGTAGAGAGAAACGAGATGGGCAGGCGGGTCGACTCGACATTGGAGATGTCATGATTGAGTAACAAAGAGGCGGATTGTGATTTGAGTAGATGCCAAATTTTGAAGTTCTTTTTTTGAATATTTCACAATTATATAATAACAGTCTACTCAAATAACGACATTTCGAACGACAAATCATGGAACCTCAAATGGTGTGGATAAATCCACTAAACATCGGATATGTCATAATTTGAATAGTTTTAAATCATATCATAATTTGATAGGACAATCCTATCATATGCGTATATATAGAATCATTATAGTAAAGTGTGAGAACCAAATTGAGAATGAAAGTATAAATAGTGTCGTTCCGCGATATTACAATTCCTACAATTACTTGGTTTTGTATTATTTTGTATCAGAATTAATCATATATGATATATAGTATGTACTTATATAAAGTCGCTTATTATTTTATTTTTATTTTTATTTTATTTTTTTGTTTTGCTTATTGGATGATGAAGATCAAGGGCAGGGTAAAATTAGTTGTCGTTCTTGGTTTATATTAATAGAGAAGAGACTCCCTTACAAGCTAGATTCAGGATGTAGGATACGACCATGGTCAATAATGGAATCCAAATTTGTTTACATAATACTAAATTGTTAAGGCTGGCACATGTGGCTAATTGGGTAACTGAACCTCGTCTATCATAAGACATAAACCAGAATTTCATACAAACTTTCAAGTAAAGTTTCCCTATCCATCGGTTTCTTTATGGACGTGCTGTAACACGAGGCATTCCCACCTAAAGCCTATGCATTGCTTGCCGCCCATATTTACAGCAATTACACTCTTATATGTACTGCTAAGAATTAAGGCATCAATACCATTAATCATCTCTAGTTTTAAAGCACAAAACAACTAAATTATCACAAAGCTGCGCAGTTTTCTTCATCCAACAATCAAATTTTGCAACAGAAAAATTTTTTAAGTTCCCAAAAGTAACTATGCTATATAACCATTTTCATACCTCTAGATTTCAAGGGGGAGGGGTAGGGGTAGGGGTAATGAAAATAAGTAATTTGGTACTCCCATTATCATAATCTAAAATGTTAAGCATGGCATATGTGGCTAATTGGGTAACTGAACCTCATCTATCGTACACTCAATGGACATAAACCAAAAATCTCATACAAAACTTTCAAGTAAAATTTCCATATCCGTAGGTTTCTTTATGGACCTGCTGTAACTCCAGGCATGCCCACCTAAAGCATATGCATTGCTTTCCGCCCATATTTACAGCAATTACACATCTTACGTGTACAGCCAAGAATTAAGGCGTCAGTATCAATCATCATCTTTAGTATCAATTATCACAAGGCTGCAAAGTTTTCTTCTTCCAACAATCAAAATTTGGAAAAGAGAAATTTTTTAAGTTCTTAAAAGTAACAGCCATAAACCTTTTTCATAGCTCTAAATTTTAACGGGGATGGGGGAGGGAACTTTATTGATTGTTTGATAAAAGTAAATTATTTGGTACTCCCATATGCATTTTCCATTGAAATTAAGATGCAGCAAAACAATATGTATGTCTCACATACTCACATAGCAACAAAGGTATCACATACTTACATCATGTGTTATAATGGAGAACCATGAAATTGAAAAAGTATGTATCTTTCATAAGTACAAAGATACATGTAGGAATCCACATACTTCTCTTCATTAGTTTATCCAACTAATTAGTACTATCGAATCCAGTCATAAGAATATAATAAAAAAAGGTGAGAGCTTTAAATGCCAGCCCTTAATTACACATACATACAAAGAAATAATGCGCGCTCTGTAAAAAGTGCGGTTTAAATCAACATCTAATCAATCTGAAAATACACTGAACAAAGATTTTTCAAGGACTCCGAAACGATTAAAAACTCTACATTTCGGAAAAAAAAAAGATTATTTAACCTTGATGGAAGAGAGTGAAGGAGTAATGCCGCCGCCATGGGGACGCAGCACTGAGGGATCAGAATTGGCCTCAGCGAATCAGTTGTCCAAACACGAGCCAAGTACTCTGTTTCCGCCGCGGGTACCACATCCAGGTCTCAGCTTAACATTATCTGATCAACCTGCATACCTTGAAACCCCAAAAAATCTCTGCCGCATAATCAACAACCTCTTCTACAACAATAAATAATCCATACTAGATTTTTATTCTTGTCAATACATTTAATTAACGATATATGGAAACAAAATATTGAAAAGTTTTGCAGAGAATTATTTTTCCTCCAAATAGTTAAAAGAGGAGGCAGTAGGAACTGTAGGAGTAGGTATAATAGGGATGGCAATGAGCGGCTTAAGACAGGGCGGAGCGGGGCCTCTACCCGTTTATATACCCGTTGTTGTTCTCACTCTCTCTCAAATTTATTATTATTATTATTATTTTTAAATCGTCTCCATTCACTAAAGTGAAATAATAATATAATTAAGAAAATTTTTAATTAATTAATTTATTTTTAAAAATTACATTATTCCGATATTTCATTAATTAAAATTTTTATTTTTATCATATTCTTTAATAATTTTAATTGTCATCTTTTATTAAAATTAATGAAATTATGTGAAGTTTTTCATTTAAAGTACTGAATTTCTAATAAAAAAAATTAACAGGGCGAGCATGGGTGTTATCCGAACCCGCATCTGGGCGAAAAATCCACCCCGAATACCCGACTAAGTGGGTAATTTCCATCCCGTTCGGGTCGTGGCCTCTTGAGTTTCGAGTCTGATGGATTTTTTTTACCATTTCTACGAGGGAAAGGGGCTAACAAACCCTTTTCAACTTTGTTTTTTAGAAAGATGTTATACATGTAGACAATAGTGTACGGCTACCTTTACATCCCTTAATGTGTTATGATTTATTGTGGGCAGCCCATAATTTATCGTGCAGAACCTCCCGAGGGGTGTAAATCAAGATGTACATTTCCGAAAGTATGAGTAGCATTTTCTAATTTTTTAAGTGATCGGTGCTATATACAAAATGATTTACTCCTATTTAAATGTGCATTTTTGAAAAGGTCATTTTGAAGAACATTTATATATATGGTAAATTTTAATTGAATTACACCATAAATATCTTTTTGTAAAAATTTTAAAAACCAAACAAATATGGACAAGTTTTTTAAAACCCTAAGCAGAGCCCCCACTTACCCACATCCCTATATGTCTCTCTTCCAAGCATTTTACTCAATAATTTAGGCCATGTTTGATTGGCACAATTTCCATGAAATTTCATTTTCCACCAATTTTGTGTGTATATTGGCAAAAGTTTTCCATGAAATTCGTTTTTCATCTTTTCCCCCACACACTTGCATTTTCCATGATTTGGTGGTAAGAATTGGTGTTCTACCTACCTTCCTTTTTTTTTTTTTTTTTCCTTTTTTGGGAACAAATTCTTGGAACAATTGTAAAAGAAGATATCCCTTAAATTGACAATTTTCATGTAAAATAAAGTCAAACGAACACTAAAATATAGATAATTTTTAGAATTTTTTTTTTGTTTTTTTTTTACAATGGAAACAAATTATAAGAATAATTGTAGAAGTAGAGATCTCTTAAACTGACAATTTCCATAAAAAAACAAAGCCAAACGAACACTGAAAGACATTTCTATTTTAACATTTTTCAGGTAGAAAATTATATCAATCAAACACTATTAATTGATAATTCCCACTAAAAAAATTCTAGGCAATTCAATTCCCTTCAATTCGTTTTCTTTCCACCCAAATTTCATTTTTGCAATCAAATGAACCTTAGATTCCTATCTTTTCTTTCCTTTTTAGCTATCGCTTTTGCATTCCAACTCCTACCTTCTCCTTCTGCTTTGACCACTTAACATTTAATTGTTGAGAAAAATCAAATCTCGACATGTTGGTGAACATAAATAGATTGGTGATGTTGATTGAGTGGTGATGATAGGGGAGGGATAGGGAAAATATGTTGGCAATTTTCAAAATTTTTAGGAAAAGTAAAGGGTTTTGGGATATAGCTGGTAATTGGATAAATTGTAAGGGTATTTTTGTCAATTAATTCCAAAAATGGCTATTACAGTATTACTCTAAACTTTCAAATGTTAATCATTTTTCAAATGAGGCTCTACATTTTTATAAGTATACAACTAGGTGTACAACCCACTCACAGGGAGCCCATGACTTTTTTTATTGGGCGTGGACCTCCTCTTGTGCAAGGGCTGTACACCCGGTGTACTAATAATAAAACTCTTTCTCCAATTTTCACTTACAGAAAATTGATGTTTTAGATGGTTACTATAGATTGATTTGGCCCATTTCGACAGTGGATAATTTGCAACATATTTTTTACAATCATGCTACTTATACAATAGCCATCATATTCATTTATTTAAAAAAACTGTTTTTTAAATCAATGGTCCAAATTTTGACAACATTTATCTATTTTTCCTGTATCTCCTCTCCTGAAGTACATTATAAAAAAGCTTCTTGTTGTTGTCCCCTAATTTGAGCCAATCTACTTGTGCTTTTTGCCTTGACAAAATCTCTTCTTGAAAACAAGCCAAGTTATATTCTTCCACAATATAACTTCCAAGTTTTGTAGAAAATCAATGGGGCCATTATCTAAATGTTTCTAAATCCCAATCAACGTTGCAAGAAGTCTTATCTTTTTCCTGTACAGATCTTCAAACTCCTTTCTACTCCAAATCTTCCAAGAATTTGTAAGAGAATTTAGATTTGTGTACATATTATCATTCACATAGTGCTAATTCCATTACAACTCTTACAAAATATCGTCCTATAACATCCAAGCACACTCAAATCGTAAAATGCAAATCTCGGTTCATATTATTTGCTTGGTTACTTTCCTTCACACAAATAGAATGATGATCTGAATGTGATCTAGGTAAGTTAGTAACCGAAAAAAGATTGAGAAAGAACACAACATTTAGAATTTGCTAAAGTCCGATCAAATCTAACTCTTGTATACTGCAGACCCCAACCTTTTGTTGCACCGAGTAAACTTTGCCCTAGAGCTTCCAAGTCCAGCAAATTACAATAATCCATACACTTTAGCATCTTTGGGCATTGGTTGACATTAACATCTCGTCTACTGCATTTTTGTTCCATTGAAATTACTTGGTTAAAATACTAATAACTAACCAAGGTAGTCGATGACAAGTGTTTGCAAGTTTCAAAGAATCCCATAGTAGGATATTTTCTTCAGCTTCTGGACTCCCATAGACTACAATCAACAGCCACTCAGGCTCTCCCAATTACCTCACAATGCATGTATAAGTTGGGAAGAGTAAGCTGATGTTTTAATTTCAACTTCTCTAGAATTCCCGAATAACCAATTACTTCCACTCTAAAAAAATTTGAGAATTTGCTTACATATCCTTGTAGCACGATTCCCCAAAGTCCTTGGTTCCAGAACTACTAAAATATGTAATCTATGCATGGAGATCAAATTACGAAAGCATCTCTTTGAAGCTGTCCCTTGTACATTCCAACTTATGATACTAAGCATAAACAATAATAGAATGAGTAATATAACAACACTCCAAATCAAGACTATATAGCATCGGATCTAGGATCCTCAACAAATATGTAATCTATGCATGGATATCAAATTACGAAAGTATCTCTTTGAAGCTGTCCCTCGTACATTCCAACTTATGATACTAAGCATAAACAATAATAGAATAAGTAATATAACAACACTCCAAATCAAGACTACATAGCATTGGATCTAGGATCCTCAACCTCCATATCATCACCCACCTTCCTTAACTTGATAATAGTATTATCCATAGGGTCTGCTCTTTCTCTAGCCACCCCCATTAACATCTATCCCAACTAAAGCCATATCTTCTTCAAAACTTGCAAAGTTTGGAGTATCATTAGTGTGGAGATGCGTTAAAAAAAATTATTGTGTCCTCCCCCTCGTTGTGTTCAAGATTAGCTAGAGGGTTATTAACTATGTTAGAAACATCCTTCAAAATACCCCGACTTTTTCTACCATCTTTTTTCTCCTTGAATACAGGCTTGGAAGAAACAACTTGAACGGCATGGCCCTGGATCCCTTTCCCTTTATCACTTATTAGAAACTAAAGTTGATGCCTACAAGTCCTTTTCAAAACCTCTCTATCGCTTGCAATATTCGCCCTAGACGTTCTAGATGAAGCTCCTTGGTCACCCTCTGAGGTCTTTAGTACTATATCCACCTCTTCCATACTATCATCATCACCTCCCTAAACCTCAATACGTGAACCTGTAGCCCTATTGATACCTGTGCTATCCCTCGAAACTTCTTCCACCGGATGCTTAATGTTACCATCCATTTTAGCATTCACATATTTTCTATATTTCTTCTTGGCAATCATCCATGGTCCAAACCTTTCATTCTCAAACTCCTTGAAAACAAAATTTTCAATCTCAGCCGGTCTTTGTGCATGTTCTTCGGTGTAACCTTCCTCTTCCTTTTTCTTGGCTTCACCTTCCATATCATTGTGGCCAAACGTTCCGTAGTGAACATGTAGCATCTTTAAGCCTTTATATTCTACTCGTTGCCACTCCCTATGATTATTCTCAAAACAAGAAGCTTTGTCAAGTCTAGTTTGGCACATGTTCTTACGAACTTGCCTGGCAATATGTTCAATGTAGTTCTATCAATTTTGGCTGACTTGCCAATTAAGTTTCCCATCTGTCTCAAGATCGTACTGTCGTAGAATTCGAGTGGCATACCCAAGCAGCTATAGTATCGATGTTCGCTTCCCCTGACAGAAATCCAGGGCTCCATCACTTCACAGTAAGACAATGGTCGGCTATAATCTAAGATCCATTCTCCAAAACATAATTGTAATCCAATTTCAAACCAAATCGAATGCAATAGAATCCATTATCCATGTCCACTATCTCAAAGCTTTCTTTAAGCAACCACAATTGTTTAATCATATTGCAAAGATAAGCGTAGCTAATTTGACGGCCTTGTAACTTTACCATCAACGTATTCTTCCTAGGTTCCTACGTTGTTTGTCTTCCTTCGTCAATTATATGGAAGGGCTATCAAGAACATCCTCAAGTACATCATCATTCGAGACAGGCAAGTCATCCTCTTTATCTTCTGACTCTGAGTCCATAGGGTTTATAGGATCCATCAATTTGCTTTTATGAGGAATCCCAGCATGGGTTCTCCTTTCAAATTCACGAGTCTCAGTATTTGTTGATATACCAATATCCGAATCCTCGTTGCCATCAGATCTTAGACGAACCCTTTTTGTCCTGCCTTCTCACCTCTTGTATCAGTGAAATTGGATGACTATAGAACTACCTTAGGATTTTTTATTCTTCTAAATTCAAATTTGGTATTAGCATGATTCTCACCCGAAAATGTCCAATTGGGAATTTTAGGATCTGAATAGTTTAGGATAGTTTTTAGTGGAAAATACATATTTCAATAGACTAAAAATTCTCATTTCATAAATAAGATGTCATGTTTAGTATTTCACAAATCAGAAATTTTTTTAATTAATTAATATATTAAATATTATAATACAAAATTATCCAACCCTAATTTATTTTCATTTTCCCCTCTCCCTCGACAGTCGCCTACTTGTCCCTCTCTCTTCCTCTCTCCTTTTCAAACTTCAGCAGCCGACAATGGAGCTACTCCGATGGACACCGTAAGCACCTTCGTCGTTGAACAAGCCACAGATGGCTCAACTTGTGTGCAGCGATGAGCGCTGCTAAAGAGACGCCGCTCGAGATCTCTACTGGTTCAACCCATTGCCACTACGTGCAGAGGTGCTGTCTAGATGTCGCTGTTCGACTAATGTCTATTGTGAATTTAAGGATGAGTGGTAGTTATTGTTCACAAGGCGGTGGTAGAGATGAAGTGGTGGCTGCCGCTACATTGGATTTGAGTATTTTTTGGTGAATGTGGTTTGATTGAGATAGCAGTTATGATTTTTTTTTTTACAGGAGTAGTGTTTCTAGCTGTGACGTTGATGGTGGTGGCGTTGGCGTTAACGTTGGCGGTGATGGTGATGGTGGTCGCAAGTGGTTAGTGCAATGGCAAATAGGCGACGATTTTGTATTATTTTGCGGTAGTTTGTGGTGGCGACGGTAATCGTGATAGTGATGTTGTGTGGTGGCAATTTGGTGTTTGTGTGGCGGCAATTTGGCAGAGGAGTTTGTGTGGCGACGTTGATGGTGATCTGTGGAGGTGTTGTGGATCTGTTGGCCATCTGTGGAAGAGTGTGTTGTTGGTGTGTGGCGACGACGGTGGTGGCGATGATTTGGGACAGTTGTGGACCATGACTGTGACTCCCAACTGTGGTGTTGGTGTGTGGCGGCAACCGTGGTAGCGATGAAAATTGTGACTATGATCGTGACTCTCAATTGTGACTCACAATTGGATACGTGACCTGAAGATTATGACTGTAACTCACAATTGGATACGTGACCTAAAAATTGTGATTGTGAATCGTAAGTGTTGGTGGTGATCACAAATTATTTGGTTGACCGTGACAACTAAATTATTTAATCTGTGACCAATAAATAATATGTGACCAATAAAAAAAAATTGTAATGAAAAAAATAATGTGTGACCTAAAAAACTGTTAATCTGTGATCGATAATTTAATAATTTGTGACTATATAATTAATTGTGACTTGTAATATATGTAATTTGTAATCAATAAATAAATAATGACTCATAAATTTTTTGATTTGTGACTGATCAACAAATTGCGACTTATAAAATTTTTGAAATGTGACCGTAAAATAATTTGAAACAAAAAATAATAAGTGATGAATTAAATCGATAATTTGTGACCAAATTATATAAATATGTAACTTAAATATAATTAATTAAATTATAAATAATTTTAATAAAAATCTGATTTTTGAAATTTAAAACTTATTTTCTTGTTTTTGAAATGTGTCATAATTAATCTCTTACTTATGAAAATTTCCCTAGTTTTTACACGTAAAATCGGAACAATTAGTGTGTTGATTGAAACAATTGATGCTTGACCCAGGGTCGTACAATGTTGCTGGACACTCGACACGGGGTAATTGGATGAAAAATTGCCATGGAACCCTTCAATTATAAGAAGCGAATACTGTTATGCCTTGAGAGCACTGATCCCCAAAAACAAGAACATAATTTTGCAATATGGTTCCATCAATTTGATAGCCTTGGTGGCGCGAGAGGTCGTACAGTTGACCGTGCCCACGGTAGCATTGATTTACACTATGGTCCCATCAATTATTCAATGCTGAAGAATTTAATGTGTTTTGCAAGAATACTAATAATATATGATATTTTATGCTTTTTTAGGAGTAATAGGACGATATTCTTCTAAAATAATGATATATAAAAACAATGTTTCTTTTGGAATATAATATTTTTCGAAAATATTTATATAACGTAGGTAAGAATGTCAACGAGCCGAGTCGAGTTGGCTCACGAGTCAAAACTCAAGGCTCGAGCTTTGCTCGAATAAAATGAAACGAGCTTTTTTTGAGCTCGAGCCGAGCCTAGCAAAAGCTCGACGAAAAAAAAGACTCGACCTGAGCTTTCGGCTCCAACTTTAGCTAGCCGAGCTGGCTTGATTTTTTCTCTCTTTTTTCTTTTTTTAATAATTAATAAGGTAGCCGGTAGCTGCATTTTTTTAACTTTTCGTGGTTTTTTTTTTAATTTTATATATAAAATAAGTCCTGAGTCGGCGAGCCACACAGGTCGGCTCAGGTTAAGCCTGGAACCCCAAAATGGAGCTCGACCCGAGCCACGGGCAACCCGAGTCGACGAACCCAATTGACATCCTTAAACTAGGGCTGCACAAAAAATTCGAGAAACCACAAACTGAACCGAAATCGTTGAGTTGAAACCGTTGGTTCGAGTCCACGTGAAACCGTGATTTCTTTTCCCTCAAACCGATCCAAACCATTTCAAAATGGTTTGGTTTAGGTTTTGATTTTCAAAAACCGCACAAAATCGAACCGAATTGTTTTCATTTTTATAGTTTTCACTTATAAAAAAAACAAAAAACATATTTAGCAATACAAATTACAACCAATCTATTGAAATAATCATGAAAGTAAATTAGCTTCATCATTATTGACCTATGATTTAACAGGTTCACAACACGTCCTCACCCGATATTTAAACTAAACTAAAATTATTCCAAAATCATATGAAATGAAAAAAAAAAAAAACATATATTTTCAACAATCTAAATCATATTAAACAAAATTACGTTAACAAATCACGTCTAAAGTTTCAGAAACCCTAATATAAACTCTCATTTTCCTAACATTTGACGCTTGTCTGCCACTGCTGAATAAATCGTCAATCGCCTTTGCTTGTTAGTCTATTAATCTCTATCTGAATCACATTTTTCTTTCTTCTCTTTCAATAAGTCTTAGATTCTTATTCAAGCCATTTTTTCATTGTTCTTTCTTTTATTTGTTTTTTTTTTTTAACTTATTATAAACTTGTGAGTTGTGGTTTGGATTGAAAAATGATTGTTTGCGCGCCTAGACGATTAATGAACTTGTTTGTGATTTGGAAAGAATGAAGGACGGAGCATATCGATTGTGTGAAAATGTTAAAAGTTTTTTTAACTAATACTACTACTTTTTACTTTCATAAAGTAGTTAAAGGATGAAATTCGTCAATTTTTAGTAAGTCGAAACTCTATCAATCTCTATACATCTAAATATATCTCATTCAATTCTTATTTAACATCTCACTAGCAAGACGAAAAAAGAGTTTTAACCAAACTATAATATCAAAAAATAACTTTACATTTATCAACTGTTATATTACAATATGAATATCAAACAAAAAAAGGTAAATAAAAATGAAGAAATATGTATTTGTTCTATTAACATCTTTTAGCAACAAACTTTGAAAATATGAATGTAATTTAACACTTAATATTATTAGTTCTTGTTTAAACTTAAATTTAACTTATGTTAAATACATTACTATAATATCAAATGGTAAACCGCAGATTAAAATCGAACCAAACCGCAAATAATGGTTTGGTTTGGTTTGATTTAGTTCTAAAAATAAAATGGTTTGATTTGGTTTGAAAAAATTTCAAACTGCATAAAATAGTTTGAGTTGAAAATATAGCACAAACAGCCCAAACCAAACCGCGTTCACCCTACCCTAAATGCAGGTTGTGTTTTTTTAAGAACATTAACACCATATTCATTTAGATTAAATATAATTTTTAGTTATACTTAGCATAAACATAATTAAACATTACATAAATAGTTTAATATGATTTTCCGTATATAAAAAAAAAATGGAACTTTCAATAAATGAACTTACTTGAGTAGAAATGGAGCAATTAAATTAAAGTATTTTTCAGATTTTTTTGATGTTGAAATCTTCAAATAGTCTATAAATTTTAGTACCCTAGATTTGATTTGTTTCTTGTTTGTAAGACTTGATTCATGACTTTCCACCACGACCACATATTGTCATATTCTTGGGGCAGAAAAAATTGAATTGTATACAACAGAAGATTTACTTTTGATAACTCAGTTATCTAAAGCTTCGTGCTGATCACATATCATAAATAAATGAGAGAAAAAGGGGAAAAAGTACAAAAATCTATAGACTTATTTGTATTTTAATGAGACTCAGTGTCCATGTATATAGATTACAATAAGGCCAAATGAATCCAATAGTCATTCACAAATACGTCTTTATTTATAACATTTTATAAATCACTTATTTACATAAAAATGTACTCATAAGTAGATATTTTACTTAAACATACAAAGTGTAACATGGATGATATTTCTATTGATAATTAGTGAGATCCACGAGGGGCCTAAGCAGTGTATAAGGAGCAACTTTCCTTTCAAGAAAATGTAGTCCCAACTCACTAACCTAACTTTCTAGGGACGATACATTTGAAATTTCTTGCTATTCAAGCATTATTTGATATTTTTATTCCAGTGTTTGCTTGTTGCAGAATCAAATGAATTGCTAATTATAATTTGTCCATAAGCAACATCTAAGTGAAAATTTTGACCAGATGTCGTGCAACCGTGACATGTATACAGTCAAATTTAAAAGAACTTTTATGTATGACTGATTTCAAATTCCGTTGGATACATATGACTAATACTCAGAAGAAGACCATATACCCAAAATTAAGACAATTTACTTGAATTTCTTACCAGTAATCATTTCTAATAAAGTGACATAATCTCAAGATAATCATTTATGTTTAATTATTAATTTATTAAAAGGGCACTTCAAAAATAATGAATAGAAGACAATATTAATTCCTAAAAAAATAAATGGTAAAGTTGGTCTTTGAAAAAAAGGCCACAGAAGAGGATGCTTAAAGGTGGTTGGAACAGAAGAAGCTTAACTTGAAGGCAATGGAGACTCTGCAACCAACATCTGCCTATATTAGGTGGTCAAGAAAATGATAGTAATTCTACCCTTTTTAACATTCCTTAAAAAGAATCCCTTACCACACCATTGCTTGACCAGCCTCTTTTCTCACTATACACAGTACACACACTACCTTCTCCATCAATGGAAGCCAGCGCTGGACTTGTAGCTGGTTCTCACAACAGGAACGAGCTCGTCGTCATCCATGGCCATGAAGAGGTAACCATGCCTATGTTAATAAGCAAGTTGAGACAATTCATTATACATGTTATGTTTGTAGATATGCATCTTATACTAACCATATGCATGTTTGGTACATTGGAACATAATGGAATATGATTAAGAAAGTCCTATACAATTCAATAAATGAAACATGTAAAGCTTAGTTTATTAATGCATACCAACTGTTTTTTCAGCCCAAGTCTTTGAAAAATCTGAGTGGCCAAGTTTGTGAAATATGTGGCGATGAGGTTGGCCTAACGGTCGACGGGGAACTATTCGTGGCATGCAACGAGTGTGGTTTCCCGGTGTGCCGGCCATGCTATGAGTATGAGAGGAGAGAAGGAACCCAACTTTGCCCCCAATGTAAAACCAGATACAAGCGTCTTAAAGGTATATATTGTAAATTGATATGCTCGAGTACAGGATTTTACTAATGTTATTTACTACTATCTCACTTGTATATGTTGGATTTACATTCTAATTGTATCTTATTATATTTTGTGACTTAAGGGAGTCCAAGGGTCGAGGGAGATGACGATGAAGAAGATATTGATGACATTGAACACGAATTCAACATTGATGAGAAAAACACAAACACAAATATTGCTGAAGCCATGCTTCACGGGAAGATGAGTTATGGGAGAGGACCTGAAGATGATGATAATGCCCAGTACCCGCCTGTTATAGCTGGGGTCCGCTCTCATCCTGTAAGATAAAAAAAAACCGCTTTCTGTCATAATTATCTCCTTGTATATATAGGTGGTTCTCAATTTTAAGTCAGCATTGACTGACCAAGGTGAAATTCATTTCTTGTGAACTTTGTTCCATGGATGCAGGTCAGCGGTGAAATCCCGATGTCCAATCATGCTTATGGAGAGCAGATGGGATCCTCTCTGCATAAACGGGTGCATCCCTATCCAGTATCCGAGCCTGGTAAAAAGTCACATAAATCTAACTAAATTTATATGCTCCTGGTAAAAAGTCACGTAAATCTAACTAAATTTATATGCTCAATCGGATGCTCTTTTGTGTGAGAATGTATATGTATTTGGTGCATGGATATTTCTGTTGATGTTCTATAGTACATTGCATGATATTGAGAACAGGGAGTGCAACATGGGATGATAAGAAGGAGATGGGATGGAAAGAAAGGATGGATGATTGGAAAATGCAGCAAGGAAATTTGGGGCCCGAACCAGATGACTTAGCTGACCAAGACATGGCCATGTAAGTAATCAAAGGAACAAAAAAGGGCCATGTAGGTTGATTTTCCATTTCAATATTAGAGGAGCGGGGAAAAAAATAAAAATATATAAAAAATGAAGCTTCTAGGCAATCACAGAGAAAATTTAATAAAATTAATGAAATGATATAGTACTTCTGTCTAAGACAATGACTCAACTTCAACACCTTTCATAGAGAACATGTCGATACAAAGCTTTCCAAATTATTGACTATTTTACAAATAAAATTTTCTTATGTTTCGTTTCTGTACAGTTCAATGAATTTGATTATCAAAAAATAAAATAAAAATAAAGGACTTTCTAAATATAGTTGGCTTCCATCAATTCTAGACGCAACTGAGTAGACATTTGATGTATGTGAAAATGCAGTGTAGATGAAGCAAGGCAGCCACTTTCAAGGAAAGTACCAATTGCATCTAGCAAAATCAATCCTTACCGTATGGTAATTGTGGCTAGGCTGGTGATTCTGGCTTTCTTCCTACGTTATAGACTATTGAACCCCGTGCACGACGCCTTTGGGCTCTGGTTGACTTCTGTTATATGTGAGATCTGGTTCGCCTTCTCATGGATCCTTGATCAGTTCCCCAAATGGTTTCCCATCGATCGTGAGACCTACCTTGATCGTCTTTCTCTGAGGTATGAACTCATCTAGGGCAACAGAATATCTTGAATCTTATCACCTCAGTTATAAAATAAAAATAAAAATCTTTCCAATTTTTCTATTCAAGAAAAATAGGAAAGAAATAATAAATGGAAAGATTATTTACACTACTATATACACTATCAGTAAAAAGAACATGATACAAGTAAAGCTAATATTTCAACCCCCAATATATAAACCTGCCTTATGTTAATTATAGTACACGAATTATTAATTAATCAGGTGAAGTTCAAAAGTCATCAGCAGAAGTAACCAACAGAGTAATTCCTAGTTTTGCAAGAGCAAAATAAAAAAGCATAATTGACTTCACATCCCAGTGGAGTATTTATTATGTATAGGAATACACTAGAATACTGCATCATATTTATCAGTGTTCCTGCAAGTACATATAATTTAACAAAATTTTGATGCAGGTATGAGAGAGAAGCTGAACCCAATATGCTATCTCCAGTAGACATATTTGTCAGCACGGTAGATCCCATGAAGGAACCACCTCTTGTTACAGCAAACACCGTTCTCTCAATATTGGCAATGGATTACCCTGTCGATAAAATATCATGCTATATATCTGATGACGGCGCTTCAATGTGCACCTTCGAAGCGCTATCAGAAACAGCTGAATTTGCTCGGAAATGGGTTCCTTTCTGCAAAAAATTTTCTATAGAGCCTCGTGCCCCAGAGATGTACTTCTGTGAGAAGGTTGATTATCTGAAGGATAAAGTGCAGCCAACATTTGTAAAGGAGAGAAGAGCTATGAAGGTATAATATCAACTCTTATGATTTCAATATAAGAATCACAAAGTTGGATGTAATATGCTTCTTCAAATGTGTGACAGAGAGAATATGAAGAGTTCAAGGTAAGAATTAATGCACTGGTTGCAAAAGCCCAAAAAGTTCCACTCGGAGGATGGATCATGCAAGATGGGACCCCATGGCCTGGAAACAACACCAAGGATCACCCAGGTATGATTCAAGTCTTTCTAGGCCATAGTGGGGGACATGATGTAGAAGGAAATGAACTTCCTCGCCTAGTTTATGTATCTCGTGAGAAGAGACCTGGTTTCCAGCATCACAAGAAAGCCGGTGCAATGAATGCCCTGGTAAAGATCAAAAATCTTTCATTGGCTGTCTGATTAATCACGAGCTGAAATAAATTTTTTGCTCCCATTTCATCTGTTTCCTAAAATGCATTGGTAACAGAGGTCAGGTTCCTGAAAGAAAAATCATATTACTTTTTTCACCAAATTCTGCAGGTTCGTGTTTCTGGTGTTCTTACCAATGCTCCATTTATGCTGAACTTGGATTGTGACCATTACCTAAACAATAGCAAGGCTGTGAGAGAAGCAATGTGTTTTTTGATGGATCCTCAAGTCGGAAAGAAGGTTTGCTATGTTCAGTTCCCACAGAGATTTGATGGAATAGACAGGCATGATAGATATGCCAACAGAAACACGGTCTTCTTTGATGTAAGTTCCTGCAAAAGAAGCTACAAAAGATGTTATGGATTTCCAACTATAATAGAGAGGCTATGAAAGGAAGGAAGTGCATAGCCTGGTGCTTATATTAAAATATATTAATATTCTTTTCTATTGTATTTATAATTATTCACCAATCTTCTTATTTCTTCTCTTGCATAGATCAACATGAAAGGCTTAGATGGAATTCAAGGTCCGGTCTATGTTGGTACAGGATGCGTCTTCAGAAGACAAGCTTTATATGGCTATGAACCTCCAAAGGGTCCTAAGCGTCCAAAGATGGTAAGCTGTGATTGCTGCCCATGTTTTCGACGCCGCAAAAAGCTTCCTAAGTACTCTAAGGATGATATCAATGGAGGTGCAAACACTACAGGTTCCAGTCATTGTCTTTCCAATAGTCAATAGATATGCTAACTGATTTTCTGCCAGGTATACTGAAACTCATACATTTCTCATTTTCTGGCTCAGGATTTGATGACGATAAAGAGCTCTTAATGTCACAGATGAACTTTGAAAAGAAATTTGGACAGTCACCAATTTTTGTGACTTCAACATTAATGATTGAAGGTGGAGTTCCACCTTCCTCAAGCCCAGCGGCCCTTCTCAAAGAAGCCATTCATGTCATCAGTTGCGGCTATGAAGACAAGACAGAATGGGGTTCTGAGGTATGTTCAGCACCTCTGCTTACTCCGAGAAAGTGGGATAATATACACATAAATCCCTTTCTAAAGAATAATGTATGTCATGCATGACCTGCATTAGGTCTTATTGTCTATCATTATAATTATTAATTTCATAACTCATGTCTCCTTCTCACATCTCATAAACATGCAGTTGGGTTGGATTTATGGCTCTATCACAGAAGATATCCTAACAGGATTCAAGATGCATTGCCGTGGTTGGAGGTCCATTTACTGTATGCCCAAAAGGGCTGCCTTTAAGGGATCTGCACCAATTAATCTATCAGATCGTCTCAATCAGGTGCTGCGCTGGGCTCTTGGTTCTGTTGAAATCTTTTTTAGTCGTCACAGCCCTGTCTGGTATGGCTACAAAAATGGAAAACTCAAGTGGCTTGAGAGATTTGCATATGTTAATACAACTGTCTATCCATTCACCTCCCTACCTCTTCTTGCATACTGTACCCTTCCTGCCATCTGCTTGCTCACTGGAAAGTTCATAATGCCAGAGGTAAAAGAATCATCATTATTTCTGTCTAGTCTTATTTATTTTATTTTACTGAATTTAAGTCTTCATTTCTGCTTGATTCAGATAAGCACCTTTGCAAGTCTCTTTTTCATAGCTCTCTTTCTCTCCATTTTTACCACTGGCATCCTAGAGCTAAGGTGGAGTGGAGTTAGTATTGAGGAATGGTGGAGAAATGAACAATTTTGGGTTATTGGTGGTGTGTCTGCTCACCTGTTTGCCGTTATTCAAGGTCTTCTAAAGGTTTTGGCTGGAATAGACACAAACTTTACAGTCACATCTAAGGCAACAGATGATGAGGAATTCGGAGAGCTATATGCTTTCAAGTGGACAACCCTCCTAATCCCTCCAACGACTATTTTAATTATAAACCTGGTTGGTGTTGTGGCTGGAATCTCTGATGCCATAAATAATGGGTACAATTCATGGGGTCCCCTGTTTGGGAAGCTCTTCTTTGCTTTTTGGGTGATTGTACATCTCTATCCATTCCTAAAAGGTCTCATGGGTAAGCAGAACAGGACACCTACCATTGTCGTTATATGGTCAGTACTTCTGGCTTCTATCTTCTCCTTGTTATGGGTCCGGATTGACCCGTTCATATTAAAAACTAAGGGGCCTGATACCAAGCAATGTGGGGTCAATTGCTGATACATTTCTCATACTTCCTCTACATATATATAATGTACTTTCTGGTTATGAGGATCTGATGTTTGTCCAACAAAGTGGAAGTTGCAGTTGAATGAATAAATCAAGCAGACAAAGTTTTGTTTAGCATAAGAATGGTATTCAATTTGTACATGAATGTAACAGAAAATAATGCAATTGATGCTTTTTGCTAAATTGTTGGTTTGCACCATGATGATCAAGCCAATGCCTCATATTATGCAAACAAATATCTTGATTTTTATTTTATTTTTCCAAATAAACTATTGACAGTGCAGCTCATAGAGCAGAATAAACACTATTTTTGTTAGTCTAAAACCAAAAAGAAAAAAAAAATGTTGAGCATCATGGGAATTTTTCCGTGTAGGAAAAAGAAAAGAAAAGATGTACATGACGAAACAACAGCAATAAGAGAATCTATTAGGCTCTATTATGTTCTGAGACTGACCAAATAATGTGACTTGGTCAGAGGTTTTCTTATATCATTGTCTGAATCATTTATTTTCTTTTCTTTTATTCCATTATGAAATCAATAATGAACAAAAATGTATTAATTCTTACACAAAGCTGATCAAACCTTAGCAAAATAAAAGGTCAAAAGTAATCAACAGATACCATCTCTCTCTCAGAGCAGCTCCTCAAGCAACTCCATCTTCAATGAGAAGACGTGCTGTCATCAAAAGTAGATGTGAGCACTGGACAAATCTGTTCTGAAAAATAGCTGGTTGGTTAGCATTCTAACATCCAGGGTAGGCAAAAAGGTGCATTCTTTTCATAACAAAATACGAGGTAGAACAAGTACAGATGTCGTTTGTTATTCATTCCTTCAAGAATTTTTTTTGATCCAATCCATATGAATCAATAGAAAAGTCAAATCCCTTATGAGTTTCCATGATATGTTTGGGCTAGAAAATATGAATGATGTCTATATAAAAAGAATTTAGAATGGAGTTTCTTGATTGATGATAGCTTGTTATGCCAGGAAAACAAGGAAATAAAGAGAATCTCCCTTCTCCCGTGTGATAATCTTCATCAGTACACAAGTACTACCAGTAGTCTCCACAAGAACAAGCACCGTCTTCAAAATGATGAAACCTATTAGCATCCCTCACGACGATTATTCTCTCAGTGATTTTAGATACAAATTTGGTAAAATTATGGCAGTCAAGGCAAACCCTAAGGTTTTTAATAATTCTAATCTCTGCTCCCGGTTCAGATGTTATAAGACCAAAAACAATGGCCAACTTCTCACTATGAACTTTCACCATTAGCTCCTTCTCTTCTTCCTCTACATCATGCAATGCTGTGATGGTCTCCATCTGGTATCCAGCATCCCTCATTTTATCCATTAACTTTTCAAGCATTGCATAAATTGATTTTGATTCTGGGTGGGACCTGTCACTAGACATAAAGACATGAGGCTGTCCCCTGACCTCAATCAAAGTGCAACCAGGGGTCTTTGCCAGATTTCTTTTCTTAACAACTTCACGCACTAAAGCAGCCCGAGAGTAATTATGCTCGGTTGAGTATATGTTTGACAGTAAAACAAAGTATCCTACATTTTCGGGATCCAGTTCAAACAACTTATCAGCTGCCAAATGAGTTATGTTAGTATCCTTGTGAATCATGCAAGCGCCCAGCAGTGCACCCCATTCTGCAGGACCTGGCTCAATTGGCATACCATTTATAAATTCTAGGGCATCTTGCAATTTTCCAGCTCGGCCAAGGATGTCCACCATGCATGCATAGTGCTCGGGACTGGGCTTGAAGCAGTGCTCGTGGACCATTGAATGGAAAATTTTCTCTCCTTCTGTTACCAAGCCAGCATGACTGCAAGCATACAAAATGGAAAGGAAAGTAACCCCTGTCGGGGGAACTGCAGAACATAACATCTCCTCAAAAAGAAGTAGTGCTTCGTGTCCATGTCCATGAAGGCCATACCCAGATATCATTGCATTCCAAGTCACCACATTTTTATCCCTCGTCATGTCAAATAACCTTCGCGCCTCCTTAATGCTCCCACACTTTGCATACATGTCAATCAAAGCAGTGGCCACATAGATGTTAGACTCAAAACTCTCCCTCTTAATCAAGTCATGGACCCATTTTCCCAAACTTAAAGCACCAAGTTGAGAACATGCAGATAGTATACTGGTAATTGTGACAGGATTTGGATTAATATCAAGATTCTGCATTTCACGAAAAAGTGATATTGCCATTTCTGTCTGGCCATTTTGGGCATAGCCTGATATCATGGAGTTCCAAGATGCCAAACTTTTATCTGCCGACTCATCAAAAAGCTTCCTGGCAGATTCTATCTCATTCAGCCGACAATAAACTGTAGTCAATGCAGTAGAAACAGAAGAAATAAAAATAAAACCATACTTTACACAAAAACCATGAATTAAACTCGTAAGTTTCAAATGACCAAACGGATGGAACACTGGGATTAAACCAACCATAGTACTTGAATTAACTTTTTCCACTGAAAAAAGCAATTCTTTGAATAACTGAACTGATGACTCGGTTTTATTATTAAACGAATAACCAGAAATCATTGCGTTGTATGCAATCAAATCCGGCTTCCCAATTAACTCAAACAATACCCGAGCAGTCAAAATGTCCCCACATTTCGAATACAAAGAAATCAAACCAGTAAGCACATGCTCGTGAAAATGGCAACCAACCTTAATAGCCAAAGACTGAAGCATCATCCCAAAACTCATTTCCTGCAACTCAGCTATACCTGAAAGAACCACAGCTAACGTAGTTGAGTCAATCCGCATTGTCCTCTTAACCATATCAATGAAAACCCGGATGGCCTCATCATAGCAACAATTTTTCACCAACCCAGATATCACAGTGTTCCAAAGAACCGTATCTGGATCGGATACCCCACCAAACACCTTATATGCATATCCAATCCGTGACGAATTCATATACATATCTACCAAAGCCGAGCCCACAAACAAATCCGTGCCAAGGCCAGATATTATTGCCTGCCCATGAAGCAAAACGCCAAATTTCTCAGACCCGGAGAACGAAGTCGCAGAAAATGCCAAAATAATAAAAGAGTAGGTAAAATTATCAGGAACTAAGGTGGTTTGTTGACGTAGATTTTTGTACACAAGGAGAGAATCAAAGGGGTAGGCTTTAAGGCCTTTAATAAGGACATTGTAGAGGAAGAGGTCAGGTGATTTCGAGTGCGTAAAGAGGAGCTTAGCTTGGGCTGTGGCTTTGAGGTCCAGGAGTTTCTGTACCAGTTTTGTTATTGTAATGTTGTCATTGAAAAGATTGTTGTGGATTATTTGGGCGTGGGTTTGGTTGAGATGCAAGAGTGTTTTGGCCCTGTTTATTAGGCTGAGGAAGAAGTTCCTGTCCCTTGATACGGTGGCTCTGCAAATCATTGGGAAACTGAAAACTAATACCTGAACTGAAAACCTAGGATTTTTCTATTTTTAACACCATGGTATACGAATAATGCTTCGACTACAAGGCTTGTTCACAGGTCTTCTACAAGGATTCAAAATTGGTGACTTGTATTGCTGTCTTTTCTTCTGTCGCTTAGGATCCGTTTGATTGCAAAAATGAAATTGAATGAATTGAAAATAAATTTCAAGGAATTGAATTGTCTAGAAATTATTTTCTTGAGAATTGTAAATTATTGTGTTTGATTGGAATAATTTTTCAGGTGAAAAATGTTGAAATGAAAGTATTTTTGATCTACGTTTGACTTTATTTTACATGAAAATTGTCAATTAAAGGGATAGATTTTACTAGTATTATAGATGAAATTTGTTTTCATTGCCAACACACACCAAAAAAAAAATTAAGAAAATCATCTATATTTTGGTGTTCGTTTGATTTTGTTTTACATGAAAATTGTCAATTAAAGGAAAATATTTATTTACAATAATTCTTAGAATTTGTTTCTATTGCAAAAAAATAAAATAAATAAACGAAAAAAAATTGCTGCAGTAATCCGGGAAAATGAATTTTCACTCCTCATAAAGAAGGAAAATGTCTATGTGGCATCAAAAGGTGGAAAATGAATTCCATGAAAATTTTTGCCAATCAAACACCAAAAAAATGAAAAGATGGAATTGCAATTCCATTTTCCATGAAATTGGTGTGCAATCAAACATTACATTTAATTAAAAAAAAAAAAAGGAACGAAACAGGAGAACAAAATGAGGGAGAATTAGAAGATCGCGCCTCATTTCCCCCCAATTCTAGCTCTCCCACAAGGCTCCCTTCCGGTCGACGCTCACCCACATCCTCGCCGGCGTCACCACACCTCCGATCGCAATATGAACACCGGAGCGCACTCAATTTCCCCCGATTTTAGCTCTCCAAAACCCCTCTCACACTGTCGACGCCACACCCACCATCTTCCTCGGCGGCCTTCCACATCCGGTAAGAATATAAACTCCGATGACCATTACACTACTCACTACGCTCGAGAAATGTGATTGATTTCAGCTTAACTGCGGTCTTCATTACGCTATGGTTCGGGCATTATTCCGCGACATCTAGCCGGCGTTTTCATTACAAGAGTCGGAGATTAGAAGCACACCATTTTATGTAAGCTATTGGAATTTCTGTATGTTTTCCAATATTGTTGTATTTTTGGGCTAGCATTTGTTCTGTATGTCCGAGATTCTCGACTGTACTCTTGAATTTCCATTAGGGATTCTCGACATTATATTGTGTGTTCTATGCTTGAGCTGATTTGTAATTAACCGTTAATTATATAGGTTTTATACTTTTAAACCATATTTAGAATTATGACTAAATTCTATTATGGATGCCATTTAAACCCTATTAAATAAATATTCATGCATATAATAGTATTCCAGTAAATTAGGTTGTTAAATGTGTCACTAATTGATGGATGGTTGCGATCTAAAGAGTTCATGTATCATCTCTAGTAAATGAATTGGTGTTTTGTTTGATTTTGACGTGCAACGAATTGATTGTTGGCAACGACTTGATTTAAGTGGTATAATGGTAGTTTTTACGATAGTTGTATCATCTTGCTAGTCTTTACTAGATATGATTTTTGACGCGCAACTTTATAGTTCTTGGCAACTTATTCATAAATATTTTACAAGATTGTTCTTTTGATTGGGCAGAAATGATGAGCAATGGAGAAGTTTTTTTTTTTTTTGCAATTGATTTATTTCACATCCTGCATCTATTTTGAACAATTTGGGGTTCACTTATACAATGGTTTGTACAACTAATTTATATGCTTGTTTTCCATCTAAGGATATGAAAGGAAGAAATGCTGAAATTTGTCATAACTGTAGAAGTAATGGACATTTTTTCAATGAATGCCCCAGAAAACGTCGTTGCCCAAGGTGTGCATATGGATTTTAGAAATGTTTTGAGGTTGAAAAGCAAACGCATGAACGGGGATTATACAACACATGCGGTAAGAAATGTGGATTTTTCGAATAGGTCGAACAAGGAGAGTCAAGCGGAGAATCGAGTACCATTAATGAAACGCTCAAGGTTGCGGCAAATGAGGAAGTCGAAGATTTGCCAAGAATGTTCAAAATTCTTGCTCGAATATCCTACGAACGAGATGTAGAGATTAACTTGAATATTACTTTCCGCAAGGAAAATGGAAGTTCAGATGGAAACGGGAAAACAAAGGAGGCCATTTGATTAGTTTTATTGTGTTGAACGTGTTAATCGAATTACGTTTGTACTAGAACTTATGAAAGACGTAACTACGTAAGTTCTATCTTAGTATGTGTGTAATGCAATTTAGTTTTATGTGTATTCGTTACCTGTTGCCAAAATATATTCTCATCACCTGTGTTACTTGCTATCTTACTAAAGAATGCCATTCTGAGAAGCATCCCGACAAACATTGCGAAGCTACTGCTTTGGTTTTTCAAAATCTGCACTTGCTTTACATAAGGAACGGGAACTATGAACTAATGTTCTCTATTATAACCTTTATTTTTATTCATAAATGATGAGTAAATAACACAATATAAGTGCATGGTCATTAACTTCATCTAAATTTATCAAAAAATGGGTTGGCATTATACACGTGTTTGTTTCCGTCTCACATTCATAATGCAATAGTTACATCACATGATAGTTTTTTTCGCTTTTTCCCTCGACTGCAGAACAAAAAAAAAATACTAATACAATATCACTAAACAAATACTAATACAATATCACTAAACTATAAATTAGTCAGAACAGAATAATACTAATACAATATCACTAAACAAAAAAATAGTAAGGGGCAAAAAGTCTTGATCAAGAAAGGAATGGTTTAACAGATGGCACGATTGTTTACTACATGTATGCTAATTTTAAAATATGGAAGGCTTCTAGTCACACTCCAAAATCTCTGTTAGATCACCTTGTTTCAACATCCACCACCTAAAGCAAAACTTATCTAGGAGTACACCAAGAAGTATGAATATGCTATCACCGATATGCTTGCAGGATACTGGGCTAAAACTGGAGCCTGAAACATATGTAAGAAGGGAAGGTAAAGCTCTACTAACAACACAAATCAGCTATATCCCATAAATATATATAGATAATGAAAAATGAAGTGGCACACCTATCTCTTCATGAAGAAAATTAGAGTTATGAATCATTTGTCTGAAGTAAATCCAATTATCCAAATACACTACTAGAAATACAGCCAAATCATGGTAATCTAGAAATGCAAATTTTAAATTGGGTTTACAGAATCAAAGATCATTGGAAACATGATATTATAGGGAACTGAAAAAAAAGTTATGAAAATGTAAAAGCATAGACATGGAGGGATATTCTGATGTATGTGAAACTTTATTAAATTAGAGCTACTGCAATGTTTATGAAATTGTTTAATCACACTTCAAAGAAGACTAAGCCAACGTTTATAAAATTGTTCAACTCAACTAACAATTCATTACTTGAATAGATAGACAAGCTGCCATGCACATGCAGTTCCCAAATAAGCATAAAACGCCAAGATGCCAATTATCAATCCCTAATTCCAGAAAACTAGACAATAACCATCCAATGGGCTTAGGCTGACCCTTGGCACTTATTTCACTTTGCCCTGCAAATTCTAATTCCTTGTTTCCAAAAACGGTAGGACCAGGAAACATAGCCATTAGAATGGCACCACAAATACACAAAAGAGTACCTCCTAACTTAGCTTGCCCTTTGGTTCTTCGCAAATTCACTATTTTCTGTACTGCATAAAAGAAGAAATATATGTGACATCGAACACTGATAATATAAGTGGATTACGGATATATATACAAAAACCAGTTTTGTCAAAATGAATTATGAGTAATAAAACGTCAAACGATAAAGATGTCATTTGCCTCTGTCCAAGGAACTTCACTTACAGTATTAGAACGAAGGTTGATGTCAAAAATAAAAATGAAGATAAAATGACTGCAACAACAGAAATCAAGTAAAGTTAACCAAAGACGAAAAATAGTACACAAACACAAAGAAACTGGAAAATATAAATTATTAATGTCCTGGACAAATAAATATCGACACAAAGAACCTGAAACCTTCATTGAAGACCATGATGACAAAAAAATCAAGTTCCATGTTAATACTGAACTTCATCCCACCATCTTATGACTCGGGTCATCTACATACGGTAAATTTAGATAGTAACATGGAAATGAATAACCTATCGTAATGTGGACAATATTGACATAAGTAACTGAACACAATATAAATGTGTTTAATGCAATGAGGATTACAATTCAAGTACTCACCTTGAGCATTGAATTCAACTTGCATTAACAATGGCGGGATCAAATTCGATGATGGCATGTTTTGTGTAAATACTCGACTTTGGGTGTCGTTCTGCATCACACAACGTCAATCAAAGTGCAACCTAATTATTATAAGAAACAAAATGCATTAACCAATAAGAGTTCTGAATATGAGAAAGGTGTCTGCGTGGAATATTGTTCTCCAGATGCCATGACATCCGGTAGTGCCTATTCTGTATTACTTTGTCTAGCTCCGGTCTCCTTTTGCATGACGTCGAAGTTGTCTACATGTAAATCAAAACCACATGAGAAACTGGATTTCTATTGTACTACAAATGAGATGCTAACAAACTACAGTACCCTTGCTTTCTTTGATGTGGACTTCAATGGACTTTTTCTTCGAAGTTTTCGTGGAGCGCCTTTCCGCTTTGTTGAATTTGGATCCCGTATGCTCTGTCTAACGGTACTTTGCGAGTCAGTACATTGCGAAGCTAAATGAAGAGTACGTTGCGAAATGATACTATTTCCAGTACACAACTTCGTCAGCATAAGCTCTGTCACTTGGGATTTTATCCAGTCCATTATTGTACATGTCTGGACTTCGTCATCTGCAGTGAGGTCGGCCACTTGTGAAAAAGCTTTACACATGTCGTCATATCTCAACTGTCCAAGAGTATTGGCCAAACCATCGTAATTCACTACAACCCTCATATGTGGTCTACTAACATCTCTTCTCCACCTCCGTAGTGTGTACTTATCTGGCAATCGTGTGACGTTGTTTCGGATCAATACCGTAATTGCGTGTTTGTAACTAATCCCCCTGAACTCGAATAAGTGGCAACTGCAATTTATCTCACAACACTCTGTATGAAATAAGATGACATTTTTTTTCTTCCATTGCCCGTGATACATCACATACTCACGCACCTCATATGTTGTCTCCGAACACCCTTTAGAAGTAGAAATGAGGTTACAGTAAACCTTTCCTTTAAACTCATCTTGTACTTCTCCGAACTTCGAAATGGTATAAACTCACTGGAAATGCTTCTCAATTTCGTAATTCATTGCGCAAGGCACCATTGGTGAATATGACCTGAAATCAGCCTAGAACTCCTTCTCCACCTTACTCCCCAGAGCTCTTTCATACTGCTCTACAAATTGCTTCAATGAGATCTTCGAATGTACATACCCATCGAAGAATGCATTCATACTCTCACTTTGTTGAATTATTGACATTCCAGCCTAGAATGTGGTTCTTAAAAAGTAAGGAATCCAATGACCTCTATTATCATATAATCCTGACAATCAATCATTCTCATGTAAGTCATAAGCATCGATCATCTGTTGCCACCCTTCTTCGAATTTTTCAACAGTTTGTGAATCGTAAACCAAATTATGCAAATTTGAAAATATTCCACCCTTATCAACATGATACTCATACTTCTCCAGTAACTTCTTCAAAATGTGCCATAGACACCATCTATATCTCATGCATGGGAAAACGATCCCAATTGCATTCTGCATGGCCCGATCTTGATCAGTAATTATTGCATTCAGAGCTTGTCCATACATGCACTCAAGCCACGTCCTGAATAGCCAGACAAACGTATCCGTGTCCTCATTAGCTAACAAACCGCAACCAAACAATATTGACTGGGCATAATGATTCACTCCAACGAAAGGGGTAAACAGCATGTCGTACTTGTTAATTAGGTAAGTGGTATCAAATGTCACAACATCGGCAAACTCTTTGAACGCTTGCCTACACCTATTATCTGCCCAGAAGACATTCTTTAGTCGAGACTCTTCGTCTAAATCAATGCTGAAGTAAAATCCTGAGCACTTTGCTTTCATTTTTGAAAAAATAAGATTGTATTGCAGTTGCGTCTCTCTCTCCAAGTCTTAAACGCCTAACTTGTTCGATATAATTTTCGCAATCCTTCTCTATACACGTTATGTTCTCATATCCACCTACTTTCGCAACTGCGGAGTTATAACTTTTATGTAACAGAATTCCTGCGAAATCATTCACTTCAAGTTTACGTTTGACATTTGCACTCAACTCCCTATTGCATCGGTACAACCTAGATTTAGAAGGACTAGTCTCATGGTTGTGATCGAGGTGGATTATGTTAATTTTCCACCTTCCATGACAATCTAAAGAGGCTGAGATCCTTACTTTACAGTCAGTTTAACTTATCGGTTTAGGCTTTAAAGACCCACTTGCATTACTACTTCTTCTACCTTCATGACTACATATGAAAGTTACATATCTCAGAATGCCATCATCCCCTTTTTTTGAGTTTCATCTTCTGACGGGAAAACCTATATCATAAGCATATCTCTTATACGTCTCAAACATTTTTGTTTCGTTGTTGAACATCATACGCACCTCCGGTACAATCGGACCATTTTCTCCTAATCTTTCATCTTCAACCCTGTTCATATTATCCGCACCATTCTCATTATCGGACTCCACCAATTCATCATTCACGTCTTCCATAATCTTTCCACTGCAACAAAACAAGTGGTAGCGTTCATCAAAATATAAATCATTTACATTGCACCATGCACTATCTTAGCAAAGTCACATATTGTGGTGCTAAAATTACGAATTTGGGGAGTTCAACAAGGGGAAATACCACCATGCAGTAGCTTAAGAAAAGAAAATCACATATTGTGGTGTTATAATCACAAATTCGAGGAGTTCAACAAAGGGAAATACTCATGCAGTAACATTTTTCTTCGTATTTCAAATTGACAATGTCATGATTAATTCATTTGAATTGGAAATGAATTTGAATTAAACCTTCTTATTAGTTCTTCTAAAAAATGGCTGCGATAAAATGAAAACAAGTGACAGTTTCTTAACAATGACATTTGGTGCATTATATTTGGCGATCGACGACCGAGGTTATAAATTTAACTAATATTTAGAATAAATCATACCCCAACAATTCAGTCGTATTGATTCTAACTATCTTACAAACTAGTATCGACAAACATCTTAATTCAAGAATAAGAAAGAAGATGTAGCAATAAAAATAAGAAAGAAGATGACACGCAATATGATGTCGAGAGTTTCAGACATATAGAACAAATGCTAGCCCAAGAATACAGCAATATTGGAAAACATATAGAAATTCCAGTAGCTTACATATAATGGCGTGCTTCTAATCTCCGACTAGTGTAATGAAAACGCTAGCTAGAGGTCGCATAATAATGCCCGAACCACAGCGTAATGAAGACCGCAGTTAAGCCGAAATCAACCCCATTCCTCGAGCCTCCAACCGTAGTGAGTGGTGTAATGATCATCGGAGTTTATATTGTGATCGGAGGTAGGAGGCCACCGAGAAAGATGGTGGGTGTGGCGTCGACTGCATGAAAGGGGTTTTGGAGAGCTGAAATCGGGGAAAATTGAGTGTCCCAGCTTCAATGGTGCTCTCTAGTGTTCATATTTGACTGGAGGTGTGGCGATGTCGACAGGGATGTGGGTGAGCATCGACTGGAAGGGAGGCTTGTGGGAGAGCTGGAATTGGGGGAAATGAGGCGCGGTCTTCTAATTCTCCCTGCTTTTGTTCTCCTGTTTCATTCATTTTTTTATTAATTGAGAGAAGAAAAGACAGTAATACACGTCACCAATTTTGAATCCACGTAGAAGACCTGTGAACAAGCCCTGCACTCCCTCACAAGGATTATTGAAGTCATTTGTCAAGATTGACAGATATTCTTGTCAGATAAACAGTATAGACTGCAAAAACATAAAGCAAATTATTTTGAGAGTTTAGAAGCATCTAAGGACATCACAAAACTACATTCAACTCTAAAATCGATTATTTGTTCATATATATTGGGAAAAAGAAGAAGAAGAAAAAGAAAATAAAATCAGTGACAAAAATAACAATAAACCTTAATTTTTCAAGCAAACCCTTCATAAAGTTTCAAACTAAACCTTAACACGAACTCAATTCTAGAGACAATAAATCATATTCAAACGTATATTTAGATTTCCAAGCAAACCCACTACCACTAAAGGCAAAAATACAACTTTCTAAAAAAATCATAAATTTAACATTCGATATTTTAAAATAAAATAAAAATTTATAGAACAAAACCTTAGTTTATTGTACAATGGGGAGATTAACATACCTTGTGTTCCAAAATAAGGAGAAAAATTATCAAATTTATTGCCAGAGTTGCTTTTTGCGATACAAATTTCAAGCCTATTTTTTAATCTTTTGATAATATAGAATAAAAAGAAGAATTAAGCCAAACGACCATAGAGGTTGGTACAAAGGCTGATCGCGCTCTCACATGGCCGTGGTAATTCCCGTCTGAATTTAAAATTTTTGACCCTATATGTAGACATCCCTGCAATTCATGTGTAGTTTGGTCCTTAGAAGAATGGAGAAAGAAAGAGACGGGGTTAGGGGTCTTGGTCTTGGTTTTCGAGGAATGGTTATCATACCGGGTTTGGAGGGATTTGGAGTGATTTTTTAAATTTTGGGACCCTCTTTTTCAACATTTCAAATTACTAATGTAAGACATTCAAGGAATTTTTAGATTTTAGAATTGTACAAAATGTCCAAAAATGACATTCTTGTAGTTGAATTAGTAGATTTTGATATGCGATGCAATTTTCTCTTTTAAATAAACAAAAAATATTAAATACAAAAAATACAATTAAATATTTGTTCCTTATTTTAAAGCAATCTAGTAGAATTTTCGAATGAAAATCGTCATCATCGATAATATTTGCTAATAAAAAAAGGTTGAGGATAAGAATGAAATAAAAATTGGAGACTAAGTCTGATAATAAATAAATATTAAATAACTTTAATGCAATTGAAATGTGATAGATCGGAGTTCGAGTGGGTCGATCCATCTAAACCACCCTCACACACTTAGGGTACTTGATAAATGTAACAATTTCGGTCCACAAAATTACCCCAATTCAAACCGTCAATTTTGGTTCCGTTCTACCCTTAAAAATTTTTGGTAAAAAAAAAAAAGAAAATCCTAAATTGACATTTATCACTGGTACAAGAAAGATATGAAAGATCTGGCTCGGCAACAACTTATCCTTCTATATTTTCGATTTTTATCAGAAATAGAAGAAATAAAATATATCACCAAATTGCATCCAATATCTGGCAATATAGAAACACTAAATTACATGCAAAAAGAACGAACCAAAACTAGAAACCAATAATAAAGAAGTACTAGATTTTACAAATACTAAAAATAACATAAATTCATTCATCTAAAATCATCATAACAATCAATACCGTAGACTTTTTCTTTCCAACCAATTGTGATCAAGATTGATAAATTTTAAAATGAAAAAAAAATAAAAAAAAAATTATAATAAAAGAATAAAATCGATTTAAATATTTGGTGTTGACCACGCAAAATGGACTCTCCACGAGGCCAACCGATAGTCACTCCACGTCATCCTTCATGCACACAATAACGAATGATCAGAAGCACACGATTGGAACCAACGGTAGCGGTGGCAGACGCATACACTTCGACGGTCAAATCAGCGATCGGTGATTGGAACAGTGCTCGAATCGTGAAAGAGAGTGAGGAGGAAAATAAATATTTCTTGTGTGGAGAGCTAAATCTAGTATCAATTTCATTACTTCTGTCTCTTACCAAACCTAGGGTATTTATAAATGAGGAGCACCATTGGATATGAGACATGTGTATACATCTGACGGTGTGAGACGTCTGCTCGTAGGCATCAATTAGCTGCGTCTAGAGTGGACGGTTAATTAATTCTCCTGAGTTGAGTTGACATAAAGTTGATGTCACATCAACTAGGCCCATGGAAACGTCACCACTATAGAGGGTCCTAGAACATATAGGCTTCTGAAATCGACGACGGAGGTATCTTTTAAGGGAGCGCTTCGAAGTGCCCAACGCTTTGGTCTCAAGAAGCACTTCGGCCACATCGTTTGCTAGATTTAGTTTGTGACGTATGCCTTGTGGCTTGTTAAGCTAGAGTTCGATCGGGGTTTGACATTGTTTCGGAACCACTTCTTAGAGACACGTGGCACCTCGTAGAGGAATGGAACTAACGTGCCGAAGTGGATTGGTGAAGGGCGTAACAGTGGTCCCCCCAAGTTCAGGCATGAATATTCATATCATGGGTAGATTTGTTTGTCAAATTATGCCGGCCTAAGGGGAGACATGCAGTATCTGATGAAGTGTTAATGTCAAAGAGCGAAGTGAGTAAGTGTGTCTAAGGCTTTGCGACCGGGATGTATTGTCGAACCGAGTCGATGTGGGTAGGGGATTCTCTCGATCGGTAGTTCATTGATTCGTGGTGGGCAGTTAGCTTCTGCCCGAGGTGTTAGAGCCATGATACAGGTGCGTCGAGAATGTAAAGTTGAGTGATAAGCTCATATGCACCGATGCGCTAACCCACAGGGGACTACGCGTTAGGAAATGGCCATAGCTATGTAAAGTTGGTGACACAGCAATCAAGACGATAACCCACAGGAGATTTCGCTTTAGGTGTGTTGAGGATGTAAAATTGAGTGAGGAGCTCATCTGCACCGATGCGCTGACCCACGGGGGACGACGCATTGGGAGATGGCCATAGCTTTGTAAAGCTGATGCGCGTAATGCGAGGAGAATTAGGACAACTGGACCTTGATCCAAAGTGCCTTACTATGACGTTAATCGATGTAACAGTTGTCGCGTATTTCTAAGGAGGCAGTTGGATGTGATGCCTGTTTCCAGAAAAAGGGCTGCTGCAACTACTTATTGTTGACGGCTATTGTTGTTCGAGGTGACAAGTTTTATGCGTACGTGAGGGACACTGGCAGATCTTGGGCATTGATCAAATTTGGCTTTTCATTTCAACGATCTAGATTTGTGATGCGACGAACGGCCTAGATCGACATCATTTGAATTCAACGATGGAGATCGTCTGAAGTCTCCTATAAAAGGAGGGCTTAGTGTGTTTTGCAAGATTTCTATTCCTGCATTCTCTGAAAATTCTTTCGCTCCCAAAAACTTTGCGATTTTCGGCATTTTTTCGAGGTTTTCCAGCGACATTCAAGCTTTTCGGCGATTTCTAAACTGATTTCTGACTCTCCAGTTGTGGAGCGCTTCCTTATAATCATTTCAGTAAGTTGCAAGTTTTTCATAATTATCTTCGAGAGAAAATGGCTTGCGAGGGTAGTGGGTCATTTGGGAGGGATCTGGAGATAGTGAGGATAGACCAGCCCATATTAGCGACCTCCTCAGAATTGTCCGAGGCAATATTGGGAGGAGAACCTTTGGAGGCGACCTGGGCACTTTTGTACACTGGGGGCGGTTGAATACCCTTCCAAGTTGAAAACGGTCGACCTGGCTAGACTCAGGACTGAGTATAGAATCTCAGATAGTGTGGGTTTAATACTTCTGGAGCAGGATGAGCGAGCTTGTTACTCAAGGCCGAGGTGCGTGGCTATTAGTAAGGCCATCCTGAGGGCGGGGCTTAGGTTGCCTATTCACCCCTTCTTTAGTTACGTGTTAAGGTCCTATGGCCTATTCCCTACTCCATTGAATCCAAACTCCTGGATGCTGTGGAAGGAGATGCCCTTCTCTATTTACCAAACAATGTATATACCCAAGGTTACGACGGGGTGATAAGACGAAGGGGTGGCATTATCTGACTTCCTGGGAGTCTCATACTCCATTCGTGCTTGATTGGCCAAGCTCCATCAAGGAATGGAAGAGTTCGTGGTTCTGAGCTTCCGGGAGATGGGACACAAGGGAAGGTGACCTCTCTGGCACCTCTTACTGTTCCCACCAAATACTCCACATTTAGTGAGTACTAGCACTTTGCCTATGAATATATATTTACCTGTATTCAGAATATAACTCATATGTTCTTGCAGGTCCTCTTTCTCAGTGTGAATTATCCATCGAGGACTTTGACACGATCTGCATGGTGTATTAGCTTCCTCCGAAGAGGAGATCTTGCAACAAGTTGTTAAGGAAGAATATTCACTTCGTTGCACACAAATTGATAGCCTCCCAAGATGAGTGTTCTTCAATTTGTTTATCATCGTGGTGGCCGAAGTGTATATAGACTGATATGTTGTGTTTTTTTATAGACGACTTCAACAAGAAGAGGCCCCTGAAGCTGAACTTTAAAACCATCCAAAGGATGATAGCTGAGGCAAGGACCTTGAAGACCTCCTCTTCGACCTACAAGAAACAAATGGAGGACTTAGTAGCTACTAGCAAGAAGCTATCTCGGGCCGAGGAGGAGGAGCCCTTGTTGAAGAAAGGAAAGAGGGCAGCTGGGCCTTCAAAGGCCCCAACAGTGGCGAGGACAGCCACTAAGCAGACGACGATCCCCACAAGGATTGTGATACGGGAGAGGTCTACTCGTCTGCCAGAAGCTACTGTCGTACTGGCCTCTGCCCCTGCTGTCGCAGTGCCCCCTGTTCCGACTGCTACCCCAACCGATCGTCTTGTAGAGCAGGAGAGGAAGAGGAGGGCATGCCCCTCAAAGGAGCAAGACTTTTTAAGCTGTACCTCCAAGGAGCCTGTGAAGGAGGTATTGGAGGCTCTTCCTCCAGAAACTGCTACTGTAGCCCGGGTCCACTGCAAATACTAGACCGAAGCTTGGAGGGATCACACATCATCCTGCACCACTGAAGACCTTGTGGCTACAAAAAGTACCTTCATCGCCTGAGCTTTGATCACTAGTGTCCAGCTGGAGGCCTAGTGAAGGACCTAAGGGCGAAAACATCGACTTAGCCCAAAGGTTGGAGAAAGCCTCGCTTTATGGAGACGAGGTGAGGATGGCCCGGGCCAAAGCAGAGGATGCGGAGGCGAGGACGGTGAAAGCTGAGGCCACGTTAGAATAGCTAAAAAAAGAACTGTACGAGATTGAATGCTAAGTAGATGTTCTGACGAGGTGGATCGACCACGCCAGTGAGCATCATCGTCTCGCAATGGAGGCCCTCGACGCCTCAAATAAGGAGAAGAATAAGCTGAGGCAGCGGGTGGAGGCTCAAGTTGAAGAGATTGACTCTCTAAAGACAGAGGTGAAAATAGTTGAGGAGTTAGCTATGTGGCACTTTATTGATCATTTTGAAGAACAAGAGCTATACGATACCTTCGCCAACTATTGGACCTGGTGGAACGCCCAAACTATGTTGCAACATCTCAGGAAGGTCCACCCGAACTTGGACATCTCGGCTTTGGAGAAAGAGTTCGATGGGCCTATCGCCCCGACATAGCTGCTGCCGAGAAGGCTACAATTGCTTTGGGAGAGGCTGGGACAAGGGCAAAGACTGCTTCAGAGGAGGTCAAAGTGGGGGCAGGGACCATAGTGCCAGTAGAATAAGACCTTTTGTAATGGTTTCAACCCACCATTTGTAATGTTTTTTTATATTAATGAATTGAAAATTTTTCTTCCAAGTGTTGAGGCTTCTTTCATTTATGTTGAATTGTTCGTACTATTATAATTTGATGAATGTTTAAGTCAACATTACACCATCAATAAGCGGTTGGGGCGTAAAACGATAATCCATAGAGCATAACAACGAACTGAAGGTTCAAGTAACTCGAATTCAACAATTGTACACTAAGGTAATTTAAGCGCTTAAGAATAAGTTACAACAGCTTGTGGATCATAAGCGGATCGGGTCAGAACTTTCATTTATTCATTGGTAGTACTTTCTTAAGTGTTCAATGTTCCACTGATGAGGCAACACTTTCCCTGCCATATCTTCAATTTCATAAGTTTCGAGTCAGGATTCTCTGACAATACGGTACGGGCCTTCCCAGTTCGGTCCAAACACTCCGGAACTCGTTGGTTTTGACGATGGGAACAACCTTCTGAGTACCAGTCACCTAAACATTGAGTTCGGCTTCTGACCCTTGAGTTGTAATAGCGGGTCATCTTTTTTTGATGCGCAGCCAGTTTGACTTAGGATGTATCTCTTTTTTCTTCCAGGAGATGGAGTTCGCATATTCTTGGTTCGTCATTGTTGATCTCATTGAAGTTTATACGACGATGTAAAGGGACTCCTACCTCGACTGGACTCATGGCCTTGGCTCCATAAGTCATGGAGAAAGGTGTTTCTCCTGTTGCGGTTCAGCTTATTATTCGTATGGCCCAGAGAACATGGAGAAGTTCATCGACCCATTCTCCTTTTGAGGCGTTAAGCTTCCTTTTTAAGGTGTGCTTGATCATCTTGTTGATTGTCTCGACTTGCCCATTTACTTGGAGGTGGTGAGGTGTTGAGAATTCCTTCCTTATGCTGAGTTCATCACACAAATATCATATATTTTTGTTATCAAACTGGCTTCTGTTATCAGACACTAAGGAGTGGGGAATGCCGAACCTGCAAATGATGTCTTTCCAGATGAACTTTGTGGTGTTCGCCTCGATGATTTTGACTAGAGGTTTAGCTTCGACCCACTTAGTAAAATAGTCAATGGCAATAACGGCAAAGGTTGCACTCCCTCTTTCTTTCGGGAGGGGGCCAATGAAGTCTATACTCCATTTGGTGAAGGGCTATGGGCTGGTAACTATGGAAAGTTCTTAAGAAGACTGTCTCTGAACATTGGCGAACCATTGGCACTTGTCACATTTTTTAACAAATTAACAGGAATCCATTTTCAAGGTTGGCCAGAAATAGCCTTGTCAAAGTACCTTGTATGCTAGGGCTGCTCCATTGCAGTGGTTACGTCAAACTCCCTCATGAATTTCTCTTAGGATGTACATGGCCTCCTCCCCTCCAACACACCGGAGTAGGGGTGATGAGAAACCTCTTTTATACAACACATCATCTTGAAGTATGAAATGAGCAGCTCTTCTTCTCAACTTATTTGCTTAATTCTTTGAGGGTAATAGCGATTGATCTTTGAGATAGGCTATAATAGGTTGCATTCAAGGTGGGTACCTTCAATCCACATTACTTCTTTACCTCCGGAGATGGAGAGTTTTAGCAGGCGCTCGATTGGAACGATTCTTAGTAGCTCAGAATCCTTGCTGTTGGTAAGTTTGGACAAGGCATCTGCATGTGTATTTACGAGGTATGGGACTTGGACCAGTTCGAACCTCTCGAAATGGGGGACTAGGTTTAAAACTAGTTTCAGATAAGCGGCCATGCCACTGTCTTTGGCCGGGAATCTTCCATTGACCTGACTCACCACATGTTGCGAGTCGCTACTGGTTTGTAATCTTTTATCTTGCATTTCTTTGGCTAGCCTGAGGCCTGCTAAGAGGGCTTTATAGTCCGTAGCATTGTTCGAGACTTTGAAGCTGAACCTGTTTGCACAGTTTAGCTTATAGCCCTCTAGGCTCTCCAGAACGACTCCAGCTCCAGAGCCACTTTCTCCTGACGATCCGTCTACAAATAGCTTTCACATTGGTGGCTCTGCTGAGTCCACTGTTACCTCCATTTCTGACGATGTGAGTCGTCTGCTCGTAGGTGTCAATCAGTCGCATCTAGGGTGGGGGGTAATTAATTTTCCTGAATTGAGTTGAAATAAAGTTGATGTCATATCAACTAGGCCCATGGAGACGTTACCTCCGTAGGCTTCTGAAACTGACGGTGGAGGTATCTTTTAAGGGAGCGCTTCGGAGTGCCCAATGCTTCGGTTTCAGAGAGCACTCCAGCCGCATCATTTGCCAGATTTAGTTTATGACATGTGCCTTGTAGCTTGTTAAGCTCGAGTTCGGCCAGAGGTTGACATTGCTTCGAAACCACTTCATAGGGGCACGTGGCACCTCATAGAGGGGTGGAACTGACGTGCCAAAGTGGTTTGGTGAGGGGCATAACATTTGGTACACACGGTTCAAAAAAATTGTCACTAATTCGATTGATTCTAGATAATCTCATGTAAATTTGCATAAATTAGGGAACCTTTCTTGACCAATGCAGTATTGACTAAATTCATTTACGAGTCTCATAATTTCGTTTCTTGTGAAGGGGATTTTAAAAACTGAAATAAAGTTGGGGGTTTTTTTTTTGGTTTTAATGTATAAGTAATATACTTGTAGATTTTTGTTTCATCGTTACTGGGGAAGCAACAATGCTGCCACAAGTAGGGTTCGAATTTTATTTTCAATAATGCTGCTTGCACAGGTCAGTTACAGGAGCTTTTGATAGGTGTTGCGTTTATCGCACTTGCATGGATTTTTTTTAACTATTAAATGAAATATTGTCATGTTTTCCCCTATCTTTTAACCTTGTTTATGTAGCGTGATTATTATTTTTTCCCCTAATTTGTACTTGGAGTACTTTGGTCCATTATAGTCATTGGAAATGTCATATTTGTATTATTGTAGAAAATTGTAATGAACTTTGTCTTTTTGAAAGAATGGGGTCCTCAATATTTAGCCCCCATTTAGCCCGCATTTTTTTTGGAAATAAAATTGGGTGGAATAGTATTTTTTTGAAAAGTGAGTGATTGAAAAAGAAAGAAATGTTTTCGATTTATGCGTAATATTATTTTATGGAAAAATGTATAGTTGAAAATAGGAGAAAGAAAATTGAAATATAATGTAATAAAATTTAGTAGGGCCAAACAGTTATTGTCACACTTAAAATGTTATTTTTTTTGTCGTATTATTATCCTCTATTCTTCATTAAATAACTTATTTAATTATAAATGATTATTTTTATCTAAAGATATGAGTGAAATAATTAGTTATAGTTAATGAGTTTTAGTGTGATTAATAAACGGTAGAAAATGTTTCAAAAACAAATAAATAATTGGTGTAACAAAAGAAAATTTCGGTGGCTTATTGGCACCCTTTGCGTTATCGTTAATGAAAATGGAGAATGTAATATGTAACATAATTTTTGGGATTTTGGTACCAGTGGCGAATCATTAATTATCGTTAATTTTTGTAATATGTAACAAATCAAAACTCATAAATGATAAATTATAACTCATAACTCATACAACATAAATTATTTAGCATGAATCACAAATTCATTCTCATTTCTTTGTCACAGACCAAAAAAAAAAAAAAAAAATCGAGAATGACAGTCGAGAAAGAAAAAGGCACTCACCACAATTCACAAAGTCAAGCCACAAGAGGTCTGCCATTGACGACCAGCTTCGCAAATCGAGCAAGGAGAGATGGAGAAATGGAGAATGAATGGTCGCGGCGCATATTGCTTCTCCTCATCTTTGCACTGCTTCACACTTTGTTTGGTAATTGGCAATTTGGTACACTGGACTTGCTGGAGGAAATACATATGTATCCATGGACCATGGATTGGATTTGGGGCCATTGGGCACTTTTTTTCTTTTTTTTTTTTTTTTTTTAAAGGCCAGGCCAAATAATGGCTAAACTAAAATTTAAAAAAAAAGAAAAGAAAAGAAAAGAAAGACAAATTTAGGCCCAAACCTGCAATCATCTTCTTTGGTTTCCCTTTTCTTCCATTGCCACAGTTTCAACTTTCAACTTCCACAGTCGCTCCGCCCTACAATCGGCGCTCGACGTACTGAAAGTTCAGGCGAAGTCCAACACCAGCGGCCGTGCCCCCTCGCCGAGTGCTGGCTCCACCACTGTAATGAATATGCCCGTATGTCTGTGTGTTTTATAATTCCATTTGTATTTCTGTTGTAGTTATATTCATTTCTTGTATCGTTAATTTTATAAGATAAAAATGGGACGTTGTCACGTTGCATATTTAGTTCTCGACCAATTTCCTTAAAAGCAAGTGGATTTTTAACCTTTCCATACTATCCTCTTTGGTTTGGATAAGAAAGCTTCCTCTGACCGATTTGAGGTGAGTCCATAAGAGATCCAATGTGGATGTTTTAGATCAAGCACCAACAATTGTCCCTAAGGTATGAGTTTGATTTTGGAGAGATTGAACCTTAACTTTAGGTAGCTCAATCTGAAATTGACGCTTCAGAAGTTAGTAAGGGACTTTTGTTTTTTGTGATTTGTGCTTAGTCGAAACGTGTCGCAAAATCTGATGTTGTGTTGATTCTACTATCCACGAAACTTGATGAAAATGACATTGCTTTGATGGATTCAATCTGGATCATTAGTTGATTTTTCAATTTTCTTCAATTTTCTTTTGGATAGTCTAGATGGCATCTCTTCGCCTTCCATTCCTTTATATTCCAGATATTCCCATTTTCCCTCACTTTTACTCTCCTACTTTTCCTAGCATTTTATCTTTTCTGAAGACCCTTGCCTACATCAATTTTCTGTTCTTTTCCAGGTCATCTACTAGAGTCCCTTTCTGGTAATTCCTCTTTCTTTTCACCTCATCTCGTCCTCTCTTCTTTCTTCTACAAGATTTCTTCAATGTGAGTTTGTAACAGGAATGATACCAATGGCACCATTCTTTCAAACTACTATAACTAAATAATTATTGAACTTTAAATAAACCACTAAACTTTATGAAAACTCAATTAATTAAAACCATGAGGACTTCGAATCCCCCTACAACACTTTCTAATTTTATAAGAGAAAAATGGGACGTCGTCACATTATTATGATCGTTGACAATCAACGGTCAATGATCAACCGCCCTAGCTGAGCTCTGGTCCTAAATTCGCCACTGATTCACTAGGGTAATTTCCTAAACCTAAATTCCCAAATCACAAATCGAAAGTCATAAATGATAAATTATAACTCATAACTCATACAACATAAATTATATAGAATAAATCACAAATTCATTCTCATTTCTTTGTCACAGAGCCCAAAAAAAAAATCGAGAACAACAATCGAGAAGGAAAAAGGCACTCACCACAATTCACGAAGTCAAGCCACGAGAGGTCTGCCGTCGCAAATCGAGCAAGGAAAGATGGAGAAATGGAGAATGGCCGCGGCGCATATTGCTTCTCCTCATCTCTGCATTGCTTCACACTTTGTTTGGTAATTGGTAATTTGGTACACTAGACTTGCTGGAGGAAATACATATGTATCCATGGACCATGGATTGGATTTGGGGCCATTGGGCCTATTTTTTAAAAAAGAAATTTAGGCCCAAACCTGTAATCATCTTCTTCGATTTCCCTTTTCTTCCACTGCCATAGTTTCAACTTTCAACTTCCAACTTCCATAGCCACTCAGCCCTGCAATCGACGCTCGACGTACCGAAAGTTCAGGCGGAGTCCAACACGAGTACCCACTCCCCCTCGCCAGGTGCTGGCTCCGCCACTGTTTGGTACAAATGGTCTCTAACATTTGTCTTTCTTGCAAATTGTAATACCTAACCTTTAGTTTTTTGTCACTTTTTGGTTGCCGCATTGGTCTTTCTGAACAAATTTAGCTATGTGCATGGCTTTCACTTTCATTTTATATCATTTTATTGTAGAGGCGAATTTGGAAGTGAGTAGGTCAAATTTGAGAAATAAGGAGATTTCCATGCAGCGTTTTGCAGGCAAGGCCGATCTGAAGAGTGTTGATTAGAATAAGATGAAAATAAATAGAATTCAAGAGGGCCTGAAATTAGAAAGCGCCTAGAAAAACGATAAGGAAAAGTCTTTCATAATAGTGTCACCAGAGTTTGTAGAACGGACACAGTGTTAAAACTATGAAAGAAAAGAAATGCATGAATAAATTTCATCAATTAGATAAAAGGCTTAGTTTGCGGGTTGTAAAAGTTGCTGAAGCCCGAAGACGAATGAGTAGGGCCTTAAAAGAGTTTTGAATTCACGAAATTCAAAAATTGTGATAGCAAGAAATGATCATCCATGTTCACTTCTATTCAACCTATATATATTTTCATTTTAGGGATTGACAATGAAGTTATTGTCGGCTGGTGATGGTTAAGTAGGGCCAAGAATCATGGGAGTGGGGTGGGGACAATGTTATATATCTTCTCTCTTCCATATTTGCCCCTACAATAAGATGAAAGCACAAACGAAGTTATTGGACGAAATATCACCAAAATGACCACTTGAGTACTTAAAGGCTTAAGTTCAGAACTCATCGTAAAAAATTAAATGTTAGAGACCAAAATGCATGAAAGGGCAAAGGTCAAGAACCATTTGCGCTAAGATTCCTGAATTGCAATAAGCAAAAAAAGCCTTCTCAATTTGTCGTCTGTGTCTGATTGAACTAGCATTGACCCAGTTGCAAGCTGGGACCAATCTATCTATTTTGATGTATACATGTCCACTTGACCAGTTTTCAGTGTTACAAATTTGTGGCCCCCTAAAATTTTTACCTCGTACTATCTCTTTACCATTTTGTCCCTTGTAGGGGTAATTGTACTTTCGGTGATCTAACTTTCACACCAATTGCAATTATATAATTAAACTTAACTTTCAGCAATCAGATCACTTAATTTAGTTTAATTTCAATTGGGTTCGCTTACTTTTGGGTCACTTCACTTTATATTGTTATACTCATTTAAGCTTTGCACCGTATTTGAGAAATTTTACATCCACCAAATCAACTTCCTAATCTCTATTGTTTTGAGAATGAATTGATGCTAAATTTAAAGTAAAAGTGTAATAAAATTCAAATCAAATTCACTTTTGTCTGCAGCTGATCTGGAGTGTAAGACTACATGGATTACAAGTTCGCAAACGTGTGTTTTAACAACCAAGTAAGCATGATTTATTACGTAGATTGACATAATCTAGATGGAGTGATTTAGTCACAATCAAGCTGAAGTTACGTGACCCGATTGCTTCAAATTGAAGTTCACTAACCTAATTGCAATTGAACTAAAAGTTGAGTGACTGCCAATGCAGTTAACCATTCTTTTAAGTTCACTACATAACAATTATTCCTTCATTTTTCACCTATCTTCTGTTCATAGAAAAAGCTAAAAAGAATTGAATTCAATCACAAAGAAGAACGCACCATTATACGTTTTCTTCGAATTTCTGAGTTTACATGAACATACTCTAATCGACTTAAACAAGATTGGAGCCAATAGTAATAATAGTACAAATTTAAGTTGTTATACAATAATAGCAAGAATAAATTTGAAAACATAGCTGGTAACGAGGCATTGTTAAGAGTAGAAATTCCATATCGATATGAAAATATTAATCAATAAATGATGTAGTTGTAAGGATTTTTAATCAATAGATGGGCTTATATGTGTGAATAATTGTGTGTTAAATTATAGGCTATCGAATTCGGTTGAGCCCAATTAAAGTGATCTAATAAGGTTTCGGTTGTGGGCTTTAATGTATTCAATTAAAGTATGGGTTTACATATGTGTAGAGATCGGGGTCAAGTCCTAATTCTATGATGGGCCGAATTAGGTCAAAGGACGTCCCTATATATAAATAGGTTATGGTCCTAGATCACACGCATGTATTATTCATTCTCTACTGCATCCCATCACAGAGAGAAAAAGGCGACTGCGTGTAGATTTGGAAGACTATACCGCGAAATTCATATTGCATTAACCATGTCTGATTCAGGTACGATTTCGCTTTAATTCTTGTATTTCTTGATAATTTAATATGAAAGATCAGGAGATTTAAAAAGCATAAAGTTATCCAACAAGTGGTATCAGAGCCTCTTTATGTTGAATCATTGAGAATCGAATAATTTAATTTGGTTCTTGCAATATTTTATAAAGTTTTCAGATTTGACGATTTAGGATTTATATTTTGTTGAATTTGAAAATTTTTGCAGTATAATTTTTGTTATTTTCGTAATTCGGATTAATGGTTGAGAAAATTCAGATTTGGAATTCGAATTTTGGTTTCAGATTAAAATATATATATATATATATTAAAGAAGATCTGGTTGGCGGCGGATGTGCTGCTGACATCTGCAGCGGGCTGCTGCGGCAGCAACCATGCGCTTCTGCCTCGTTGCAGCAACTCCGGGCTGCTACTCGTGCGGTGTCGCAAGGAGAAGAGAAAAAAATTTGGTTCTCAGTTTTTTTTTTTTGTCAGATTTTGGGGACGGAGGCTTCCTCTATAAATTAGATGATTTGAGGCCCCTGGTTGCAAATAGGGTTAGGGTTATAAAATTAAATTTTCAGTCTCTCACCTTTAAGTTATATTAAGTTTTGGGCCTTTAAGTTTCGGATTTAATAATTCAGTCCCTAAAGTTTTAAAATTAATTAATTAATTCGGGCCATTAAAGTTCTGAATTTATAATTAAAGCCCTCAAACTTTAATTATTGTTCAAATTGGCCCCCTAAGTTCATAATTAATTCAAATTGACCCCTAAAGTTTCAAATTTTCAAAATTTGATCCCTAAAGTTTTGAATTGGTCAATTTTGGCCCTAAAGTTTTAAAATTTGTTCTAATTGATCCTCTAAAGTATTGAATTAATTAATTATGGTCCATAAAGTTTCAAGTTTATTAATTTCAACCCCTAAAGTTTGGAATTAATTAATTTTGCCCCCTTAAAGTTTTAAATTATTAATCCTAATGCCCCTAAATTTAAAACTAATCAAAATATGCAAAATTGATGATTCTCTTTCTCAAATTTTGGTACTAAAGACTCTTTTAAGAGATAATATTCGAAAGTTGGTTAATTGAAACAACATCTCTTGTGAAAATTGACTAACTTAGAATGTTAAAAAGTGTTTGTGCATGTGTTATTCATGTGAATATTGGTCGGCCCAAAGGAAGGTCAATATTTAGCCGAATACACGTGCACCTGTGGTGATAAACATGTGACGATTATTTGATTTAATGTGTGATCAATAAATCGGTCCAAAGAAAGGTGATTGATTGACACGTTGTTTTATCGTCAATGTTTGATCACTACGCCAAGAGTACCGCTTACAAGTCAATATCTTTGTCCAAAGACTAGATATTGATGTTGTGCTTGGTATCTTGTGATGGGCCCTACCATTATTTGAGATTATTATTATTTGCATATTAAAGATATTCAAAGTGAGCTATTCATAATAATCGTTCTCTAATTCAGTTTCAGGTTCTGCTACTAATATCTCTGCTAACATCAATTCAATTCCAATGTTAAATGGCACAAATTTCAGGGCATGGCAAGAGAACGTGATGATTGTTCTCGGTGTCATGGATCTGGATCTTGCTTTACGGGTCGATCAACCTGCTGCACTTACTGATAAGAGTACATCTGATGACAAGAGGAAGATGGAAAAGTGGGAACGATCAAACCGCATAAGCTTAATGGTCATGAAGCGTGCTATTCCAGAAGCATTCCGGGGCACTATGTCCGATAAGGTGACTGCGGCTAAGGGTTTCCTTGAGGATCTTGAGAAGAGGTTTGCTAAGAATGAAAAGGCTGAAATAAGTACACTTTTGACAAACCTTGTCTCAATGAGGTATAAAGGGAAAGGAAACATTCGGGAGTACATTATGGAAATTTCTCACATTGCTTCAAAACTAAAGATACTCAAGTTTGATTTATCTGAAGACTTGTTGGTGCACTTGGTTCTGATATCCCTTCCAGCACATTTCAGTCAATTCAAGGTGAGCTACAACTGTCAAAAGGACTCATGGTCCCGTAATGAGCTCATCTCACACTGTGTTCAGGAAGAGGAAAGACTGAAGCATGAGAAGACAGAAAGTGCTCATTTGGCCACCACCTCTAAAAATAAAAGGAACAAGAAAAGGAAGATTAATAAGGAAGCTGCGGGTATGGCACCGCAAAAAAAACAGCATAAGGAACCAACTGAAGGTGGTTGTTTCTTCTGTGGAGCTGTAGGTCATAAGAAGAAGAATTGCACCAATTACCGCGCATGGCTCGTAAAGAAAGGTATTCTTCTTCATTTGATTTGTTCTAAGGTTAATTTAAATTCGGTACCTAGAAATACATGGTGAATAGATTCTGGTGCAACAACTCACATCAGTATGTCAATGCAGGGTTACCTGAGTTGCTGAAAACCAAGTGATGGTGAAAGATATATCTATGCTGGTGATGGCAAAAGAATGGAAGTAGAGGCAATAGGAAAATTTAGATTATTGTTAAAGACTGGATTTTATTTGGATCTTATTGAGACATTTATTGTACAGTCTTTTAAATGGAATTTGATTTCTATTTCTATTTTGGACAAATTTGGTTATACTTGTTCATTTGGACATGGAAAATTTAGTTTGTTTCATGATTCAAAATTGGTTGGTTTCGGTTCTTTATCAGGTTACGATAATCTTTATTCAATTGATACAATTGCTTCTTATAATGAAACCTTGCATGTAAGTACTCGAGGTGTAAAGTGAAAATTAAACGGCGAGAATTCTGCCTCGTTGTGGCACAAGAGATTAGGTCACATCTCCAAAAGGAGAGTTGAGAGACTTGTGTCTAATGAGATTCTTGACCTTCTTGACTTCGCAGATTATGATTTGTATGTCAACTATATAAAGGAAAAACAAACCAATAAAAGGAGATTTCAAGCCAATAGGACTTCGGATGTCTTAGAACTTATACATACGGATATTTGTGGGCCATTCCCTACAGGTTCTTGGAATGTTCAACAATATTTTATAACGTTCACAGACGACTTTTCAAGATATGGCTACATATATCTCATTCATGAAAAATCACAGTCGTTGGATGTGTTCAAAAACTATAAAGCTGAAGTTGAGAACCAACTCGGCAAAAGGATTAAAAGCGTCAGATCTGACCGTGGGAGTGAATACTATGGCAGATATGACGGTTTAGGTGAACAGCGTCCAGGACCGTTTGCTAAATTCCTAGAGGAATACGGTATCATCCCACAGTAGACTATGCCGGGTTCGCCTACTATGAATGGTGTTGCTGAAAGACGAAATAGAACGCTTAAGGACATGATGAGGAGTATGATTAGTCATTCTATCTTACCAGAATCTCTATGGGGTGAAGCATTAAAGACTATAGCTTATATACTCAACAGAGTTCCAACTAAGGCCACTGATAAAACCCCATATGAGTTTTGGATGGGCAAGAAGCTTAGTTTGAAGCATATACATATTTGGAGGTGTCCAGCTGAGGCAAGGCCCTATAAGCCAAATTAAAAGAAATTGGACGCAAGGACCATCAGTTGCTATTTCATTTGATATTCTGAAAGGTCCAGGGGTTACAAGTTTTATGATTCCACAACTAAGGCAATTTTCGAGACAGGAAATGCTAGGTTCTTTAAGAATGTTGAGTTTGCGATGGGAGAAAGGGTTACAGGCTTTGTCTTTGAGGAGGAATATGTTGAAATTCCTCCAATTGCCATTGACAATGATCAGGTTTCTATCCCTCATACTGTTCAAGAAGCAACTCTAGATCAAGACAATGTCATACGTCACTCTCAAGATCAACAAATTGTTCCAGAAGAACAAACTCTACAGCCTCAAGAACCAATGCCTTTAAGAAGATCCACTAGAGAGAGGAGAAGTGCGGTTTCGAATGATTACATCGTATTTCTCCAAGAACATGAAGTTGACATTGGAATGGTCGAAGATGATCCGATCAACTTCCGTCAAGCCATGGAAAGTTCTAACTCTCAAAAGTGGCTCGATGCTATGAATAAAGAGATAAAAGTCCATGAAGGACAATGACGTATGGGACCTCGTTCCATTGCCTAAAGGTGCGAAACCCATTGATTGCAAATGGATATTTAAGACCAAAAGGGATTCGAAAGGTGATGTAGAGAGGTATAAGGCTCGTCTTGTCGCAAAGGGCTTTACGCAGAAAGAAGGCATCGATTAAAAAGAGACTTTCTCTCCGATTTCTTCGAAAGACTCTTTTAGGACTATAATGGCATTAGTAGTACATTTCGATCTTGAGCTACATCAGATGGATGTTAAGACAGCGTTTCTCAATGGCGACATTGATGAAATAATTTATATGGTACAACCAGAAAATTTTGTATCGGACAATGCAAAGCAAATTGCTTGTAAATTAAAGAAATCCATCTATGGATTCAAGCAGGCATCTCGTCAATGGTATTACAAGTTTCATCAGGTGATCATCTCATTTGGTTTTGAGATGAATTTGGTCGATGATTGTATATACCACAAGTTCAGTAGGAGCAAGTATATTTTTCTGGTTTTATATGTCGATGATATATTGCTTGCCAGCAACGATATAGACTTATTGCACGAAATCAAGAGATTTCTAGCAAAGAATTTTAAGATGAAGATCTTGGTGATGCCTCTTTTGTACTAGAAATTCAGATACACCGAGATCGTTCTCGGTGTATTCTTGGATTATCACAAAAGAGCTCTATCGAAAAGGTACTTAAAAGATATGGCATGCAAGATTGTAAACCATATGACACCCCTGTGGCTAAAGGAGACAAGTTCAGCTTAAGTCAGTGCCCTAAAAATGACTTGAAAATCAAAGAAATGCAGAAGATTCCTTATTCCTCAGCTATAGGGAGTCTGATGTATGCTTAGATTTGTACGCGTCCGGATATAGCGTACATTGTTGGGATACTAGGGAGATATTTAAGTAACTCAGGAATTGATCGTTGGAAAACAGTCAAACGGGTCATGCGGTATTTACAGAGAACAAAAGACTACATGTTCACATACAGGAGATCGAATCAGTTGGAGATCATCAGTTATTCTGATTCTGATTTCGCGGGATGCCAAGACAGTAGGAGATCCACTTCTGGCTATATTTACTTGCTTAGTAGAGGTGCTATTTCATGGAAGAGTGCCAAGCACACACTCATAGCTACTTCCACCATGGCAGCGGAGTTTATAGCATGTTATAAGGCATCAAATCATGGAATATGGCTGCGTAATTTTGTCACTGGGCTGCGCATTGTGGATAATATAGAAAGACCACTTAAGATATTTTGAGACAATAAATCAGCAGTGTTGTATTCTAATAACAATAGGAGCTCAACGAAGTCAAAACATATAGAGATCAAGTTCTGGTTGTTAAAGAAAGAGTTCAGAGTGGACAAATGTCAATATAGCATATTGGGACAAACTCCATGGTTGCGGATCCGCTTACTAAAGGATTGATACCCAAAGTCTTTCATGGGCACACTGCTCACATGGGTGTAACGTCTCTTGAGGATATCTAGTTTAAGTGGAAGTTTGCATTTTTGCTTTTCATATTGGACACATGCACTGTTGTTTTGAATACGGTTTAAAGTTAAAGTTATTTTCAGTTGTAAAGTTATTTGGTTAATTATCTCCGAACTTGTTTAAAATGATCTCACTAAGGTATTAAGGTGGACCAGTTGGAAATAGGCATGTTACAGATCACATTACATGTAATTTCCATGCTACACATCCATGCTTGATCCATATCATTTGGTTATATTGATATACGTGACCATTGATAGATTTAGCTACGTGAAAGTAGCGAAAGCCTCTTTGATCTTATGTTGATATGATTGATGGAGGGGATTGTTTGGAGATACATTTGGTAATGATAGCAAAATTCTGAGTACTCATAATGTTATGTTTAATGTACAATTATAAGGTGACACATATAGCCCAAGTGGGAGATTGTAAGGATTTTTAATCAATAGATGGGCTTGTATGTGTGAATAATTGTGTGTTAAATTATAGGCTATCGAATTCGGTTGAGCCCAATTAAAGTAATCTAATAAGGTTTCAGTTGTGGGCTTTAATATATCCAATTAAAGTATGAGTTTATATATATGTAGAGACCGGACCCAAGTTCTAATTCTATGATAGGCCGAATTAGGTCAAAGGGCGTCCCTACATAAATAGGTTATGGTCCCCAGATCACACGCACGTATTATTCATTCTCTACTGCATCCCATCACAGAGAGGAAAAGGCCACTGCGTGTAAATTTGGAAGATTATACCGCGAAATTCATATTGCATTAACCATGTTTGATTCAGGTACGCTTCCGCTTTAATTCTTGTATTTCTTGATGATTTAACATGAAAGATCCGGAGATTTAAAAAGCATAAAGTTATCCAACAGTAGTAACAATTTCTCGTAACAGCTTTTATTTTTTTAATATGAAACTCAAAAAATATAAAATATCTGTGAAGGAAGTTTTTAGCTTTAAAGTGTTGGAAACCAATAAGTACAAATCTGTTAACAACATGCTGTAGGTCTCTCTATTTAATGTAGGATGATGCTACTTATATATAAAAACAGTGCATAAAGAATTACATAAAATGATGTGCAGGGAAAATATTGAATAAAAAAGTTCATTGTATTTTAAACTGACAAATAATAGAATGACATGTGACATTATGTAATCTATTATGTATACTTTGATGTACATATAGCAATATCCTTTAATATAACAATCAATGTAGCAATATGTGTTCTAATTGGTAAGTTGATCGTGGGGATAGGTGTTCAATAAAGAATACGTGCCTTCTCCTTTTGACACAGCTATCCTCTTCATGTACAATGAATTTGATAACACATGGCATATTGTCATTGGACAGTTTAAAAAACAACTCATTTTTTCAATCAACACTTTTTTGCCGCACCCATTATCGTCAACAATGTTATACAAATAGATTAATTACTATCCTAAACGTTTGCATAAATAAACAATGTAAGAACCTGTGAATGAAATCCGTCCAAACGTGAATCGATTGATACAACCTTCAACCTTCAATTTACCATTTTTAAGGTCAAAATGGTCTATCTACACTTAATTAATTAATATAATAAAAAAAAAGAGGAAATTGCAGAGGATGTCAAAATTTCCCTTGACATTTACAAAAGAGTCACTTTTTTTTGGACATTACAAGAATGTCAATTTTAGACATATTTGTCCCCCTAAATAATTTCAAATGCCTTGCATGTCCTAATTAAATGAGATTTCACTACTTCAAAAAATTGTACCAAAATGGCAGTGTGTCAGTTCAATTTAAAAAAAAAATTGAAAAAAAGGTACCAAAACTCAAAAATCACTATCCAATGTACCATTCCCATTTACCCTAACTCTCTCACCGTGTCTCTCATTTCTCTCATTTCAATTGTTCACCACAGCACCGTCGTCGACCGCCATTCTACTCTCGACCGCCGACGAAGTCCACAAAACTACAATCCTGTGCCTTCATTCATTGAAACACTCACGTTTAATTTCAATTCCCTTCCCTCTTTCTTTCTAGACATACAGATGGGGATGGATTTAGGTGGGTGAGCTTCCTCCTTTTCCTAGATTCTACCTTGATACGAAATACCATCTTTTCTGTTCTCTTTATCATTTTTTTTTCTGTCTTTGCATATCTACATTCAAACTCTTGGGTTTGATTCAGAGTTTCATTTAATCATAAAGCTAAACATGTGATTAGTTATCATCCCATTTTCTATATTTACATGATTTGTGAGTACAATTTGTCTTTTTTGTTCCTTTTGTATTTTTCTTTCTCACTCATAAACTCGCACGGGTATAACATTTTTAGGGTTTTTAAGTTCATCTTTTGTTTTTAAATTTACTTTTTTTATTCGAAATATTATCTAGGCTATTGTTGCGATTTTCATTTAATAGTATATAAATCTTTATTGGTTTATATGGGTTGTGTTAATTACATTTTGAGTTATTTTCCTTTTTATTAACTTGTAATTAATAATATTATACAAAGGTGAAAATGCTATCTTTTGGCTGTTGATTTTCTTTGACATCAATTTTATTATTTTTATTGTCCAATTTTCAGATTAAATTGCAAGTTTTTATATTGGACATGCTATGATGACATAGAATTAGACATTTTATAATTTGATCAATTGCTATGTACCACAATCTTTATTTTTCCATATTTTGTACGAACCATAGTGTTCACAATTTCATTTAGATGTTTGACAGCATAACTGTGGTTTTAATTTTTTGTTATGCTCGAATATGTAGTGAAGTAGCTTTTCAATATTACCTATTTGCGTAGAGGTAAAAAGCAGATTTCTCGATAGTTCATCTGTAGGCATGTCACTAATGTAGAGAAATTCCATCGCGTTTGAACTGTCGTTTCTGACAGTTAGCCTCTGTATTTCTCGACAAATGAACTGTCGGGAATGACAGTTCAGTTCTTACCTCTTCTCTGTTCCACAAGTCGAACTTTCGTTAATCATAACATTGCACGAGTGTTTCACATTAACATGTATAAATTATTAGGAATGATTTGGCGAATTTTCGATAAGCTGTGCCTAGGTAATATATGTGCAGATTTGTACTCATGAACTGAACGAGTGTCAAAATGTTGGTGCACTCGTTCATGAAAATGTAATGGGAAGTGGAACCAATTGATTTCCTTGTCAAAGAAAGAGCAACATTCACAACGGTCTACTTCTGGTAACTGCTGAGAATGCACAGAAGAACATTTTTTCTTACATTAATGTATATTCATTTTTAAGAAATGTTGGTTCTATTTATGTGAAAGTCATCTGTTTGGATTTTGTATGAAAATGTTAGTACAGAAATTGTTTTCGGTGCATTTTATAAGTATCTTGCTTTTGGATCTCGTTCGATTTAGATATTAAAACTGATATCCAATTGAAATGAAAACCGGTGCGTTTTATAAGTTTCTTGCTTTAGAAACTCGTTCGATTTAGATATTAAAACTGGTATCCAACTAAAAAGACTGTTTGGTTGCATTTTATAAGTTTCTTGCTTTCGAAACTCGTTCGATTTATCGATTACAACTGGTATTCAATTGAAAAATGTATGATTGAAATGAATATGTGTAGATTTGTGTCACTCGAAAACATTCGTGAACCATGGTAATATCATCGGTCGTCATTATCTTTCAAAACATAACGAGCACTTCTTTCTACGTGCTTTAAAATGTCATGCGTACCATGCTCCAATCAAGATGAAATGGTACGCATGATTTAATGTTCACAATTTTCGAAAACGATAGACAAAATGTGGGTGATACAAATCGTTCGAACTCTACGACCCAATAAGTTGTAGCAGCTCCTTTGAACAAAAATATTGAACTTGTCGGACCAAAATAGAAGTGATTGTGTCCCCACTCCACTTTCATTCGTCACCCGCATGAACAAACTTTCACACATACGACATGATAAACCGCAAATGATTGTTCATATTTGAAATGTTGGGATTGCAACGGTAAGAATTCCGTAGAATCAATATGTTGGAATTTAATAACATGAAAGTGGTACTGCATAATACGTAAATCCCTACGATAGGAAAAGATCAAATCAAGGGTTTCCATCGTTTTGAAGTGTCCAAATTGACAGTAAAATTGTATATCCCGACAGTTTGTAAATGTTGGGTTTGACATTTCAAACGTCTAACCCAACGACTTGTAAATGTCAAATTCTACAGTTGAACTGTCGAAATTTCGAGAAGCAAACGGTAGTGGGTAGAACTCAGGCTTCTTCATCACATTAAGTGTGGACATTACTATTGAACTACGGACTGACAAAATAAAAAGGTCAGATTGGCATTGTCATTAAATAGACATATAATCAAAACATTGTTTGGTTTATATGAAAGAAATTACTCAAAACCTTAATGTTGATAATGAAATTTTGTGAAGGATTACAAAACCAAACAAATCAATACATAATAGTCTTAAAAATTTCAAATAAATATGTCCATATTGTATTTAGCATTTACAAAACAAAATGCTAAAAAAAATAAAATATAAATAATTTCTAATTGCTAACATCTCAAAATGGATGAAAAATGCAAGAGAAATATCTTATTGATCAATGAAAATGAAGAAGATGAAGAAAGTTACGATTTGTAAGAGAATATGATAATATATTTGTTTATATTTCATTTTTCATTTGTCAATTTCTTTTACCATTTTTTATTAACACAAATTCATATTAATCAATATAATACATATTTATCCATATTTTTTATATACAAAATAAATCATCACATCAACACAATCATTTTCATTCAAATCAAGCATTAAATGCTAATCAAAATGTGTCATTAAGGATAATTTGGACATTTCACCCCAAAAAAGTGATATTTTTGCTCACATAAAGTGAAAATGACAATTTTTTTGGAACTTTCAAATTTTGTGACATTTTAGAAAATTCCCCTAAAAAAAATCACATACGGAAATAATAAAAGAATCAAGCACTTGTTTGAGCATTCTTCAAGTCATTTGACCCCATTTCAATCACATTTTTCAATAAAATAATATTATACGTAAATTCAAAATTTTTCCTTATTTTTTAACCACTCAACCTTCATCATAACACTATTGAAAAATGCATTTTTAGCAAAAAAAATAGGCTCAAACAAGCCTTAAAAATGGGAAATTTGGACACGGTTCACAAATGTTAACTTTTTTTGCACTTGAGTCCTCATTTTTTTATTTTGGCAGATAAGTCCCCAAACTATTATAATTGCTGCACATAAAAAATAATGGATAGAAACTATCCAAAATTCTGTCAAATGCTCACTTACAATGCATGCACCAATTCAAAAAATGATATGTTAGTCTACACATTACAAAAGGTCCCCACATGAACTAAAATTAGAACATATCCAAGAGACTCTTTATTTTTGAAAAACATATTGATCACAATAGAGAGTATCATTAAATTTAAAAACTATAATATTTTATACACTCAAACAAACTCTTTATTTTTGTTCTTTATTTTAGCAACTCGAAGGAACTTCCTTTTGAGGCATCATGTTATTAAGTGCAATATTGATAAAATACAAATACAGCATCTATAAAATACAATCATAGAGCATCTCTAAGATACTATTTATTTTTAAAGAGTATCTTGACCATAATATAGAATATCTTTCAATTTAAGGAGTAATTATTATTTATTTATTTTTAATTCCAGCAAACTCTTTATTTTACTTTTTCCATCATTCATTTATTGTTTTTACTCATTTTTCAATGATTATATATACATTTTAAATTTCAATAGCTAAATATCGAATATAAACCTCTGAATTCGAAATCATTGCTTATATACCTTGTATTAGCCATAATTCACAAGAACTTTCTTCAATCTTAGTAAGAGAGAAAAGGGTTAGGTATTTACCTGACGCAAGATATCATATCGTTCGAGAAACTCTAGATTCTTTAAGAGTAAATGATTGTCAACAAAGACGTTCTAGTGCATTGTAGATTCCTATTTAAGACTTATACCATTTGATGATGCTATTTAAATCGCTAGAAACATGTGAAGTATATGGCTAACCCAATAACGAAAATTTCGTTTCTAAAGGGGACTAAAGCAATTTTACCATGATACAAAAGATCTTCTTTCTAAAGAGATTCGATTCGGAACTATTGTGTGTCCAAGGTTCAACATGAAAATAATTTAAGCGTTTTCTCCATACTTTGTCTGTGTCAAAAAATATTTCAAATTACCCTAACTTTTTAAGAACAGGTGTGAGTCAAATAACAATGATTAGAAGCACTTCTTTTTACATTGTTTCGAAAATCCAAAGACACAATTATATGGATATGTAGGGTACAAGATTTTCAACTCTAGCAAGAAAGGGAGGAAAACGGATACTTAATTTAAAGTGAGTAAATAAAATTTCATACATGATCTTAAATATACATACAGAATTCTACCAAAAGTCATATTCGAAGAAATCCATGACATAAGTAGCGGAGCATTGAACTTTGCAATTTTATAATATACAAAATTTGATAAAAATACAACTAAAGAGTGAGAGAGTCAAATCCACTCTTTATTTTAAAAAGAATACAGATCCATTTGCCGAAAAGAAAGCAGAAGTATGGACGACGATAAAGTTGATACTTGCAATTATTATTAATGGATCTAATTGTCGTAGTCGTGAATTTTGTAAACAATTTTGAATATGGAACTAGGCACAAGAAATCGAAATGAACAATCGAAGTAAAAAAGTAAGATATAAGAGAAAGGTTAGGTGTCAGGACCTTACAATAATGGTTAGGGCAAAGTGCACTTGTTTGAATGGGTCACGTGCATTAAAAGTGGAGACTTGAAGGCTTCTTGGCCGATTTCCTTCCATTCGTCTTGCGATTATGTAGTTTGGGTACCAATTTGCCAAAAAGAAAAGAATGGGGACACATCTATCAAAAATAACACAAAAGTATGGACAAAGATAAAGTGGTTAACTTCAATGATTATCAATGGATTTAATTGTTGTAGTTGTGAAATTTGTATATAATTTTGAATAGGGAGCAAAAAAAAAGGATTTGAAATGACAGTTGAAGTAAAAATTGATAGACGAGATAAAAAGTTTAGGAGTGGGGACCTTATATAATGGGTAGGACAAAAGATAAAGTAGATAAATATAATGACTATCTCTGTATTTAGTCGTCGTGAAATTTGTACACAAATTTTGAACAGAGGGCAAACGTAAGGGTTTTAGAAGAACAGTCGAAATAAAAAAAGGAAGAGTCGAGAGAAAGTTAATGGGTAGGGACCTTATATAATGCGTAGGGATATTCTTGTTGAATGGGTCATATGCATTATAAGTGAGGATTTGACAAAATCTTGGATGGAATCCTTCCATTCATCCTAATTTGCAATAGTTATGATAGTTTGGGGACCCATTTGCCAAAATAAAAAGAATGGACACATCAGTGAAAAGTAAAAAGAAGCATGGACAAAGATGAAATGGATAACTGCAAAGGTTATCAATGTTTGGGCTCTATTAAATGAGGTTCTGAAAGAAAATGTGTTTTAAAATCGTGATTTTTCGAAAACAATGTGTAATTAAAAAAGAAAGAAATATTTTAAATTTGGTTATTCTGCTTCAAGCTTGTAGCCCCCTCATGATCAGTGTGGAGCCCACCCATGTGAGGGGGTTATCACTCTTGCTGTACACAAGAGCACAACCCTTTTAATTTTTGTGTAACATTATTTCATGGGAGAATGTGTGGTTAAAAATGAATTTTGACAAAATGTATTTTTTTAAAAATCAAGCCCAAACATTAGTTTAGTTGTTATGAAATTTATACACAAATTTGATTAGGGAGGGAACATAAGGGTTTGATACGAAAGTTGAAGTTAATATAGTTGAATATTTCCAACGTCCTTTGGATCATAGTGGTCATGCATCGCACCCGAGCATCCAGAAACCAAGGCATTCTTCTTTTATTTTTATTTTTATTTATTTATTTATTTTTATATCCAGGTATCCCAACTTACACTAAACTAAATTCTGGACCCCCAAGGCATTCTTCTTTTATTATATTCATTTCTGTGTGTGCAATGCCAAATTTCTTTGTAGAGTTGGATTATTCACTCTTGTTTGAGCCACATTATTTTAATAAGAATGTATTTTTGAATATTGTATTAATGGAAAATGTTTGGTTAAAAAATAAAGAAAAATTTTGAATTTGTGTGTAATATTATTTTATTGAAAAACGTGTGATTAAAATGATGTCATATCACTGTTTAAAAATATTTTTTTTTGGAAGAATGTGAGTCAAACAGGATCGGAGGTTGTGTTTAATTTTGAGTTATTTTGTAGTTTAGCGTATAGACATACACATAAAAGGAGATATTTAAACGGGAATTGATTGAGTTAAATTTCTAATTGTCTCTTACTTTAAAACCAAATTCATTAAATTCAATTGTGAAATGCTGAAATGCCTTCAAAATTGTGGGAAGCGGTGTAGATACTTCAGTTACTATTATGATTAACTGATATTAAAACCGTGTGATATTGCAAATTCAACCAAGAAAGGACGAGAAAATGCATGATTAATTTTATATACTAATCCAATCTCCGTTGATTCAGTGTGCTCATTTTAGTTGGATTTTATGTTCAATTGTGTTGGAATGCGGAAGCGGAATTACTCATAAATTAAAAATTCTCTAAATCAATAAGTAGGATCGTTTAGATGTCCACGTGTATGTTATGATAAAATTAAAGGATTTGAATTTGTTGTCTAAGTTCGATGATCAACCTTTGAATTGACTCTGATCCACGAACTTTCGGCTATTTTAATTGCAAGAATCTTAGTGCTTCAAACTTTCAATGCTATTTTCCAACGTAAAGACTATACCAACCTATGGTAGCATTTTTTTAATTAATTCAAAAACTAATTTTTGAATTTCACAATTGGAAAGCAAGAAAATAAAATACTCTCTCTCTCTCTCTAAATTTGAATTCTATGGAATTATGAATTATGAATGCTGTAGTATTTTTCTGTCCATCTAATCTCTATTTATATAGAAAAAAATGATACAATTTAAGTACAATTATAATTCTACATTCAAACAAAAGTTCTAATTAAAACCCAAGTAGGAGTTTTAATTTAAGTCTGATTCTAGTTAGTTTACTCTTAATTACGGTTGTGATTCCAGTTAATTTACTCTTAATTACATTTCTAGTCCTAGAACTTCAATTACAATTACAATTAAGTTTACAACTTTCATAGTAGTTACAACCAAATACAAAACTTTATTATAAAACTTTATTGTAATTACAATTAAGCCCAAAATTATTATAATTGTCATAATTCAGTTCCAATACTTTATGGAACTACTACAGGGACCTGATCGGACATATATTATGTAAGCTCCAATAATTAGATCTTGTCTAGTCGATCCTAAACTACCCAATCTAAATATTAGTCTTTGCTTTTTTTCCACTAAAGATAAAAGACTGAACTCTTGGAATATATAAGATCACAGAAGCCAATAAATCTGTAATACTTTCCCCTGACATGTCGTATATGTATTTTATCCCTATCCGAGATTCGATAATTAGGTACGAGCATAAATGACTATTTTGCCCCTTTAATTATTCTCACTAATTTAAATTTCATTTTCTTCAACAGTCCTGTGAACAAATCACAGATGTCGAAATTTAGCCGTTGCTAAACACTAAGCTCAGATTTTAACCGTCCAACAGAAAATACTTAAGTTGTCACTCTACCCATTTTTCAAGGCAATGGTTCCCGACAAGAATTCATGCTCTCCACTCCGCTCATTCTCAAGTTCCCAACTTATCGAGATATTTGGCTAATCAAATTGATCTCACATATTGATGAATCACAAAACAATTAAAATCGCAAAAAAATATACATAATCTTATTAAGGGATTTAGATAAAATACATAGGGTCAAGTGAAATTTAATTCTCCGCACGATCATACTATAGAATTAAATTCACCACGTGGTCCGTTTAATACACTCCAGGTGTAAGAACAAATCACAAATTCGAATAATGAATTGGTCAACATTACAACCTTCCAATATAAGGTGTCATCCTTTATACATAGATTGCGAACAAATTAATTATAATCAAAATATAAGTTGTGTCAAACTGTACTTCTCAAAGCAAGTACCTAACTCATATTATCACAAGTTATCACAAATACTTTAATTTTGCATGCTCAATAATAAATAAATGCAATAAATAAAGTAAACATAATTTTATTGAATATAAAAAATATTGTTATTTTTATATTAGCAAAACTATACTATATGGACACACAACCCAACAAATTGGTCTAATACCGAAGGTTCTTTAATTCTTGGATTAAAATATTAAACTTTGTTGCCTTCTATAATAATATAAAGTCATCAACTTATCCTTAAACATGCCATCAATGTTTGTAGACAAAACAATAAAGAGTATTTTCGAGTTGAAGTTATTTCTATAATAATATAAAGTCCTATCAACTTATCCTTAAACATGCCATCAATGTTTGTAGACAAAACGATAAAGAGTATTTTCGAGTTGAAGTTATATATTATTTTTATCATTAGCACAAAGTAATGGTCAAGAAATAGTTTACCCATACAAAGTTTAATGTTTTGTCAGGCCTAGCACGATCCCGAAGTTTCATTAGTGATTGGAGACAGAAGATGAATTCAGTAAGTACTCTATCATTGAGTTCAACTTTTGTTTCGTAAGATGGATTAAACAGCATTTGACAATATTAAGAAAAAGAAGCAAAAATCTTATTCATTAAATTGTCTATTACGATATAATACTAACCAAAATGCATTTAAGAATGTATAGGAATTCAAAGAATGACCGTCCAATTGAATGTGTGCCTAGTTTGGCTGCAGTAACAATTATATGCCAACTTGATTAATTTTGAAGGTCTGTTATATTCGATCTTCAAAATGGTAAATTTTGTACTAACGATAGTTAGAAATAAACCAACATTTTGCTCGAGAATAACGACTTCTCAATTGGTATATTTGTTTATTGATCCTAATCAAAGATTCGTGATGAGAAGAGATATTTTTCGTGTTTATAGACTCTTGTTGGTATTTTTTTTATTATTATTATTTTTCTGGTAAGTTAAAACACTGTTGTACTTTTTTGAGTTGTTTGTGTTATGTGATTACATTAGTTTATGGAAGCCTGAAAGTTGAAATTGATTGTTTTCATTTATTTTTTCAAATTACTGGTGGAAATTTGTGGATTTTTTTGTAATCTATGAAGAATTGCAATAACCCGTCGCCATTTTTGCTCGTCAGTTTTTTGTCACTGCCTTGTTCGATTTATGTGATATAAAAGTTGTGGAATTTATTTTTTAAATGTAATGGGAAGATGACCGGGGCTTTGAAATGGTGTTGCTTCGTTCCTTGTAGTTATAGTACATTTAAAATTGATAAGGTGTTCATATGTTGTTGTAGGATGGAAAGATGTTCAATGAAATGGAAGAAGTTGAGGGAATGAAGTTGGACAGAGGCTATATTTTCCCATACTTCATCACAAATCAAAATAATTAAAAATGTGCAAGTTTCTCTGCTATTGTCTCTGGCAATAAAATACTTATTACTAAAAATTAATGGATTCATTCATTTGCTGGCCTGGTTTGCAATGATATAACTCAAGTCTCATTGCATGTTTAGTAAGGGGAAATTCATCCCAGTATAGCCATAGCAAACATGTTAATGACGTAATTCATGAGAATCTAACACGTTTAACCACTACTATTACCTTTAAAATAACCTAACTCGGGCAAAGATTAGTTTATTACAATTGAGAATGAGATATGTTGGTTATTTGATTTAATCATCACAATAGAAAATTAATTTTCCTTTGAAACTTAAACTTAAATGAATAAAGGACCTTAGATCACCTTGAAATCATTGGATGTTTTTAAATCCTTACATATACAGGGAATATGATAACCTTGAAGGAACTTTTAATGCCTAGTCAAATGCTTTCCCCCTTAGATCTTCTCTCTTGTGCTCCTTTAGGTGTTTTCCTCTTTTTGGGAAATGAAATGTGGTTAACCCTAAAACTATATTAAAATGTGCATGTAAAGGATATATTTATAATACTCAATTAGGGTTCAAAAATTACACAAATTTCCTTGATTTTTATTGTAGTGGACTAATTAAGTCATATTGGAGCCAAAAGAAGGACCCAACTGAACTCATATGACCCAAGCTCCAATAGATATTTCTAATTGGGTCATCTCTTGACCAATTGAGATACATATATTAATCCCGACTCGTCCTACTGAAAAATCGAGATTGCATTCTCGAGTCAATGACAGTTATGGAAGCAAATTATGATTCGATAACAATATCCTTCAATTATTGTTCCACAAGTCAACCCCCATTTGAATGTCAATATGTTAAAAGTGACAAAATGACCGTTTTACCCTTCAACATATATTAACCTCTAAGTTCCATTTTTATAATGCGAATTCGTTGTGATCAAATCACAATACAAAGTCCAACAATCTCATCATCGAACTACTGAGCCCAGGTTCAATTTGCCCATAGAAAATATCTTAGAGTAGCAATCGTCTCATCTTGATGATTAATGGATTCTACTATCACAAATATATGATATCTAATTATTTCGACCTGATTCCCATGATCAATCTTTCAATTAAGACTTTACTCATCGGTGGCTTAAAGAATAAAAACTAGCAATTAAAGGTACATTACTCACTACGGATTTAGGTGACTTATTTGGTAATTGAGTAGAGTCTTATTTCGAGCAATCACAAATGAATCATCTACGCAGTGCCGTTCAAAATGCATAAAAAATTATTGTTTTTACTCCAAAATCTAGACAAATCATAATAAAAACAATGCAATCTTATCAATATAAAGTGTTCAACTTTATGTACTAATTGTGAACAATATATCTTTTATCACATTACATATTTTGTCTTACTATACTCGAACCATTGAGTATGCAATTCGTGACAATCTTTATGACCATAGAACTTTAGACAATCGTTTCAAATCATAACACGCATATAATCGAACGTCAACTAATAATGTCATTTCACAAAGTACCACTCGAGAAGAATGTCGAAGTAACAAGATACGTGGATCACTTCCCACCCTAAATTTTGGAAGATGTTTGGGGTACAAGGTAGGTGTAATGCCCCAAAATTTTTGTAGGATAAAATTATTTTTCTGTCTGCTACATTTTAAATTTTAAAAAATTGGGGGTTGAAGTGATACGTGTATTAATTTCTATTTTATTTGGGTCAAATAATTAGATATTGATAAATTAATGATAAGTATATAAATATTGTATTTGTTGAATAGCTCGTATTTAATAATTCATTTTAAGCTCAAAAAAAGTCGATTTAAATAAATCAGCACCAAGATATTACAGTTTGCAAAAGTTGTTAAAAACTAGTGTTTCAGTTGAATTCAAAATTAAGATGTAAAGGGAAATGTTGTCCCATCTAGGAAATGTTACATGGTTTATTTTTGGGAAAATGTCAAATAAATATAATGGTTGACACAAATGATGACACCACACTCACAGTCGAAGTATGAGTCCCGTGCGAATAAAATAATGTCGACTTTCCATGTGAGTATATTATGTCAATCAATGTGTCAAATTTTGTTATAGTGTAACATGGTTGTTATTTTGAGTTGTAGGTTAGGTAGACGAGGTAGGGCTTTTTTCATTTGCTTTGATTTTGGGGTTTTATAGGGATGCCAACCACGTGTAGGTTAAATAGGGATAAGATAAAGTAGTTTCTTTCTTTAATTGTATGAATAATATTATTAATTATATTACGGACCTTTCTCGGCATCATGCACAACATCAGTTGTCTTTGATTAGAATTAATCACAGGAGAATGATTGATTTATTCCTTAAATAAGTACTCAAATTGGGAATAAAGAAGGAATGATATGTTTTTTACTATTTGGTACACAATTTTACAGAAGGCAACATATTTTTTTATTTTATTTATTTATTATTATTATTATTATTATTTTTTGCGAATGTGAATTATTTACTTTTCTTCCAACAATTCTCTTCATTAATTAAGGTAGAATACTATATACAAGTTGATCTGTCCTTGTAAAATTATAATTTTTTTTACATAATTTTATTTCATGAAATGCTGATTGACTTGGGGTCTTAATGAAATGAAATGTGAGATCTCCTTCCAATTTTTTCAATTGTATGCACAGAAATGTGTTAGAGCATTCGACTGATCTCCAATTACTCTTGATGAAATGATGGTATGGAATGTTATAAATTTATGTTTAAAAAGTTATTATATTATTTTGGAGGCACATATCCTATTGAGTTTAAATTACTCACTCCTTCAAATTTTAAGATTCCAGGTTAGATCGGTCAAACGTGGATGGTGGCGAAGCGGTGTGTGGGTTGCCACGTAAAATTTTTAAGAAAATATTCAACAATAAATTTGTTAGGATATATATTGTGTTTTTCCTTATTTTCATTAAATGTTCTTAATTTCGTGGCATTACGTTTATTTAATTTAGTAAGTTAATGTTCAAATAATTTTAAGGCTTTAAATTTCCAAATAAATATTTTTGCTTCAAGTATGTTTATGAAATAATATCGGCAACATCCCTAATTTAAGTCAATAAAGTTTGGGACGTTACAGTATAATATCAGAGCACGGTTCTATTTTCCTGTAGACATTTTAAAAAATAATAATAATAAATAAATTCAGCATATAAAAAAATGACATTTTATTTTTAAAGTTTGATATTAAATGTTTGTGTGTTTCAGTTAGTAAATTGATTTAAATAATATTTTTAAAATGATAATAGTTTAGTGTTAAACTGTTATTTTGTGATTCCCGTGTTTTACACTACACGTTTTTACTTGTTTAGCTCTACTACCTTGACTGATATTTAGTGTTAAAAAAAGGAGTCTCCAAATGGTAAAAGGGGAGGGTGGAGAAATTCAGTTTTGCTTGAGGCTGCTGTGTTAAGGGTTCGGATTCTGAAATATGGATTTGGCTCTTGAATAAGTGCAAGTGTACAAGCAGCCTTCCACCCTGTACCCTTGGAGGCATAACTTGGGATTTACCTCCCTTACGATACTTCAGGACAGAGGCGGTGAAGGCATTTAAGATTGGAGTTTAACCTTTTTTTTAGTGTTAAAAAAAGGAACGTGAAAAGTGTGTGATTCACATGTTGTCACAATGACAGCGTGTTGTCACTGTTCCTGTGAACAGTGACACGATGTCACTTTTCACGTGAAGAGTAATCGGAAGAGAAAAAATTGATTTTATATACATATGGCAGATATTTCTAGGATTTCCCGAATTAAATGTGATGGGTCCATGTGCATTATATGATATATTTTATCAACCAAAAAAAATGAGGAGGTTAGTCACTGTCATACATATATTCACGTATCCTTTAAATTTTAAATTTCACAGATTAATACATAATATGTTAAACTTTCCCAAATGCCCTTTGTATGATCCATTATCCATACATATAAATCAAAGTACAAAGTTTCAGCAAATTTTGTATTCACGTATTGGCAAGCCCAGAGAAGTGAAAATTTTGATAAACATTTTAAGAAACAAGAATTATAACAAGATTCTTGACACCTAGCATTCACCAATAAACTACCATCCAACGAAATGAATGTATTACGTAATATGTTTTATTTAAATTTAATTTTGAACATGAGATATACATTCTTATATTTAATACAAAAAATGTTGAAAACGGAATGAAATGTTATATTCTAGTATAAATTGTGAGCATGATGTGAAATATATTTGCTTCCATTTATGAATTATTTTCTCGCTTACTTTTAATCAACTTTCGATAGAAGTATAATATTTTATGTTATCTGTGTAATGAATTATGCGAGCATAAAAGACAATGTGTTATAACTAATAAAATATTAAGCATAATTGGACTTGGCATGTATGTGATAGACATGTCTAGAACTAGGAGACCGCTAGGAAGACAACGGCTTGTAAGGTTGTTCTAAACTATAGGGCAACAGTTATCCAAGCCTACGAAAATTATGAGGTAGGCCCAACTTACACACTTATTGAACATGTGGCGGAAGTCTTTGCTAGATGGGCTACAACAAGAGGTGTAGAATATGAGATTACACCCCTCCAAGCTGTTAACAAACTTATCCATACATTATCACCTTAGTGGAGACACATAGGCATTGTGGTTAGGGACGAAATACTAGAGGGTAACCTTCCAGAGCACCCAAAAAGAGTCGAGTTCGAGCTGTACTATGAAACTTTCCTAGATAGGTGGATTTTTACTCTCGAGCCCGAACCTGAGCCAGAGCAGGACATGGAGGAAGACCCAGAATAGGAGCTAAATTATGAATCTAAGTCCGAGCTAGAGAACAAGCTGGACTATGTACTAGGACTAGAGTTAGAACCAAAACCAAAACAAGAATCAGAGCATGAGCTAAGGTTCGAACTAGATCCTAAGCTAGACGTTGACCAAGATTCTGAGCCTGAGTCATGTATATCTTTGGATGATGAAGCCCCTCTATCTAAGCTTCATAGGATTCAAAATGGTTGGACAAACAAAGATGAAGACTAGCAACCTAGAGATAGTTTAGTTTAAATAAATAATTTCGTCCTATAAAAAAGAGGGATGTAATAAGCATTTGGAATAATCCATAGGTTTTTCTTCATCGTCTATGATTCAATCCTTTCAATCATTTTTCATGTATTTTAGGATTTAAAATTTTATGAAACTGAGTTGTTCATTCAAATATATTGAGATATTGTTAACCATTTCTAAAACGAAATTTATTTGGTTGATTTAAAGAAAATGGCATATCAACCAACACAAGTTGCTATGTTTAAGAATTTGTTGAGAGCTGTATAAGATCTTGGTAGGCAGCAAACACAAGCATCTTCTCAGAATGCACAGAGTAACTCCAAGACCACGAGCTTAGTTGTGGAACAGTTTCATCATTATAAGCCCCATACCTTTAACAAGATGGCTAGCTAGTTGGCAGTTGAGGAATGTATAAGGGATTCGGAACGAATCTTCAAGCATCTCAGCTGCAACTGATGCCCAAAAGGTTTTATATGTGAAGTTCATGCTAGTCGATGCAACGAGCCACTGTTGAGAGTCCGTTTCACGTACTAGGACTAAGGCACAAAAAAGCAACCTTACTTGGGCACATTTCAAAGAGGAGGAGATGGAAAAATATTTTCCATAAGCTTTAAGGAATCGTAAGGAGACAGAATTTCTGTAAGTTAAACACGAAGAGATGGCACTGATCGATTATGAGAGGAAGTTCGAACAACATTCTAGTTATGTGATACATCTAGTAGATACAAAGCAAAAGAAAGCTAAAAAGTTCGAACTTGGACTTCGCCCAGGAATTAGAGGAATCATGGCATGTCATGAATTTATCGTGTATAGTCATGTTCTACAACGAGCTCACGTAATTTCAAATTAACTAGAAATTGATTAGAAAATTCAAGAAAGCATTGACTTTTTAGGAAAGAGGAAGTGGAATGGGCCGAACGAAGGTAAAGGAAATGGACGAAATAAGAAAACCCTTATTCAAACTCATCTTCCTCTCCTGTTCAATGTGCCGCATCTGTAAAAGGTAAATATCAAAATTTCTCTTCTTTGTTCTTGAATCCATATTCTAAATCTTGTTCTTCCATTAATGGACTTCTACAGCAAGTTTGATTACTTGTAAATACCTTGATTTTCATTGTCCTTTTTTTCTGGAATTTTTTATCTTTTCCTTCTAGATTCTAATTAATTTAGGGATAAGAATTATCTAATTTTCATATTTTGTAGTTTTCGAATAACAATTTCCCCCGTAACATTGTTGTTCATAGAAAGCTTGTGATGTTTGATACTTGGTGTTGTTTATAAATATTTAGTCTGAATGGTTGTACTGTGCATTTGAAAGAGCAAGAACCTAACCTTTTCTCCACATAATTCTATTATCTTTCCCTTTATTCGTTGGCTAGATCATTGTTGACTTGTTTTTTATTAGGCTTAACATAAACTAAATTGCTTTTGTTTCATTATCTATAGATATCTTTCATTACAAAATTATACAGTACAAATATCCAGTATAATCTATGAAAAATTAATATACTTCATGGTTTGACTTTGATAATGATTGTCGCTTACAAATTTGGTCTTCTGAAATTCAAATGATAATGGTGGTTTCTTGGAATCTTAGTACCCATAGGAAATAAAAATCTTTTTCCTTGACTTCTAAAGCTTGGAATTAGTTATCATTGCCCTTTAAGTTTCTATTTTTAATCGAGTGGTTTCTTTGCTTTTTCGTCTTGAGAAAGGGCTGTGGATATATTTAACAAATTCAATTTTGCATTAAAAATTTATCCTAAACATTTAGTCAGTATCTTTTTTGCATTAGAAATTATGAAGAACATAGGATTGTGGATATATTTAACAAATTCAATTTTGATTCTTAATACTTCATTGTTGAGGTGTCATTTCATAATCGCAAGAATGTAAATGCATTGCACCATAAGAATTTTATGTTTGGTAACCCAAAATAAGTTCCAGTTTATGCCGTATCTAACAATTTATATAACTGTTAGATAGATTCTGGATTGTACTTGTGCCATTGTGTAATCCCAAACCTTTCCATCAATAAAGTAACTTGAGTTTTGTTCCTTTTTTTCCTGCCTTGGTTTCTGTCCACTTCAGGTTTTTAATTTCTCTCCTCTTCAAGATTTAAGGTTTTCAAGCAGGTTTTATGGCTTCTAAACACCGTTTTTTATTGTATTCCTCTCTCTCTCTTACCAGAAACTTTTATCTTTTCCTCCTGGATTTCGATTAATTTAGGGATAGGAATATTTACTTTTCATATTTTACAGTTTTCTACCACCAGTTTTGATATTTGTGAAATTTATTGGATCTTGTTGTTTTTTCTCCCTATAATTCTTTATTAATTTCTTGCATATTGGATTTTTTATTGTTCACATAATAAAAGTATAGATTCTTGACTGCGCCGTTGTTTAATCCCAAACTTTAACCATCAATAAAGGAACTTGAGTTTTGTTCCTTTTTTCACCTGCCATACTTGGTTTCTTGGTTTGAAAATTATATGTACTCTATCTAACTATGGTTCTTTTAATTTATGGGTCTTTTACTTAGGAATTAGGATGGACATCAATACTCAATCTTTGGAAAGGCAATTTATAGGTTCCACACCTTCTAGCTGGGCAAAGACTGATCCTTAATGCAAACACTTCTCGTCTAGTCGTGACATTGATGGTACACATGTCTTTATTGCAACAATAGCTTTAAAGGTGGGGGAATTAGTAGAATGAAATACCATATTGCTGGAATTATAGATCAAATATCTCAATGTAAGAAAGTTCCTTTTGATGTTCGATTTAAATTTCAAGGAATTCTTAAGGATATAACTTAAAAGAAACTAGATGCTAAAGAGGCTCATGATTGTACTTTTAGGGATAATTATATAGATTTAGAAATTGGAGGAGAGGAAATAGAAGAGAAAATTCAAGAAATACATGTGTCTTCATAAAAACAAAGGAAAGAGGAAAGCAAGTGACAAGATTGAAGCATATTTTACTCCAAGGACCACTCCTGGATCTCAGCCTAGTTTAAAGAGTGCTTTAGCTAGTAAACAAGCAATAAAGAGAGCCCATATGTCTTGGGCTAAGTGGTTTTATGATGCTTGCATTCCATTTAATGCTTTGCAATCACCTTGGATAACATGTTTGGGGAGGATTGTTTGATGGCTGTGAAAATTGTGGATCCTATTATAAGATTGTTACAAATTGCAAATTCAGATGAAAAACCTTCATTGGGTCATATATATGAAGGGATGCATAGGGCACAATAAGGAATCAAGAATAAATTCTTAAATAAGAAGAGATTGTACAAACATTACACTGATATAATAAAGGAGCGATGGGATAAACATCTTCATCTCAACATACGTGCAGTAGCTCACTTTTTTAATCCTGCTATCATATATGAAGAAAGAATTTGTCAAAAAGTAGAAGTCATGCAAAGTCTATTCAATTTGCTTGAAATAAAATAGCATTTGTAGTGATGAGACAAAAGTAATGAGGGAGATAAGGCTGTGGAGGGAGTTTTGGAAAGCAATCTGCACGTAATAGTAGAAAGTCATTACAACCTGGTAAGAATTTGTATTTAGTTTTTTGTTGTTTATTTTTAATAGTTCTTAGCCCTTAAAACCAATTTTATTAAATTATGTAGATAAATGATGGAAATTGTGTGGATCTAACGCTCCTACTTTGCAAAAGACAGCTGTTCGAATTCTTGGTCAAGCAGTTTCTTCTTCGAGATGTGAAAGGAAATGAAGTGTCTTTGAACGTATTCACAGGAAAAAAAGAAATAGATTGGAGCATCAAAGACTCAATGATCTTGTCTAACCAATTTTATTAAATTATGTAGATAAATGATGGAAATTGTGTGGATCTAACGCTCCTACTTTGCAAAAGACAGCTGTTCGAATTCTTGGTCAAGCAGTTTCTTCTTCGAGATGTGAAAGGAAATGAAGTGTCTTTGAACGTATTCACAGGAAAAAAAGAAATAGATTGGAGCATCAAAGACTCAATGATCTTGTCTACGTTACGTATAATTTGCAATTGAAGGATAGGTATATAATTTTAAACTTTTTACCACTTCAGGAGTCTATTTTAATGACTCATTTATTTGATATCTTTTTTTATTTTTTTTAATTTTATCTAACTACTACTCATTTACAACCTTATAGACGTTATTATAAGAAGAGATCTTATGATCCAGTTGATTATGAGTGTATTGACAAAATAAACTTTCGGATAGAGGAAGACGTGCCACCACAAGATTTCAAGTATGAAGACCTAGATAATGCTATTTATGAAGAAAACGCAATTTCCAACGTTAAGGATCTTGAAATTGACGATAATGTTCAAGGTTTGTAAGTGTAATAATTTGAACTTATTGTTTTTACTTTTTTTTTTTAATATTATTCATGTATTTTTATCTAATATATTGTTTCTTCTTATTTTTGTATTTTAGATGTTATTCATCGTTTCTTCTTATTTTTGTATTTTAGATGACAATGAAAATAAGGATGAGATTAATACTCAAGAAATGGGAGATTTAGACGCACTAGATGTTATTCATCGTTTTGATAGTTCAAGTGATTGTGGAAGTGATCAAGGGTTTTACGCTTATAGATGAAAATGATAAAGGCGAAATTTAACTGTTTAATCTTTTATGTTTAGTGTACTTTTTAGTTCCTTTTATTACTTGAAATTTTTTATTGGTGATAGTTGATGTGAAACTTTTAAATTTTAGCTATTTTAGTTTTCATGTTATTCAGTTATTGACATTATTGTTTATTTTATGTTATTTACTTATAAAATATTTTAAATTATATAATTGGACTGAGTAGCAACTTAGTTGACTGTAATTGATTGATTTTGTGATTTGATGTAAATATTTACTTTTCATTCTTTTCTTTCTTTATATATATATATATATATTATATTATATTATTTTTATTTTATAAAAGTCACCGGTTCAACCCCCGGTTCAAATACGAAGCTGTGAGAAGAAGGTAAATTTTTTGAAGTCTGGAGAATAGGAGATCAAGTATCTAGGATTTTTTACCTAGATAAGATAATTTTGGGACGAAATTCATTTAAAGAAAGAAAATTATAATGCCCCAAAAATTTTATAGGATAAAACCATTTGCTCTATCTGCTACATTTTATATGTTGGCAAATTTGGGGTTGAAGTGATACATGTATTAATTTTTATTTTATTTGGATCAAATATTAAATATTGATAGAGTAGTAATAAGTAAATCAATATTGTAACTTGGTAGATAGCTCATATTTAATAATTTATTTTAGGTTTGAGAAAAAGTTGATTTGAATAAATCAGCATCAAGATATTACAATTTGAAGAAGTTGTTAAAAACTAGTATTTCAATTGAATTCTAAATTTGGATGTAAAGGGAGATGCTGTCTCGCGTAGGAAATGTTATATGGTTTATTTATACGATAGGTTGACTAGTAGGTCAGGGAGAAAAGGTAGGTCTTTATTTTTTTCATATTCTTTGATTTTGGGTTTTATAGCGATGCCAACCACGAGTATCATACATGGCATGTCACGATTTTTATGGAGTAAATTGTCTTTGACTAGAATTAATTTACATTACCGAGTATTTTTTGAATTCCCTGCACAGACTGGGGTCCATTTTCATGTGTGTGCATTTGAACTACGGTCCACTTCCATGTATGTATGCCTGCACAGGCCTTGTGCAAGTACCACAAGTGGTATTTTTTACAATAAAACTTTTCAAACAAATAATTTGGACATACTTTTGGTGACAGGCCCATGTGGCACCGTCGCTCCAATAGGGGCCGTCACATGGGGCTGACATCAAAATTCTGACCATATTATCTGTCACTCCAACAAGTTTGGATTTTTTATGCATGGGACCCATCTAGGTGTGAGGGTCCGTAGGAACCCCAAGCCTAGTATAGCAGCAAAGTCCTTAAAATGCCAGCAAACTAGTAACCACTCATTTAAGAGTGAAAAGCAGAAGACCTCCATATTCACTCCCTTTTCCTCTCTATCCTGTACGAAAATGGTGACCGCAGCAGCAACTCACACAGTACAACCCACCGAGTCGACTCCCAATGAGATCATGCAGTTATCAGAAATTGATCAAACTAAGACACTCATTCATGCTCCTACTGTCTACTTTTATCGCCTCAACGAGGATATTCTATATTCTCATGCAATCCAAATTCTAAAAGAGTCTTTGAGCAAAGCACTTGTACTGTTCTATCCGCTAGCGGGGCGCCTCCATGAGATTGGCGGAGGTCGCCTCGAGCTTCATTGCAACGCTGAGGGAGCGACTCTGGTCGAAGCTGAATCCGAATTGATGATTGAAGACTATGAAATTCAGGATTTTGTTCCAAATGAAGCAATGAGAGAGCTCATTCCAAAAGTAGATTATATTGCAACTCCAATTCATGAACAACCATTGGTTTTGGTACAGCTTACTAAATTCAGTTGCGGGGGTGTTTGTCTGGGCTTGGGCATTTCACACATTTTAGCAGATGGAATAAGTGCGATTCATTTTGTTAGTGAATGGGCCAAAATTGTCCGCGGGGAGATGACTAGTATCGTCCCACTTCTCGACCGAAAAATTCTGCGGCTTGGGGATCTACCGTCCGCTCCGAAATTCGAGCACATAGAGTTGACACCACCACCGCTCTTGGTAGGGCGCTCGGACAATATGGAGGAGCGGAAGAAGCCAACGACGGTTGCTATGATAAAGCTAAGCAAACAACAAATCAATGAGCTGAAGAGCAAGGCCAATGAGGAGACACCGTACAAAAGCATCGTACGTCCATATACCAGGTAATAGAAACAGTCCAATTATGTAGGACCATTCAAGTCTTGAGTACAGCAACTTGAATACAAAATCAGATTTGTAATAAATTTTAATAAAAATTGGTAAAATATGTGATTGAAAGTTGTTGGTTCAATGAAATACGTGGTTAAAAATTGTGAACAAATTTTGGGATTACGTGCAAATTATTTCATCTTGAGAACGTGTGATTCAAAACGGATTTGAGGAAAAAAGAGTTTTAAAACAATGGTAGACACGTCGGTTGGTAACACGATTTGTGCTTAGCACATGTCTAAGATAGTGAATTCACATCCCACAATTCTTGATCAATTGTATTTTTAATTTTAACTAATTGTGAAATGTGTGCCCCTTGCTATGTGATAAGCCGTTGGTTCTACATTACATAGCATTCTACTTTATAAAAGTATATATTTGGGTTTGCCCTATAGGTACGAAGCTGTGGCCGGACATATCTGGAGGTGCACAACCAAGGTGCGGGGGCATAAAAACGAGCAACTAACGAGATTACACTTGGCAGTCGATTTGAGAAATAGAATACAGCCACCAATACCAAAGGGATACTTTGGAAATGCCGTTATACGTCAAGCAGCAATTGCAACAACAAAAGACTTACTTTCCAACCCTTTAGCTTACGCTTCAAGTAGAATACGAGAATCAATCGATAAAGTAACAGATGAATATATAAGATCATATCTACTTGTCGCAAATCAACAAGATATCTCTTGGCTTCGCAATTTTCCTACCAAAGGGTGTTCATTGGGATCTTTCTATGGAAACCCTAACATGGAAATCACAAGTTGGACATCTATGTCTGTATATGAAGCTGACTTTGGGTGGGGAGATCTCATCCACATGGGCCCTGCAGAAATGGGTTTTGATGGGAAATCATTTATTATTCCTAGTTGTGAAGGGGATGGATCAATAATGGTTGCATTTTGCCTGCAGACAGAGCATATTGGGACTTTCAAACAGTTGTTCTATGAAGAAATATGACCATTTATGTTCTCTCCTTAAAACGTTTGTTTAAATCATGTCTTGTTTACAATATGTTTGGATAAATCAAATATTTGTTCTTGCTTATGGCTCAAGAAATTATTTAGAGCCTGTTTGAACCACATTATAATGAGAATGAGAATGAAAAATAGAACCGTTATGGGCCCCACACCAGAGATAGAAATTCAAAAAAGATGGTTTGATGTGATGAATAACGATTATATTTTTCATTTTAATGAGGTAAAAATGTGGCTCAAACAGGGGCTTATTAGGAAAGTAAAGTGGAATTACCTTGAAAACAACTTAAGCATTATGCCACTGTTTGATATTCATTTTAATGAGTTTTTTTTTTTTTAATCAAATCTTATTTTCCTACTGTACATGCCTGATCACATGGTACAGGAACTCAGATTTTTAACAGGATAGATATAATAATAATAATAATAATAATAATAATAATAAAGGTTGAACACAACCTTGAGAACTCTCACCGCTTCGCTCCTAGAATTTTGTGAGGGAAGTAAATCGCGGGATGTGGCCCAGCCGGCCAGAGAACAAGAATTGTATGTACACTCGCCTACAACAAGTCTAATTCCATATTTCAGGAGTCGAACCCCCACACTGCGGTTGCTAACAAGGTGTGAGATAACCTTACTTCTCTCCTTTACACAACTGAGCTATACCCCGAGCAACGGATAGATATAAAATGGATAAACCCGTTGAGCCTTATGGATTATTTTGCCCTCAGATGCAATTGAAAATTGACAACATTGCCCATTAGATTTTAATTGTACCATTCCTTTCTCACCAACCATAAATTTAAGGTAGGAATGGAAACTTAAAAATTCCAAAATACATCTTAATGCTATCTGGTGTGTGGCCTGATTAATGTCGGAGGAACCGTCCTATTTGTTTAACCTGGGGCCAACACGTTGAAAAATGGTTAGAAACAATTGGCCTAGAATGGGGGCCAAACACACTAGAGGGAAAGCAAAAAGTTAAAAGAATCTTTTGACAGGCTGTAGTCATTTCTTTGTAGAAACAGAAGAAATTAAATGCAAAAAATTAA
>NC_036247.1:22628564-22644906 GCF_002742605.1 Olea europaea var. sylvestris
TTTGTTCAGATAAAAATATAAAAGTCTCAAGATACTAATAATTTTTTGTGCAAAACTATGAGAACCTTTCATTAATTACACAATGTGGCTTATGTTTATAGCTAACACTTCTAGTGAAATACATAGAACCCCATGCATGGCTCTAATAATGTATGGTGTGTGTGGAGTAAATTTCGATTTTATTTTTGTGTCCCACAAAACAATTTTAGAAAACATGTTGCAACACCACTCCGAGTTCACAAACTGAATGAGTGTGTGTTTTTTGAAATTAGGGATGTGAGTAGAAAAATGTGTTTCACGTGTAATAAAATGCACAGACACATACTAATCACAACAGAAAATAAATTAACACGTATGGTTGCCTCTGAAAGAATCAAATGAAATAATTAAAAGAATTAATACAAACCGGAGGATGCAATTAAGAGGAAGCAGAAAAGAAGGGCCGGAAAAGCTTTTGATTCTGCCATTATATTTGTGTTCCATATGCAAATGAAATTGTGTTGAATTAAGTGAATGGTGGCATGCAGTGGCACCTATTTATAGCAAGCTTGGGCCAATACGAGTATGGTTTGATTTGATCAAAGGGACATAATTAATGGATAAACAGCGTTAGCTTCCAAACGATAATCTATAAAAAAGTAGAATTTTAGCCCTAAGAATTAAAAGTCTTTATGGATATATAAAAATAATATCGATGCATAGTTGTAAACTACATATTTATAGGGGGCCCACACGGAGTTGGAATAAAACTATAAAAATTTAATTGCTGCCATGATTTAAGCTCGAACTAAACAGAAAGATATTGCTAACCTATTAAAATTAGTTTTTTAGTTTATTTTGATAAAAGATAAAGAAATGTATTGTTGAAAAGTTGGGTACCATGAAATATTTAATTAAAATCAATTTTTAACTTTATTTAGATTAAAATTTAGATTTTAATCAAACAAGGACTAAATCTAGATATTTTGTTTCATTGCACAAAATTTACTTTTTAAAAACTTAGCCCTCGTTTGACAACCATTAAAATGAAATTTTTTTTCGCGGAAAAAATAAGTTATGAAATAGTGATTTTTGAAGAATATGTGGTTGAAAAGGTAGAAAAAAGTTTTAAGTTTAAGTTCAAAATATTTTATTAGGAGAATGTATGATTAAAAAATGAGTTTGAGAAAAAAAATTTGTTTTAATGAGTGTTAAACATGTGCTTAATTTCAAATACTTTTTTGGTAAAGTCTAATCTTACGTACTTGTTATGTAGATAATTAAAGTTGAACCTTGAACAAAAATGATAATAAATTAGTATAAAATGACATTCGACGAATTTATATGAAAGTTAAAATTTTAATGCTAAGTCTTTGTTTGACCTTCTTTTCTGCCACATTTCCAACCCCGTCAAGTATTTCAAAAGGTCCGATATAACGAGGTTGTAGTTTGTCTTTCTTGCCGAACCTAAGTACACCCTTTATTGGTGCCACCTTTAGAAAGACTTTCTCTCCAACTTCAAATTTCAAGTCTTTTCTCCTAGTATCTGCATAACTGTTTTGTCTATCTTGCGCGGCCTTTATCCTGGTACGGATTTTATTAATGACTTCAACTGTTCTTTCAATGATCTCTGGTCCCAAAACTCTCTTTTCTCCAACTTCGTCCCAATGAACAGGTGATCTGCATTTTCTACCATAGAGAGCTTCATACGGTGCCATTCCAATAGTTGCTTGTAAACTGTTATTATATGTAAATTCTACCAGAGGTATATACGATTCCAAACTGCCTCCTAGATCCAGAATACAAGCCCTTAGCATATCTTCCAAAGTTTGAATGGTTCTTTCAGATTGACCATCAGATTGAGGGCGATATGCTGTACTAAAATTCCATTTCGTTGCCGTAGCCTCCTGTAAGCTCTTCCAAAACTTTGACGTAAATCACGGATCTCTATCAGATACAATGGACACGGGGACACCATACAATCTTACAATCTCTCTAATGTACAACTGCGCCAGCTGATCTAGACTGAATGTCATTTTTACTGGAAGAAAATGAGTGGACTTTGTTAGATGATCCACTACTACCCATATAGCATTCTGTCTTCTTGCTGACCTTGGAAATTCTACCACAAAGTCCATTGCGATATTCTTCCACTTCCATTCAGGTATGTCTAATGGATTTAATAACCCTGCTAGTCTTTGATGTTCCGCTTTAACTTGTTGGCATACTATGCATTTTTCCACAAATGAACCTATACTTCTTTTCATATTCTCCCACCAATATGTATTTCGAAGGTCTCGATACATTGTTGTACCACCAGGATGTGTGGCGTACAGGGTGGAATGAGCCTCCTCCAATATCTCCTTCCTCAAAACTTCATCATTTGGTACACAAATTCTTCCTTTGAACATTAGTGCCTGATCCAAAGCTATTCCAAAATCCTTTCTCTTATCAATACCAATCTCGTTCTTGATCTTCTGCAAGAATGGGTCTTTATCCTGTGCTTCTATGATCCGATCTGTAAGAGTAGGTCGAACCACCAAAGTTGCTAAATGAGCAGTGACTTGTTCTGGTGGGGTAATCACTTCAATTTGCAACTTTTCCAAGTCTTTGATCAACTCCATCGAAATAGTAGGTAATGATGCCAACTGTTCCATGGACTTTCTGCTTAGAGCATTAGCAACAACATTATCCTTACCCGGATGATAATAAATAGTGCAATCATAATCTTTCACTAGCTCCAACCATTGTCTCTGTCTCATATTCAATTCTTTCTGTGTGAAGAAATATTTGATACTCTTATGATCCGTATAAATATCGCACCTCCCTCCATATAAGTAATGGCGCCATATCTTTAATGCATGAACTACTGCCGCAAGTTTTAGATCATACGTCGGGTAGTTCTGCTCTTGTTGCTTCAATTGCCTTGAAGCATAGGCAATTACTTTTCCATGCTGCATCAGCATACATCCCAAACCTTGCTTGGATGCATCACTATATATAACAAACCTTTCTGAACCTTCAGGTATGGTTAATTCAGGTGCTGTGATCAATCGTTGTTTTAGCTCATGAAAGCTTTGCTCACACTTATCTATCTATTGAATTCCTTGTCAATTGTTTCATTGGTCCACCTATTTTGGAGAATCCCTCTATAAATCTTCTATAGTACCCAGTCAATCCTAGAAAACTTTGAATTCCACCAGCATTAGTCGGTGTCTTCCAATTAGTTACTGCTTCCACCTTTACTGGGTCCACTTCAATTCCTTGGACAGTAACTACATGACCGAGAAATCCAACTCGTTCAAGTCAAAATTTGCACGTTTTGAATTTGACGTATAACTTTTCCTTATGTAGTATTTCTAACGCTATTCTAAGATGTTCATCATGTTGATCTTTACTCTTGGAGTATATCAAAATGTCATCAATGAAGACTATAACAAATTGATCTAAATACCGATGAAATACTCGATTCATCAGATCCATGAACACTGCCGGAGCATTTGTCAATCCGAGTGGCATAACTGTGAACTCGTAATGTCTATAACGAGTTCTGAAAGCTGTCTTAGGTATATCATCTACCTTAACCTTCAATTGATGATATCCAGATCGTAAATCAATCTTAGAAAATGCCTTAACCCCTTTTAATTGATCAAACAAATCCTCAATTCTAGGGAGAGGATACCTATTCTTAATGGTCAAACGGTTCAACTCCCGATAGTCGATACACATCCTCATACTTCCATCTTTCTTCTTTACAAACAATATTAGTGCACTCCATGGTGATACACTTGGTCGAATAAAACCAAGGTCTAACAATTCTTGTAACTGGATTTTCAACTCCTGAAGTTCCTTTGGGGCCATTCTGTATGGGGTTTATTAACTAGAAACCCTTGAGATGTTTCTTTTCTCAACATTTTCTCGACTTGTAAGTCCGAAACCAGTTGGAGATGGGGTTTGGTCTTTATTTCGAGGAAAGAAAATTGTTCTTCTCCTGGTTTTTGAAAAGACACTTCCCTTTCTATACAATGAATGGTCGCATAATTACATCCTAACCAATCCATGCCCAAAATCACATCAAAGTCTTTCATATCTATCATATACAAATTAGCTTCTAAGTTTTTTCCCTCAATATTGAATTTCACTAACTTAGCTAACTTGTCTGTGTTCAATGTCCTGCCTGAGGGGAGGCTAACTTCTAGTGTACTCTTTGACTTATTACAAGTAATACTAGATTTAGCAATGAAAGACGTTGATACAAAAGAGTGAGTAACTCTTGAATCAAACAGTATATAAGCAGGTGTATTGGCTACCAGTAAAATACCTGTTATTACGTTTGAGTTCCCCTCTACATCGTTTTGAGTCAATGAAAAAACTCGTGCTTTCCCCTTCTTGTTCTGATCATTGTTATCATCCTTCCTCTGAGCAAATGTGGGACAATCCCTAGCAATATGTCCTGATTTGCTACATCGAAAACAAGCATTCTTCCAATACAAGCATTCACCACGATGAGGCTTACCACACTTAGGGCATGGCACTACTGTAGCTACCATTGCCTTACTGACGCTAGATTCGATATTAACTTTCTTATTTTGCCATTTGCCCTTTCCTTTGTCTTGACCATTCCACATTCTCTTTCCAATTTGCCCTTTATCCTGCTGGTTGTACAATTGACGATGTTGCTCTGCATTAGCCTTTTGATATCAAATAGCGTGAGCTCGTTCCAGCATCTCACGGTACGACGTGAAGCGATGTGACATAAGGATCATACTTAGGTCTGGGTTTAACCCTTGCTCAAACCTTCGAGTTTTCTTAATTTCCGTGTCAACCAGATGTGGAGCATACCTTGTGAGTTGATCGAACTTCCGCTCGTAATTCGTTAGGAACATATTACCCTGCTTGAGTGGAAGGAATTCGTTCTCCTTGAAATCCCTTAAAGATTGAGGAAAATATTTGTTTATCACTTCCTCCTTGAATCGTTCCCAAGTTATTTACCAATTGCTGCTCCGGAGTCCTAGTTCGGGACATCGAATCCAACCAGTGACTTGCATCACCGGTAAACATAAACTTTGCACATTGAACCTTTTGAGCGTCGGTGCAGTCTATGAGTCGAAAAATTCGTTCTAGCTTATGAAGCCATTCCTCAACTACTAGTGGACCAGATGCTCTATCGAAGATAGGGGGCTTATGCCTTCGAAATAACTCAACTACCGAGGCGTGAGTCGAAAGAGTAATAGGAGCTGGTAGTGTAGGTGGAGCGAGATTTTGATTCAGCCTGCCAAGATTTTGAACCGTTTGTAGGAGATCCCTTATCAAGTTGTTCTGGTTTGCTCGAGACATTTTCCTAGAGATAAGATATAATATCTCAAATTAACTTCGTTTGCCAATACCAGAATACTTAAAAAATTAAGGTAGTCCTCAAATTGATCATAATTTTTCTTTATTAATAGTACTCATTGCAATCAGGACATACAATAGGTCGACAATTTTTTTATTCTTTTCAAAAACATAAAGGAAAAGATATCACAAGGAAATGGAAATCTAAATTTCTAATCCCTATGAATTTTGCGAGTCTTTTTCGGTGGAGCCTCATCTTCGGAGGAGTCTTCTGTCTCAGGCCCTGACTCTAGGTCCATCTCAACTTGTGGCTCAGGTTCTTGCTCATGATCATTCTCTAAGTCCAACCCAAAGTCATCCTCATGCTCCCATCCGGGATCTTCTTCGGGGTCTGATTCAAACTGAGGTTCGGGCTTGAGCTCAGGCTCAACCTCATTATTGGGCTCAATTACGATCTCCGATTGGAGTTCTAAACTCTCACTCCATCTGTCTAGAAAGGTCTGACAATATATACCAAATTCAATCGTATTTGGGTGCTCTGGATGGTTACCCTCTAGCATCTCATCCCTAACAATGACTCCCATGTTTCTCCACTGAGGTGGAAGTGAATGTATAAGGTTATTCATAGCCTCGATATGCGTGATCTCCAGTCCACATCTACAGCTGCCATACATCTCCCGTAGATATCATGTACGTGTTCAACAAGTGGACGAGACGGGTCAGTCACATAGTTCTCATAGGACTGGATGATGGCCCTACGGTTCAACACTGCTATACAAACTGTGGCCTTTCTAGCGGTCTGATAGGTTCTAGCCATGTATGTCACATAAGTGTCCAATTATGTGTTATCTTCATTAGTGATATCAACTTATGCATTATGCTCTTGAGGTTCTAATAAGATGGTCAATCATCATTTCTTCACGTATATTTAAACAAAATATAATGTGCATAGCATATTTCATTCAAAACATCATAATCATTTTCATAGATTCAAACTTAAATGATGAAAAAATCATGCCTGAAAAAATAATGTCGGACATAATATTTTATTCCATACCTTGGGTTCGTCGGATGAGGTCAACTGATAGACACAAGACGCCATTGAGTGCCTTAAATGTTTCATTTTTTTCATCTCATAAATAAAATACATTAACTCTACACAATCGATTAAACTCGTGCTTTGATACCACGCTTTAACGCTCCGACCCTCATGGACGGAAACGTCACTCAAACCATTGTACCTTAACCGTAAAGTTAGTTCAATATATTTTTACTAGAAGGTATAAGAATTAAATTTTAGAAATTAATTAAAGAATTTTATTTTTTTTATTTAAACAATAATTCAATTCTAAAAGAAAACAATTTCAAAAAAATATTTTTAGAATGAGTTCCTTGCATGTAACGACTATTGACGTGAAATTTTGGCAAAACTTAAAAAGTAATGTTACTGTTCTAGTTTTTGTCTCAAACAATAATTGTCAAAATAAATTTGTTTTCATAGCCATTGACCTTAAAACTTCATAAAATTTTAATGTAAGGTAGTAAACTCCTTATAATATGACATAGTCAAAAATTAGCTTCCGTCGACGTCATATGAGGTATTAAAATATTTTTCAAAACTCAGCAACGACCTGGTTGAAAGGTAAACCGGTGCAGTTCACTTAAAATGGCATATAAAATTCCACCGATGTCAAAACTACATGATTTCAAATTTATTCAGTATCTAATCCATGAGACTATCAAATCCAATTGATTTCATTCAAAAATTTCAAGTAACGAGTAAGTTATGAATTTTTGAAAATAAGGGTAGAAACTGAAAAATAGAGACAGCACCCAGTACAGTTTACTTTATGTGACATATAACCTTTTATCGATATTGGATTGATATGATTCCAATTTTATTTAGTATCTAACTTATTAGGCTATCCAATCCAATTGGTTTCGTATAAATATACCTAGTAACGAAAGAGTTATGATTTTTTTTAAAGATGAGACAGAAACTGAAATTTCTGAAGAGACGTCAAAACTTTAAGTCGCTAACCTTTTTTTTTTTTTTTTTTTTTTGTATATGGTGATTTGTAAATTTATTCCTATGACGCATATCTACTTTTAAACATAGTTTATTCATAACGAGTGTTCGTAAAATAGATCCACACAATATTCATAGGAATCAAATTTAAAGAAAGTGTAAACATCTCAAAATCAACTAAAGATGTAAATCACCGGTTTTTCCATGATATGTTGCATCATCCTTTACCATCATCTACGCCCCAAGGAAAATTCATTCAATCTGTAGGAAGGGAATTAACCCTTGAGTTTGAAACTCAATAGATATCATCAGGTGCAATTCGTTATCAAATTAGAAATTTCGAACTATAGATTCATACCGTCGCACGTAGATCCGAAAAAATCCAATTACTATAGTATTATCATAGCACGTAGAGCCGAAAAATGATCATTCAAACTGTTGTAGTGCCGAAGCACCGTACCCGAAGGTACCATTTCATTCAAACATTTATCAAAAAATTAGATTTGAAAACGAATGAACACTTGCACATCTACCTACCTTGAATTTTCTTAGATAAAAGAACAAAATGTATAGAAAGTCTTCCTTCTTCTCACCCTTGTTATTTCTTAAGCTTAACTTGATATGAAATATATTTTTTTGAGAGAAAATGAGATGAAATTCGGATTTGAAGAAGAGTGTAGTGAAAAAGTGACCTTCCACTTCTATAATATTTCTTTTTAATGAAAAATTAAGTGGGGGAGTTGTGTTATCATTAAATTTATTAAACTTAGTCTTTAACTAAGAACTTGAAGAGTCTCTAAACCATAAAAATAATTCATATAAAAGTTTTATAAAAAAACATCTACATGGTAATTCGAAATTGGGTTGCCTATATAAAATACCATGTAGAAGACCATTGTGGCAACCCGGTTATTCATTAAATCTTTGTAATCAATTTTACTTAAACTTAATCTCTTAAATTGTTAGGCTTTTAATTAACTTGTGACTTGGATTTTCGTAATCTTACATGGGTTGAGCTTCCATAGGTCGTTTCTAAAATGGGTTAGGCTCGTGGTGCTAGATTATCACAAAATATTATCATAATTTCATTTTATTTTTCTTGACTACTATAGCTTGTATTGCACTACTTAGAGGAGGCTATATCAAAGGGTGACAGAAAGAAGCATATTTTTCCAAAATTCTTTCATACACACGAGGTTCAAAAGAATGGCGACGTCGATATCCAACAAATTTACTGAAGTGAGAATATGGTCGATTTATTCACAAAAGCATCGCCAACAGTTACATTCAAGAAATTAGTTCATGAGATTGGAATGCTTCGATTCAAAGATTTTCAGTGATCAACATTAGAGGAAGTAGTTATACTCTTTTTCCTTATCTTAGATTTTGTTTCACTGAGTTTTCCTAATAAAGTTTTAATGAGGCAGCATTTATTTTTAGTACTCCAAAATAACTGTATTCTTAATCCTTCGTTTGATTTTTTTCCCATTGGGTTTTTATCAAATAAGATTTTAATAAGGCAAATATTTTGTAATGTGTCTTTCAAGGAGGAGTGTTGTAAAAGAAAGTGCATTATGGTTTAGAGTGAATGACAATTATATCCCTGCAACCCTATAAATTATTACTACTGTATCCCAAATTCTGTCCTATAAATACAGAACTTTGGTTCTTAATAAAATATACACAAGTCTATTGACTTCTCTCTGCTCTCTTATCTTTTCTTCACTTTTATAACATTTCCGTATCTTTAACGCTGTTTGATTTTTAATTAAATTGGAGTACAACTGGTACGTCGTATTGAACTGGTCGAAAACATAGTCAACTACTAAACGTAAATGAAGTTAATTTCATGTTAATATTTGCCTTTTGGTTCAATTTAATTCTTCAATTAAAATTCGTTAGTTTTTTTCCAGAAGTTGTTTTAGATTCATGATATATTAAACCTCCATTAATTAAACTTAATTTGTAGTCAACCTGTTAATTTTTGTGCATGTATATGAATTTCAGTATAAAAATTAAGTTTATAGCACTGTTCAATGTTAATTATTTCCTCTTACTAGTTTTAGATTCTCCTTGACATAAAGAACTAATCTACTCCTATCTTCTTCGCAGATAGCACAGTGAGTTTGAATTACAAGTTAATAGCACAAATCTGACTGGAAGACCATAATTGGATTGCTAAAGTTAGAATTCCAAAGAAATGGAACAAGTATGAAAACTTCCTACTAATGTACTTAGATGTAGTTCTAAAAACTAGATTTCTAAAATCGTGCAAGTGTACGGTATCGTAGTCAAGTAATAAAGTAGCGAATAAAGTATCTTTCCCATGAGAACTAAGCAATTAATATAGTTAATCAAATAGCAAGATTTTTGGTGGAATTTTATATTAACAATCTGTTGACACATAAAAATTCAGCCCAAATCGAACAGCCCAAGGAGTGAAGCCCAATTGAAGGATCCTCAAATCAGATAGCCCAAATAACAAAGCCCAATCGAACAAATCAAGATGAAGGCCCAAATAAGGAGGCCCAAGAACGCGATAACGCTATCGTCCAAGTTTGCAAGTCGCCCAGAATCTGAGCGAATGGAATGTCATACAGTCGCCCAGAGCTGTTACTCTATTCTCGCCCAAACCTTCAAGTCGCCCAAGGTCTTAACAAATATAAAGCGTCGTGGTTATCAAGAAGTGCAGTTATCAAAGCATTTATTAAAGCAGCTCTATCACGTTCCAAGATTCAAGGAATACAATCGAAAGCGGTGGAACGATGAAGGGTAATGACAACAGTTAAAAAGGCAGTTTTCATGACAAGGTAGCCATTACGAAGAAAGTGGGTAGTTATAGGACGATCAAGCAGTTTTTAGAGCGGTTGATCACAAAGAGATCGTCCATGAAGTATAAAAGGGAGAAAGGATATAGAAGCAAAGGACCGAATCCAAAACTCTCGAACAGAGAACATGTAATTTTCATTTCCTTAATTTTTAGACTTAAACACTTTTCTTTCAGTAACTCGTGTGCATGCGCCCCTTGGAGGCACGTTGTTTTTTATTTCCAATTGTAAAGTCATCGCCAATAAAAGAACACTCCTTTTTGGGACTTTGTCTCAAGAGGTTTGTCCCTTACACAATCGTCTGATCCCTTTTAATTGTTAGCGACTAACCCGCGCGAAACACAATCTTATACTTATATCTAAATTGATTAATATAACTAATCAAACTAATTAATTAGAATACCAGATTAAGAAATTCAAATAATTGATAAATACTAGAATCTCGAATCCTCCTACTCTTATCATTTTAATATCAATATAGAATTTAGATACACATATTTGGATATGAAGATCAATATTTTTAATTCGTTTAATAATCCCTCTCAAGTAGAACTATACATATCCTCATTTATGATCTTCTTATATCTCTATGAAAGATGCAAAACATGTAAAGAAGAATTAAAATCACAAAAACATAACAAAGGATCGTGCAAAGCATTGCGATAAAGAAATCACAAAATAATTTAATTGGTGATCAATTAATTAAGAGGTACCTAACCAACCATTCAAAATTAAGCACATACTTTAACGACAAATTAAATTTAAATTAAATGTCAAAACTTCAAAAATAGGGTTCAACATTATCCTAGTATCTATGCAATTAGCCAAGCATCAAATTAATTACATACATACAATTCAAATAATACATCATTCGAAATGGAATAAGATTGAAGCTCAATTATAAATCATTAACGGAAAAAAAAGAATAATAGAAATTAAATATACAAATCGAAACATAGAAGATTTTAATATACGGATTTAAAAATTATTAGATTTAAAAGTAATAAGATCTTCTAGTAGTCAACATAGATCAACGGCCATTATGGTTCAAAATTATAGTGAAATTAAAAGAGGAAATGTAAGAATAGTTATAAATAACAAAAGACTAAATGATAATATTATCTAAGATGGATATAAAATAATAGACAAAGACATGTTAATAAATAAAATATAAAATAGTAAAATTTCAAAAGTTTGATTGTAAATCTGAGTTCTGCAAATAAAAATGGCAAAAGTCTATTTCTTGGACAATGTTTTCCAACCACTATGACGTTATTGAATGGTTAGTCATGTCTTTGGATTAAAAAATGTACCATCCATTTTTCAAAGAAAGATGGATTATATATTTGATTCTTTTCTATTTGTTTGTGTGTATATAGATGACATTTTAGTGCATAGTAAAAGTCCGAAGGAACACATGAGACACTTATAAATAGTTTTAAATAAATTCATGGAAAATTGTTTAATTATAAGTAAAAAGAAAATGAAAATTCATATTCCTATGAATAATTTTAGGGGAAGGAAAAATCCAATAACAACCACACATAGTATAGACAATTTTTCATAAAATTGAAGAAGCTAAAAAATTATAAGCTTTTTTAGGAATTTTGAATTATTCTAGACATTTTATTAAAGATCTAGGAAAGAAAGTAGGACTGTTGTATAGCTAATTATCTAGCAAAGGACAAAAATATTTTAATTAGTCATATATAAAATTATTTAAAAAGATAAAATAAGAAGTTAAAAATTTATAACCTTTATAATTGCCTTTAGATATTGAATATAAAATAATGGAAATAGATGGGTGTGAATTAGGATGGAGAGGAATTTTATATTCTACAATAAATAAATATAGTGATAAAAAGGAAAAAAAAAATGTTGTAGATACACCAATGAAAAATATAAGATTAAAGGAAAATATTTTACCACTTTAGAGTATGAAATAATGGCTATTGTACATAGTTTCGAAAGCGTTAAACTATTATTAAATACTGAATTCACTATTAGAATAGACTATGAAGCTACGATAATGTTTTTGTATGAAATATTAAATAGTGATGAAATCAATATAGAATACATAGACGAGAAAACAATATTTTGGCATATAATTAAAGTAGACAAGTCATTAATTTTTTAACTAAATATTTTCATGGTACAAATGGATCAAAGGATGATGAACTTTGGAAATTCACTCTAAGAGCGACCCCACAAAGATCTAATCTTCAATCTAGAGGAAATAATTTAGAAAATTTTTAGAAAATGAGCATTGTCTACTAGATAATATTAGGATGGCACGTGACTCTTAAAAAAAATAAAATTAGACGCATTAATGCTCTAGCTAATCATTTTAGACATATTCACAATTAAGTAGAAATCAGAAATTTTAGTTTCTTTACAATAATTAAGTCCCATTTGGCCCCCATTCTCTCCAATTTTAATGTTTGGTATAGTGTTTTGTGAAGAATATGTAGTTGAAAAAGAACGAAAAGTTTTTGATTTACATGTAATATTATTTTATTGAAAATTGTGTGGTCGAAAATAAAAGCGGAGAAAAAATGAAAGAGAATGAGGACCAAAAGGGAGCTAAATGTAGAATGCCCAGTATATATAATTATTGGTCAGAGGTATTACAAGTAGAATGAATTTTAGGCCCATTTTTTAAAGGATTTTACATCTTAGAAGAAGCTTTAAATTTATATAGAGAAATTATAGGGTTTACTTTTTATATATCCAAAAGAGTTAGACAAACTATGACTTTGCAAATCCTCACTTCTCAACCATCATCTTCATAAATACAACTTTGTAATAGTTACGAAATTATGATCAAGGTTTTCAGAAATTTGAATGTTACATATGTTTGTACGGAAATTTATAAGTTAATCCTCTTTTATTTATTTATTTATTTATTTTTTCTATCATTCGAAGTTGAAACTTATGCCAAAGTAAAGAGTATTTATGTTAAAGAGTGTTTTACAATATTATTTTTCCGTCCCAATTTGAATGGTGTTCATTGTTGAATTTTGTTGCTCAATTGAGTACTTCCATAAAAGTTTTCCACAATTTTATCCATTTTTTGCTCGTAATCCAGCTTTAACTTAATTGACCCAATATAGTTATTTATGCTTCTAATTGCTAAAAAACTATAGAATCTTGTGTATGGAATTATGAGTGTAAAATGGGCTGAGAGCAATAAAAAGGTCATCAAAAGATATTGAACTTTCAGATGATGAGAGAAAATTGGAGAAGCTCAAATTTTAATGTATTGAATAAGATAGTAAAATGTAATTTGAATCATTTAAAAGACATTAAGTTGTTTGTTAATTAATTGCTTGCTCTCTTAATGATTTTTGTAAAATTCGTTTGTTTGTTTGTTTGTTTGTTTGTTTTTTTGTTTTTTTGTTTTTTTTTTGTTTTGTTTTGTTTTATTTTTTTCATATTATTGTTTGCCCGACTTGGAAGGTGTCTCTGTTGTTAATTCCTCTACAGACAAGTATGCTCCAATTTTTGATTTGCTTAATTTTGAATAATTCAGTGTCTAGGTCCAGGGTTTCTTATGCAACATCAATTCTTATTTAATGGGTCTTTCATAGATCTTGATGTTTGTATGTATTCATTTATCTTTTCATTTCCTTAAACCATCAAGTACTTAGCTGGGCTATCTTTTTATTATGCAATAATTTATAATAAGTAATAATTGATTAAATTGAATGAAAAAATGAATCTTTTTGCTTTATAAGGGAATAGTAATTGGCTTGTTCTGCACATCTAAATTTGTTTGGTGATGCACTCAATCAAAATGAGTCTATACATTTATCATATTCATTTCTCTTGCTTTTAATAAATTTTTTTTCATTCTGACTTACAGCTTCTGGTGTAAACTTTTTATATTCTGTCGCTTCATATGCCGCACGAGAATAAAGGACTCATGAGCAATTGGAGGACATCTCACAAAATTTTGAGAATTTTCCAGTCCATATATGTTTCGAGAGTGTTTTCTATTTTTGCTACAAAATTCTGCTGACCAATACACCATGTAGAAAAGGGTGTATTTGATTGCAAAGATGAAATTTGCATGAAAAGAAAATAAATTCAAAGTAATTCAATTGCCTAGAATTTATTTGTATGAAAATTGTCAATTAAATGTATTTTATTAATTTAATTTTCAATTTAGAAAATATTATACTTGTCCAATTTTTATTGGTGGGTAGATGAGAAAGAGTGAATAAATAAGAGAGAGAAAGAGAGTGAATTTCATGAAAAATAAAATCTCACTCTTCTTAAAGAAAATATTTTTCTTGATTTTGAGGAAAATATGATCATGTGACCAAAAGTGAGAAAATATTTTCCATGGAAAGAATGACAATCAAACTGTACAAAAGTAGGAATTTGGATGGAAAATACATTTTTTATGAAAAATATTGACAATCAAACGCAGCATAAGTTCATTTACAAGTGGTTTTGTTTTATTTGATTATTCAATTATGGATAAGAAGCTACTTTTGTGTGCTGTTATATTTATCTTTTAAGTGGGAACGATTTTTAATCCTTTTGATATGGTAATTGCTGTGTTTGGTAGTACAATTTGTTAATATGATCCACATCTATACTATTATTGAGACTATGAGATTTTAATAATGTTTGATTTTGAGTATGTTTAAGTATTGATAAATACAAATAGGAAGAAGTCACACTTAGGGACATATCAATTATGGTTTATCTCAAAATCTATGTTCAACGAGGAGTTTGGGGTTTTCAGGTTTTTTAGTTTATTCAACATTTCATATAATTGCATAAAAACTTTTATTTATATATTCTTTTTAAAATAAAAAAATAAATTTATCTTAACATTGTCTCTTTGACTTTTTAGACACCAATGACATTGTTAACTAAATCTTGAACGGTATATGAAATTTAGAGTATCTTCAAAAGATTCTCTATTTTTAAAAAGTATATTTTATAACTTAGAAAGTATTTATAGGTTTAAAGAATAAAAATTTTCAAATATTCCAACAGATTCTTTCTATTTAACAGTTAATTTTACTACTCTCAAAAAATATTTATTCTTTTTTCTTATCTTTTGTTTTTACTAGCTTCCGTCCAAATTATTGTATTAGTTTCTTCCATGAAAATTTAAAATACTTTGAATGTATTTAATTATAATTAGTTTGGAGGATCAAACTCTCTCTTTAGATTAAAATTTTAATTTAAAGAGTCTTTTAAAATATAATTGATTAAAATTTTAATTTAAAGAGTCTTTTAAAATATAATTTTAAAGGTTAACTCTTTAAAATATAGTGAATATTTGAAGAGTATTGAAAATACTCTTATGAGCTAAATTAAATTATATGGCTCTTGAAATGATTTAGCCCCTATTTGAAATAGTTGTTACTATTTCTCTTGATATTCACTAATCAAATCGTATTCTTACTCGATAAAAATTCTATTGCCACATCTGGTATTTAGTACTCAACAATATTATCAAATAAATAAAAACTTTAAAATCTGATTTATTACATTATATTGTCATAACTAGTAGGGGCGCACGCAGAAAATTTTAGTTAGAGGGCAAAATCAAACTCTATACAAATTGAATACTTTGTTCTTGATTTTTGAATAATTTTTATACTTAACCCGAGAAAATACAGATTTACATTTAAAAAATATTTCTTCATCAATATTTTGTTCATCACACGAAAATGCATATTTATGTTTAAAATATATATAATATATTTAATACAATTCGTTAAATATAAGTTAAATTGGATATAATCAATTCAGACACATTTTACGTACATAAATATGATAGGAGAAAATTCAATTTAGGTTCTTATTAATTGAAAATTTGTGTTAGATGTGATAATTTGTAAAAATTATAAACAAATTTTAAAAAATTAGAAGGGTTAAACTTAGTAAAAGGTGTGAGGAAGAGCGTAAGAAATAGTAAAAGACAAGAAAAAATTCAAATTTATTATGATTTTGCTCCTATTTGGTGGAGGTTAAAATTAGATTATAGTATATTTTGATAAAAGTTAAAAAGTTAAGGATTCCATGAAATATGTTATTAAAATCAATTGTTAACTTTGATTTAAATTAAAATTTAAATTTCAATCAATACCATACAAGACTTATCCACAAAAAAAAAAAAAAAAAAAAAAAAATTCCAAAAGTAAAA
>NC_036247.1:22644951-22680050 GCF_002742605.1 Olea europaea var. sylvestris
GCTCCCCCCTCCCCCCCCCCCCCCCCCCCAAAGCCCATAATAACTAATGTGATGTACCAAACATGCACTATGTAAAACACATTATACACGCAAAAACCATTTTGTTCAGATAAAAATATAAAAGTCTCAAGATACTAATAATTTTTTGTGCAAAACTATGAGAACCTTTCATTAATTACACAAAGTGGCTAATGTTTATGGCTAACACTTCTAGAGAAATACATCGAACCTCATGCATGGCTCTAATAATGTATGGTCTGTGTGTGTGGAGTAAATTTTGATTCTATTTTTTGTAAATTACATAAATGTTAGAAATCATGTTGCAATGCCACTCCGAGTTCACAAATTGAACAAGCGTGTGTTTCAAAATTAGGGATGTGAGTAGAAAAATGTGTTTCGTGTGTAATAAAATGCACAGTCACATACTGATCACAAAAGAAAAAAAATTAACAAGTATGGTTGCCTATGAAAGAATCAAATGAAATAATTAAAAGAATTAATACAAACCGGAGGATGCAATTAAGAGGAAGCAGAAAAGAAGGACAAGAAAAGCTTGTGATTTAGCCATTATATTTGTATTCTACATGCAAATGAAATTGTGTTGAATTTAGTGAACGGTGGCATGTAGTGGCCCCTATTTTTAGCAAGCTTGGGCCTATGCGAGTAGGGTTTGATTTGATCAAAGGGACATATTTAATGGCTAAACAGCATTAGCTTCAAAAACGATAATCTAAAAAAAGTAGAATTGCAGCCCTAAGAATTAAAAGTCTCAATGGATATAAAAAAAAAAATATAAGTTTGGCACAACCACCATTATTACGAGATATTAATATCGATGCATAGTTGTAAACTACATATTTATAGGGGGCCCACAGGGAGTTGAAATAAAACTATAAATTTAATTGATGCCATAATTTAAGTTCGAACTAGTTGAAGAAATGTAATGTCGAAAAGTTGGGTCCCATGAATTATTTAATTAAAATCAATTTTTAACTTTAATTTAAATTAAATTTTGGATTTTAATTCTTACTAAACAAGGACTAAATTTAGATATTTCGTTTCGATGCACAAAATTTACTTTTTAGAAACCTAGCCCTCGTTTGACAACCATTAAACTGATTTTTTTTGGGCGAAAAATAGTGACTTTTTGGAGAATGTGGTTGAAAAAGTAGAAAAAGGTTTTAAGTTTAAATATAAATTATTTTATTACGAGAATGTATGGTTAAAAAAAAGAGTTTGGGAAAAAAAATGGTTGCTTTAATGGTTGTTAAACATGTGCTTAATTTCAAATACCTTTTTTGCTAAAGTCTAATCTAACGTACTTCTTATGTAGATAATTAAAGTTGAACCTTGAACAACAATGATAATAAATTGGTATAAAATGACATTCGACAAATTTATAAAAAAAAAAAAAATTTAATGCTAAGCCTTGTTTGACCTTATTTTTTCTAAAATTTTTAACAATCACACATTCAATGTATTCACAATTTTTATTAAATTTTTAATCACACATTTCTTCAACTTATATTAAAATATATTTTTCGGTAAATCAAATAAAAACTAATTAACGTTAAATATTGCATAACTTTCATTTACAGGTTTGTTTCAATATCGAGTACGAAGTAGAACAAAACTATTTTAGTTTGATTACTGATGTAGCTTGCAATATTATATATGAAGCTTGCTTGTACAAGCCGCAAAAGTCAAACACTGGAGGTACATAGTTGAGATGATAACATTTTTTACTCATCTAATTTCGAGTAGACCTTGACCAAATCTTTGAACAAGGTTTGAATTAATCAATGGTAAATTTTAATTTCCAAATGGCATAGTTTCGTCTAGAGAGAGATATATGTTATAATAAGAGAAAAAAATTCCCATCAAGCGAAATTCAAAAGAACACCAATTGATAACAAAAAAAATCTGACTTGTTAATTTCCAATTGGATACAATTTTTTTACCACTAATTAATAACAGTGGGCGACTTTTGCTAACTTATACTGTAAACTTTGGCTAGTCATTACGGCACCCAGGGGCAGAGCCAGCAATCCGACGGCCCCTACAATCGTTCGTATTGACTTGGTGGAAATTTTTTTCTTTATTTTGGACGATCATTAGAGTACCCATTTAGCGATTGTCATGCTTAGTTGGATCTGTCCATACTCACTTGAAATCCTGGATCTGCAATTGATATTACCTTAAGAATCTCTTACGTGTACTCTTGGTGGCCATATCCGCTGATATAGGGAATATTGAAAGTGAGGGTCCAAATATTCTCAAGTTAGATTATTATTATTATTTTTTATATATATGATTATCTTGTTTGAGAAATTACATCGATATTGTGCATATTATATTCATAAAACATATCATTTATGTTCACGAAATCGAAACGCAGTTTCGTCTTACCGAAATGGATTTGGGAAGATGAAACGACAAATTCATCATTTCCATTCTTTGTTTCGACCTACATGAAATCAAAAGAATGTTATTAATTTTCTGAAATCAAATACAAAGGAAGAAATAAGAAAGAATCAAGGAAAGATGCGAGTGATGCGATTGGTCGAGATAAGTGTTGGACACTTCGTCCTTAAGATGAATTTGCCTCGTATCGGTGCTAATGATTTTTCGATAATTATCTCCCAAGATACAATGACCGCGTCGAACCATATGAGCACTCCAAATGACTTAGACCAACGAACTCGAACAGAGTTCCTTCTTTACCATAACTATGACTTTGATACAAGAGTTTTATGCAAACTATCTAAGTATGGAATGGAATGATATGGAATTATGAATTAAATTTCTTGAATTCTTTTCAATTATAAAATCCAAATACATGGGGCCAATATATATTAGTTGGAAAGGTATATCAAAAGACACACCCATACCAAGAGATACCTCTTGGAATTCCTAATTACTGGATTCATATGAAAAGACATATCTTTTCATCCATCTCTTTCTAAAATATTCCACAATATTCTATACAATTTTTCAACAATTTTAAGTATTAGGCGGCTTACATTTGGCTTAATTTCTCATTCACCAAATTAAGAATTCCACTTAAATAATCATGTAAAATTGATTACAACCAATTTTTGATACGGAATTCCAACATATCTGATGTAGGATTTTTCTATTAACATACATTCACAAGATGGTAGTTAAGTTTAAAGCATTAATCTTAAAAAATGACTTATGAGATTTAGATTTATTGAATTGATCATTTAAATATTTTTGCTCTCCTATACACATCGTTTAAATCAGTTCATCAATATAACAATCTTGCAATTAAGAATAAAACGAAACAAATGAGAATTACCAAACAAATCCCAATTTATTTCTTGTTGCTCTTGTCAAAATCCAATAACATATTATTTTTCCTTTTCAAATATTATTACTATTTCCAAGTCAACTTGCATTGAAGTGGAAGAGACGAAAAGTTGGAGCAATATTAACAAAGAATATTAAATTATGTGACAGAGATTTGTAGGGTGGACCAATTGCGGGAAATATATGGAAATAATATTTTAAGAGGGTTACTTTTTCAAAATGATCCATAGGCAATTTACATACTAAAAATGCCCTCTATTTGAATATTACATAAAAAGGCATCGTAATATAGAAATTTTCTATTTTAGTCCTTAAAATTAAATATTGGTTGAAATTTGATTAATATTTTTATTTGATTTAATTGATTTTTATTCGCTCTAAGTAGCCCCTATATTGGTATCAGAGCCATACAGATCATGAAAATTAAAATAAGAAAAATAGATAATTATTGATGTTTAGAAGAAGAAAAATGTAGTTATATATTTTTAAAACCTATTGATAATAAATTAAAAATAATGACTTTGACAATAATTAAAGAATTTCATAAAGAAATAAAGGAACAAATATTAGAAAATTTAATAATAGAAAAAATAAAAGATATTTATATATATGAAAAAATTATTAATATATATGAAGATGAAGAAAATAATTTATATTATAAAGAAAAATATGAGTAAAATTGATAATACACATCAAAAATTGAATAAATTACTTCTAAAAATTGATAAAATACAAGAAGAAATAAGAAATATAATGTTAATACCAGAAGGAATGAGAATACCAAATAATAAACAATTAACAAAATTAAAATGTGAAAGACTAAGACTTGAGAGCAAATATTTTACTATAATAAAAGAAGAATTGTAGAACCAGATATAGCTGAAAGAAGATTTGGAAAAAATAATAGATAAAAAAGAAGATAAAAGATGCAAATTAACTTATAAATTAGTAATAAGAAAAAATTAAGATGTCAATAAGTGAATATATGGTAGAATTAAAATCATTAATAAAAATATTAATAAATGATGTACAAGATTTGAAAAATGAAGTAAAAGAAACAAGAAATGATATAAACATATTAAAAATTGAAATTAGAGAATTAAAAGAAATAATAAGAATAAAGATAAAAAAAAACTTATAGAAAAAGAAATGGCTCGAATAAGAAATAAATATATAGAAAAAGAAAATATAGTAATAGAGACAGGGAGTATAGATGATGAATTTAGAAAGAATATATTACCAAAAATACTAAAAGAGAAAGAAGAATCTAGGGAAAAATTATTAGGAAAATTAAAAGTAGAAGAAAAAGAAGATGAGTAAAGAATTAGATTTGCTAATAGAAAATTTTGATCAATTAAACTTAACTGATATAAGTGAATACCAAATTTTAATGAATATTGGAAGAGAATCTAATCCAGCAGGAACCTCTAAATAAGAATTACATGACACAGATGAAAGCTATGCACCTATATATAATAAATCATATACACAATTCTATGATAAAGTAAGAGATAGACAATCACCTAAAGAAAATAAATATAAAAATAAGATTGAATTAAATGATAATTATGATAAACCAATTAATCATGGAAGAACAAAATTATATTTAAATTGTAAAATAGATACTAAAAAAGCCTTATTAACTTGGACAGATTCGATGATATTATTCTTTTTATATAACAAAGATGACACATGAGAAAATACTGAAAGAAAAATATATTTCTTAATAGCATCCTTTGAAGGAGATGTTAGAAATTGGTGGGAAGAAATAAATAATGATACAAAAACATTAATAAAAAGAAATATACAAACAGAAATAATCAAATTAGATAGACAATGTATAGAAAAATTAGTGAAATTTATTTCAGATGAATTTCGAGGAGAAAATTGGATAAGAAATGCTGAGAAAAAATCAATAAGAGAAAAAGATAATGATAGAATAAAATTAATAAACTTAACAATATATGATTTGTGTAAAATTAAAGAATATACTTGTGAATTTAAAAATTACTATTATGTTCAATTTTATAGTAATGAAAATCAAGAAATATACTAAGACATGTATTATAATAAGTTATTAGGTTTATGGGGAATATAATTTAAAATAGAATTTGAAAAATATGTTAGAGATAATATTGGAATACCTAAAATTTTAGGTTCAAGAATAAAATTTGTATTCGACAGACTTGCATATATATGTCAATAAAGACAATTAATGAAAAAATCAGAAGAATTAACTAAAATATGTTGTGAAAATATGGAAACCCCTGTGCAATGGGGATGTAATACTGAAAAAAAAATTAATAAAAGAAAATATAAGAATAAAAAGTTTAAAAAATTTAGAAATTTTAATAAAAAAATATATAAAACCTAAAAGAATGTATTACAAAAGAAAAAATAACCCATATAATCAATAAAAGAATAAAAAGAAAACTAAAAGTCAATGTAAATGTTAAAATTGTGGAGAAATAGGTCATATAAGCTCTGATTGTGATAAAGTTAGAACATTACAAAAAGAATACTTAGAAATAAAAGATGAATTAAATGAAATATCAGATATTGAAGAATACTATGACCAAGAAGTATATATAAGTGAAATAGAAGAAGATGAATCAGGATTTGAATAAAGAGATTGAAGAAATATAAAGTAATAATATAAATATATAAGAATATGAAGGAATAGAAGGATATGGATTAAAAGTCACTTTTAATAATAACAAGTTTAGAAAATTGCAAAAATTATCGTTAGACTTAAAAATAGAAAAATGAGAAGTTTTTGATAGAATTTGGAAAAGAGAAAGAATAGCAATAAATGAATATCACAAAATAGAAAAAATAATAGATGTAAGAACAACTTATGGGCAACATAAATTAAATCTTTTAACAAAAATACAGTTGATGAACTATTAACAAAGATTAATAAAAAACAAAGTGAAACAATCTAATATGTTTATTTAGCTGGAATACAATGTTTAAATCACTATTTAGAGCATTAACTATAACTTTACATGATGGAAGAATAATAAACTTAAAAGATAGTCATTTAGGAACAATAGAAGGAAATTTAGCATATTAAAAAATTATGTTTACATACTATCCAAAATATTGTGTATCATTAAAAGATAGAAATTTTAATGAAGTTTTAGGACTACATTTCAAACTTCATAGAGATGATATTATGCAACCAGTTGATCAAATTATAACTATAAAATATAGAGCTTTATACACATTTACTAATTCTAATTATGGGAATATTTATTCCAATAAACCATATATTGAAGTTTATAAAGAATGTAAAAATATTAGTAAAATAGTAGAACCACATAAACAAATAAGTTTAATTCCAAAAGAATATGAATTTAGTATAGCAAAAAATAAACTTGAAATAACAGAATTAAATGAATGAGAATGTTCTAATAACATAACATTTAAGGATAGAAAAATTAATTAAAAGATCAAAAAGTTTTAAAATACCTAATAAAAATCAATTAGAAGAAATCAACAAAATAAAAGAAGTATAACTGTATATGAATGCTGGAAACATGAAAATAGAAAGAGAATATTATAATGGAAGAGAAAATATAAATGGACCAAATATATTAATAGATATACGAGCTAGTGAATGTTATATAGTTTCGATTAGAAACAAATGACTAATAACTCATAAAATTGAACCGTATAAGTATGTAAATTTTGATGGACAAGTACATATAATAGATTTAGAAGTTAAGGTACTAATAAAAATAGAAAGAATAGATCTTTTAGTACCATGTTACATAGATAGAAGTATGGATATAAACCCTCATATATTTTTAGGAATGAGTTTTCTAAGCAGATTAAAAGATTATAGTATAAAAAGAGAATGATTATATATTGTTCATGATAGACAAACTACATTATGTAAAAAAAATTAGATGAATAATCAGATAAATTTTCCATTAGCTGTGTATATGCAAATTACTATTGTAGAAACAAATTTAACAACTTGTGCTTTAATAGATATATGAAGTGATATAACAATATTTAAAAGTTATTTAATAAAATCATGGATAATAATAGTAATATAAAAATAACTTGTGTTATAGGAGAAAGTACTCAAATAATTAATAGTGCTGATAAAGTTAATATAATTCTTGGAAGTAAACATGTAACAATAAATAAAATTTATAAATATGACAAATTAGAATGTGATATATTATTAGAAAATGATTTCATATAACAATTTCAATATTATTAACAAAATAATTATATGATAATGCTACAAACATCTTGTGGACACTTATTAAAAAATTTCTTGAGAATCTAAACCTTATAGAGTTCAGTCAGCTCAGCGTGGTGATAAATGGGAGAAAAAATCAATTCTTAATAATGAAATAAAAATAAAAGAATATTATATAAAAATGTTCTAAAAACAGGAATATAAATGAATATAGAAAAAATCATTGAACAATTAGAAAAGGTTTATGGAGAAAATCCATTATTATTTTGGAAACCACATCACCCAAAAGCCAAAATAGAATTAACAGAAAATGTTATAATAAGACTAAGACCAATGATGTATACAATAGAAGATACACAAGAATTTAAAAATCACATAAAAGAATTATTAGAACAAAAACTTATTAGACCTAGTAATGGACCTCATAGTAGTCTAGCCTTTATGGTTATGAAACACACTGAACAAGTTAGAGGAAAAAACTAGAATGGTTATAAATTATAAAGAATTAAACAAATATACTAAATTTGATAGTTACTTTCTACTAAATAAAGAAATACTAATAAATCTTGCAAGAGGAAAATAATATTATTTTAAATTTGATTGTAAATCAAGATTTTGGCAAGTAAAAATAAAAGAAAATAGGATACAATATACTGCATTTAGCACACCTCAAGGAATATATAAATGGTTAGTTATACCATTTGGTTTGAAAAATACACCACAAATATATCAAAGAAAGATGGATAATGTATTTAAAAAGTTTAATGAATTTCTAATAGTTTATATTGATGATATATTAATATGTTCTAATAGAAAAGAAGAGTATAGAAATTATTTAATCCAATTTATTAATGAATGTAAAAAAAAAGGAATTGTACTATCTAAAAAGAAATCTATAATAAAAAATAAGAGATAGACTTTCTTAAATTATCAACAAATAAAAGAGGGATAAAATTACAAACTCATTTATCCAAAAAGATAAAAAGTTTTTCAGATAAATTAGAATCGAAGGAACAAATTCAAAATTTTTTAAGATGTTTAAATTATTCAGAAGGATTCATTGAAAATCTTTCTAAGAAAAGACATAGAATCCAAGTTTTATTTAGAAAAACAAATACTAAAAGATGGAATGAAGAACATACAGAACTAGTAAAATCATTAAAAGAAGAATGCAAAAATTTACCAAAATTAAGATTATCAAATGAAAAAAGATAATTTAATTGTTAATACTAATGCCTCAAATAAATATTAGACGGCAATATTAAAAACAGATCTTAATGAAATTTGTAGATACTCAAGTGGAACATTTAACCAAACAGAAACAAATTATATTACTCATGAAAAAGAATTACTAGCAATTATCAGAAGAATAAAAAAGTTCTCATTGTTTTTATTATCCAAGAAATTTATTGTTGAAATTGATAATTCTTAAGTTGCAGGATTAGTCAGGAATAAGATACCCTCAGAACTACAATACAGAAGGCTTCATAGATGGCAAGCTTATTTAGCATTTTATAATTTTGATATAGTCCATATTAAAGGAGTTAATAATTTTTTTGCAGATTTTCTTAGCAGAAATATAGAATTTACTGATAAATAAAGCCAAGGCCATGGAGTGACACCAATCTATTATACATATACAAGAAATGACAAATTTTCTTAAAAAAGAATCTGAAGATATAAGTTCTAGAGCAACCTAGATCTCAGAGATGTTTAACTGAAATATGAAAATATTGCTGAATATCACTACTGAGCATCATAAATATGCCATAGAACTTAAAAATCATGTTGATGCTATTGCAGTACAACTAAAAAATATACTGTTTGAAACAGATATACCAAAGAGTTCAGAAATAAGTTTTCCAAATCAATACCAAACAGGGACACTTGGAAGCAGCAGTGGACCCAGACGTAATAACATACAAACTGATAATAAAGGAGATTCCATTTTTATATCATCAACCAAGAAAGTTATGATACATGCAGATAAAAGAGATACCAAAACAATCAGCATCATAGACCAAGAAGATAAAATCCCTTTAGATCCAAACGAAGAAAAATATGTCGAAATAGTCAAAATCGCTTATGAAATAAAAATAAGTGATTCATATTCATTTCTCTGGGAAATAATGTTTACCCCAAAATAACAGCTATGGAAGAAGGTGATCCTTCATTTATAAAAATCATGACAGACTATGGATTCATGGATTTGATTTATCCAGGAAAAGATTTTATTGAAATTTCAAAGTTTGATAACATATTCATTAAGGAAGTATCCAAATTTGCTAAGGGAAGGAGGATATTTTTAAAATTCTATTCAATCAGTCCAAAATATGATGGAGTTGTTTACTATCCAGTTGAACACATAATCTCAATTGGATATGTTGCAGCCAATTTCCAAATTGATGTTACAGAGAATAATAGAAAAGTTCCAACAGTGACAAAATCATGGATCAGACATAGAAGAGCACTTGGAATTAAAGCCATCTACAACACTGCCAAAAATTTGTTTGATAAAAAATTCTCGTGCCTGTTCCAATATGAAAATTGGATTTTGGTATCAAATGGAGGATATGCAAAATCAGAAATTTTAAAAGATTATATTACAAAATTTGATATACATCAATTTTCAGGATGTCCTACCACTATAAAAGAATCCTGCCAGTTAAGGAAGTGCCCCAACTGCATGTGAAAAAATGAAAGAAGAAGACAAAGCACCTTTTGGCAAAGGTGTATGAAGGATAATAATACTACATGTGAAGACATTGAAGATAAAGAGCAATAATAGAAAAATATGCTCTTTGAATAGAAAAGTTGAACCAACATGTGAAGATGTATGCCCAAGGAAGAAAATAGAGAGGCATTAGTGTCTTTGCTGATGTAATCAATGATGTAATAGAGTCTCATAAACTTATATAAACAGAGACATTACCATAGAAGAAAATCATCTCATCTTATCTTGAATTTTTGAGTTGTAAGCAATAGCCCATTCTCAATTTGAAAAATCAGTTTTTCTGGAAATCCCTTTGTATCAAATAGAAGTCTTGTATCAATCCTGATAGAAATAAAATTCCAATATTTTGATGTCAATATGAATTTCTAATTTTTTTTCCATAGACTCTTGAAAGATCTAATAGAAAGTTTCCTTCTTATTTTAGCAAAAAGAGAGTTTTCTTTAACAGAAGTTTGTAATTTTATTCTTTAGAAGTTGATACAGTGCGAGCAAGTAGCTGAAATAGTAACAATTCCGTGACGACAGGAGGCCGTCGAAGGAAGCAGTTTACAAATTCAGAGTTCAAAGGTCACTAGGTTTTAAGAATACATGTCTAGATCAAATCTAAGGTAAAACTATTAAACTTTTGCTAAAATTAGTATTAATCTTTTTAAGATCTTAAAAGAATCGCAGGGACAATTGTATGACGATTATTTTGATAAATGTTAGGATATACAATTGAAAGATTAGATAATTTATTAGAAAGATTGTTAGAAGAAATAAAGAATATTATATCTCAATTAAAAAATATAAATTTACCATTTGAAGAATATGATATTTTATTAAGAAAATATGATATGTATGTTGCAGATTATTCTCATTTATTAGATTATGGAATGATTTTATATTCAAATATCCAAAATAGAGTAAATAGAAGATAAAATCATTAAAAGATTAGGACATATGTTGCAATATAGAAAGAATCATTTCATTAAGAACAATATAGACCTTTTCATAAAAAGGAATAATGATAGGTCAAATAGAAAAATTTCCCACCAATTGGTCCATATTTGTACGTTTACCGGTCCATATGTTTTAAGTGAAATGGCTATGCATAAAATTTGTATGCAAAAAACCTTTCCGTATCTTTAACTTTATTTGATTTTTAATTAAATTGGAGTATATTTGGTACGTTTTATTGAACTGGTCGAAGACATAGTCAGCAACGTAAATGAAGTTAATTTCATGTTTATATTTGTCTTTTGGTTCTATTTAATTGTTCAATTAAAATTCGTTAGTTTTTTTAAGAAGTTGTTTTAGATTCATGATAAATTAAACCTCCATTTAATTAAACTTAATTTGTACTCAACCTGTTAATTTTTGTACATGTATATGAATTTCAGTATAAAAATTAAGTTTATAACACTGTTCAATTTTAATAATTTCCTTTTACTAGTTTTAGATTCTCCTAGACATAAAAAAACTAATCTACGCCCATCTTCTTCGCAGATAGCACATTGAGTTTGAAAAACAAGTTGGTAGCACAAATCTGACCAGAAGACCATAATTGGATTGCTAAAGTTAGAATTCCAAAGAAATGGAACAAGTATGAAAACTTCCTACTAATGTACTTGGATGTAGTTCTAAAAACTAGATCGCTAAAATCTGTTGGGATTTTGTATGTAAAATTGGTTTACATAATTATTTAAGTGAAATTCTTAATTTGGTGAATGAGAAATTAAGCCAAATATAAAGTCGCTTAATACTTGAAATTATTGGAGAATCGTATAGAATATTGTGGAATATTCCAAAAATATGTGGATGAAACTTGAATCTTTTCATGTGAAAGATCATGACTCTTGGTATGAGTATAATTAATTTCCAATAATTGTATCTCTTAATGTATAGAAATAAATTTCAAGAGATGTGACTCTTGGTATGATTGTGTCTTTTGACATACCTTTCCAACTACTATATATAGATCCATATGTTTGAATTTTATCATTCAAGAAATTCAAGAAAAGTCATAGATACCATATCATTCCATTTCAATTTACAATTTGGTTTTTCATAAAACATTTGCATCAAATTCATGGTCATGGTAGAGAGGGAATTCCGTTCAAGTTCCCTGGTCGAAGTCATTTGGAGTGTTCTTATGACTCGACGTGGTCGTTGTATCTTGGGAGATGATTGCCAGATAACCGTTAGCACCGATGCGGGGCAAATTCATCTTAAGGACAAAGTGTCCAACACTTGCCTCGGCCAAAAATCCTTCATTTGCATCTTCTTTCTTCTTTTTCTGATTCCTTTTATTATGATTTGATTTCAGAAAATGATTAACATTATTTATATGTTTATCCTGCAAGGTTTGATCCAAAGAATTACTTGTTTTCGATCATGAGTTGAAAGGGAAGAATCAATATTCAGGTATTCGGATTCGATAAATTCTTATTTTGTCTTCTTAAATCCAAGTTGGAATATGTTTCGATTTCATGCAAATAAACAATATGTTTATTGTGAATATAATATGCACAATTATTGGTGTAATTTTCCAACAATCTTAAGATGAATTTTAAGTGGTTTTATTGTGCATTATATTCTAAATTTCGACAAATATATCACGTGCATTTTCTGCAAATTGTTTTGCATGGAAATAGTTCATTTGAAGTGGAAACGGTGTGTCAGTATGCACGTGTAAATTGTTATTATGCTTCTGTGAGAATTGAAACTTAAGTGGAGAGTCAGAATCCATGTCTGTGCATAATTGTTACAATTAACATTGGTTAATGAAAATTGGAACAAAGGCATGAATTGATCCTATTGGTTATTAAACAAGTGCATGCGACAAATTCCATTAAATAACTTTTTATGTCATGCACAATTAAAATACAATTATGGTGGCCTAGAATATACAATTAAATGCATACATTGCAGTTATTTAAAAAGGTGACCCATCAAAATTTAAGGCATAAAATAATAACGGCATTTGGTTCATTCAGTGCCTTTTCAATTCATTGATAGTCACTTTTATGTTGAATTGGCATGCACAATATTGGATGAAATAATCTGGTCGAATGGGTGTTCTATTCTTCTTTGAAAGGTTGGGCTCTCAATTAATGTCATTCCAATTAACTGTGTATGTGAACCATACAAATATGATATTCTTTTTTTCTCTATTATTGCATGAGAAAAGGCCAGAATTTAGTCATAAAATCTATTCATGTGTTCTGGTAGTACACTGTCTTATATATTCTATTTATCTGAAACCAGAATAAATTGCATAAACGTGACATGTTATAGGGACTGCCTTAACCGTCAATGAAATTAAAAGTACTCTTCCTTCTTCCATGATGAGATAGGCACAAACCGATGTTTTACATCCTAAAACCATAACATGCATCCAATATTTTGTTGAAAATTGGGATTGAGTATTAAGTAGATAATGAATCCCTTACGTGGTAAATTGATGATAATCAATGAAAAGCTGCATGCCTAATAAAGAATTGGTTTATGTTGAATGGTGCACATGAATGACAGGAAGAGGTGTGTTCCTTTTGACAAGAAATATTGAATTAGATCTGATCATTATTTTTTGGATAAGGGATCTGATCATTATTTCTTGTGATGGAAAAAAAATTACATGGGTCATTGAGTATATCTTTAATTGTTTGAATTAATTGACAGTTAAGGTTAATTATAGTTTTGAATGAAAGTGCACACCCTTTCATTTTGGTAAGTTACGGGAGTTAGTGGAATGTAAAGAATAAAATCATTTTGCTTTGATCCATGGCTATGAAAGAGCATGAATTTGGTGACTTTTCATTCTAGTATGAATTGTTTGAAATTTCTATTTACTGATTACACTTGAAATTTCATGGGATTTAAATGCATGATTAAATTCTGCATAAAAATATTATTTCATAGGATTGTGCATGAAATAATGTGAAATGACATATACGATAAGCTGGCAAGCTGTTAAATATGATAAGCTGTCATATACGGTAGGCTGTCAAATACGATAAGTTGGTGAGCTGCCAAATACGATAAGTTGCTGAATATAAGCGGCATATACGATAAGTTGCATATATGGTATGCGTCAATCCGGTAAGTGACATATACGGTATGAAGTTGTAAATTCGATATATGTCCATGGATTTTGGTTTGGAAATTATACAAACCTTGATTAATGATGATAACCCCAATTAATTCTATGAAATTAAATGAGATAATTTATGCAAAATCATAGTTGCATAAGAGTATGACAGAATGTGGTTTTGTCCTAATTATTTTAAAGTGAAAATTGTTTGCCTAATTATTGGGATATGAAAATATTTTATAGAGCACAAACAGTGTCTATAGTTAACAGTGGTGCTGGATATCCTTGAAAATAATGATTGTAAAATGACATTCATTTGTAAAGGATAAAAACGATGCAAAAAAATTGTGAAGAATATTATGAAATATTCTAGGATTAATTCCAAGAGGTATGTCCTTTTGTAAGGTTGTGACTTTGAAAGCACAACTTGTCAATATATGGTTGATTTATTCTTTCAAATGTGAATATGGAGAATAAGGTGAGAATATGCCTTGTTATTGGACGTGAATAATATTATTTGTGAAATGTCACAAATATGAAAGTTGCACATGTCTGAAGATGCTTCAATCGTAGAACCAATTAAATTGGTATATACTTTGAAAGTGTTATTGGTCTATGTGATGATCTTGATTTAATTGGGATTGTCAAAATAATAAGTTGATTGAAGTACAATTTTGAATGGAAAATGCTTACCATTTGTGTAAGTTAACAACCACTAGAACATTCCATATGGATACATAGTTGAACTATGAAAGAGTCGATAAACTCTAAGTTCAAGAATAAACAAAAAATGTGGGGGTTATCATAAATATTGGTGAACTTATGTGAAAAGTTCAAGACGTGTGGGTGCAATACTACTACTTGCACATATATCCCTAATTTAGAAATTATGGGGGTAACTTAGTTTAAAGTTACACTTTTTGTATCTCTCAAGAAAATGAAAGAGACACCATATGAGTTATGAAAATATCATCTTCATTCCTACCATCACTTAAAAGTGTGGGGGTATTTGACAAAGGTTGAAGTTCTTAAACCCAAACAAATAAAGATTGGTCCCAAAATGATTGATTGCATATTTATTGGATACGTCAATAATAGTAGTGCATATCGTTTCCTCGTATACAAATTAGATATATACGAGGGTATCATAATTGAGTCAAAGAATGTGATATTCATTGAGAATGTGTTTCCTTGCAAAGATAAGGAAAATGTAAGTTTGAATAACTAAACATATGAAACCACAAATGAATCTTCAAATGAGGATAAATCAAGGCGTAGTAAGAGGGCTAGAATGTCCACTTCGTTTGGTCCGAATTTTCTCACATATATGATAGAAAATGACCCAAAGACTTCTGAAGAAGCAATGTTTATTCCGAGAGCACCGCATTGGAAGGAAGCTATAAATAGTGAGATAGATTCTAGAATGCAAATTCATACATGGAAATTGGTAGATATACTTCCTAGAAATAAGCCCTTATGGTGTAAATGGATTAAAACCTGATGATCCATTAATAAATATAAGGCTAGATTGGTTGCCAAAGGATATAGGCAGGAAGATGGATTTGACTTCGTTACCTACTCAGCCGTGACCAGAATCACTTTGATAAGGTTACTAATTGCAACTGCGACAATACATAACCTTGAGATTCATTGAATGGATGTGAAAACGGGATTCCTAAACGGTGAGTTAAGAGAAGAAATATACATAGAAAAACCTAAAGGTGTCTCCAAGTGAAAGCCACAAAGTTTGTAAACTTGTTGAGTCCTTTTATGGACTGAAACAAGTTCCTGACACCAAAAGTTTGACAAAACGATGTTGTCAAATGAGTTCAAAATAAATGAATGTGACAAGTGTGTATGCGTGGAAAATACACCAGATACCTATGTGTTTGTATGTAGTCAATATGTTGATGATGGACAATAGTCACGAAGTGGTGCTAAACGTCAAGAAAATGCTTACGAAGCATTATGATATGAAGGACTTGAGTGTGGCAGATGTAGTACTAGAGATAAAAATCTCTAGAATATCGGAAGGAATTGTACTTTCCCAATCTCATTTGTTGAGAAAATATTTAAAAAGTTTGAAATATTGACACAAGTCTACACTTGGTCAAAATAAGGGTGAAAGCGTGTCACAATTGAGATATTCACAAGTAATTAGCAATCTAATGTATATTACGAAATGCCCTCGACCGGATAATGATTTTGCTGTGAATAAACTTGTAGATTCACGAGTAATTCAGGCCATGATTATTGGGTGATATTGATAGGGGTCCTTAGGTATTTGAAATATATCATGACCTATGGATTACATTCACAAGATATCCTGTGGTATTGAAAGGATATTGTAATGCGATGATATACACTAAGTCTAAAGTGGATGAAATGGGATGAAAGCCCTAAAGTGGATTAAATGGGATGAAAGCTAATCATGACGGTTGTTTGGATATACAAGAACAATTGGAATATTTGAGAATATTCATAAAGTTCGAATGCATTGCAATACTTTAATGATGATATTGAATATCCATGTATGAAATCCACTAGTAAATATGATTGACTAGTGTAACGGTTTGTTAGAAATCCTCCAGCATTGTTGTTTGGAATTGATGAAGCATTAGATAAAACTAATGAGAAGCATGTAGTTTCATGAGAGGATTTCTTAGTTGGTGACAATGTGTATCTATCAAATGAATCGATCATTGGCTAGCTAAATTTGAAAAGATATTAAGTCACATATAATGGTAAGTCTAGACATGTATGTTGTAGACATAATACCATGAGCAGTTGATCTCATTGGTGTAAACTTGTGGATCCATTTATATATGTTTACCAAGAGATCAAGTATACTGCATATCGAAGGGAATGAGATTAAGCCTACTGAGTAAGAGTCCTTATGATGGTAAGCCTACCAATTGACTGGAGATCCCAAGATCTTGATTCAAAGAGACAACTAAGTTATGGGGATTCTATGAAGCACATAGGAATCTAATTTCCTAACTCATTCCTATGATACTAAAGTGCTTTCTGCAGAGTGATTGGAGGTTAAGATAAATTTTTAATGATTCCTATATCTTGATTAAGTCAAGTGGAGTAAGGTAGAATACTCTTAATAGGAGATCACCTTTGCAAATGTGAAGTGGGGTTGTTTCAATGAGAATTATTCAAGGCTTGAATTTTCTAAACATTTATAGAACCAAGATGGGTTTAGGGCTAAAATGAACCAAGTCATGAGAACCATGAACGGTTTATGGGAGACATTGTGTGAGTACTGTTGTCTTAGTTTATACTAACGGCTGATGGTTCAAGAACATCGCGTTCACCAATTAGCTAGTAAATCCGATGGTATTTCACTAAGGAAGGTTCAAAGCCAGAAGCTACCTTATCTGATACAGTGTTTTCCCGCTCTCTACGAGTGTTTGCATAGACATTTGCATTAATTTTCATTCATGTGGGGGATTGTTGAAATTTTGTATGTAAAATTGGTTTACATAATTATTTAAGTGAAATTCTTAATTTGGTGAATGAGAAATTAAGTCAAATATAAAGTCGCTTAATACTTAAAATTATTGAAAAATCGTATAGAATATTGTGGAATATTCTAGAAATATGTGGATGAAAAGTGTGTCTTTTCATGTGAAAGATCATGACTCTTGGTATGGATATGATTAATTTCCAATAATTGTCTCTTAATGTATAGAAATAAATTTCAAGAGATGTGACTCTTGGTATGATTGTGTCTTTTGGCATATCTTTCCAACTACTATATATAGACTCCATATGTTTGAATTTTATCATTCAAGAAATTCAAGAAAAGTCATAGATACCATATCATTCCATTTCAATTTACAATTTGGTTTTGCATAAAATATTTGTATCAAAGTCACGGTCATGGTCGTGGTAGAGAGGGAATTCCGTTCGAGTTCGCTGGTCGAAGTCATTTGGAGTGCTCCTATGACTCGACGTGGTCGTTGTATCTTGGAGATGATTACCAGATAACCGTTAGCACCGATACGGGGCAAATTCATCTTAAGGACAAAGTGTCCAACACTTGCCTCGGCCAAAAATTCGTCATTTGCATCTTCTTTCTTCTTTTTCTGATTCCTTTTATTATGATTTGATTTCAGAAAATGATTAACGTTATTTATATGTTTATCCTGCAAGGTTTGATCCAAAGAATTACTTGTTTTCGATCATGAGTTGAAAGGGAAGAATCAATATTCCGGTATTCGGATTCGATAAATTCTTATTTTATCTTCTTAAATCCAAGTTGGAATGCGTTTCAATTTCATGCAAATAAACGATATGTTTATTGTGAATATAATATGCACAATTATCGGTGTAATTTTCCAACAAAATCTTGCAAGCGTATGATATCGTAGTCATGTAATAAAGTAGCGAATAAAGTATCTTTCCCGCGAGAACTAAGTAATTAATCTAGTTAATTGAATAGCAAGATTTTTGGTGGAATTTTATATTAACAATCTTATACTTATATCTAAATTGATTATTATAACTAATCAAACTAATTAATTAGAAGCATTAAGAAATTCAAATAATTGATAAATACTATAATCTCGAATCCTCCTACTCTTATCATTTTAATATCAATCTAGAATTTAGATACACATATTCGGATATGAAGATCAAAATTTTTAATTCGTTTAATAACATCCCTCTCGAGTAGAACTAAACATATCCTCATTTATGAACTTCCTATATCTCTATGAAAGATGCAAAACCTGTAAAGAGGAATTAAAATCACAAAAACATAACAAAGGATCGTGCAAAGCATTTTGATATAGAAATCACAAAATAATTTAATTGGTGACCAATTAATTAAGAGGTACCTAACCAAACATTCAAAATTAAGCACATACTTTAACGACAAAATTTAAATTAAATGTCAAAACTTCAAAAATAGGGTTGAACATTATCCTAGTATCTATGCAATTAGCGAAGCATCAAATTAATTACATACATACAATTCAAATGATACAATATCATTCGAAATGGAATAAGATTGAAGCTAAATGACAAATCATTAACGGAAATATAAAAATAAGAATAATAGAAATCAAACATACAAATCAAGACATAGAAGATTATAATATACAGATTTAAAAATTATTAGATTTAAAAGTAATAAGATCTTCTAATGGTCAACATAGATCAATGGCCTTTATGGTTCAAAATTATAGTAAAATTAAAAGAGGAAAAGTAAGAATAGTTATAAATTACAAAAGACTAAATGATAATACTATCTAAGATGGATATAAAATAATAGACAAAGACATGTTAATAAATAAAATATAAAATAATAAAATTTTCAAAGTTTGATTGTAAATTTGGATTCTCGCAAATAAAAATGGCAAAAGTGTATTTCTTGGACGTTTTCCAACCACTAGGACATTTCTGAATGGTTAGTCATGTCTTTGGATTAAAAAATGTACCATCCATTTTTCAAAGAAAGATGGATTATATATTTAATTCTTTTCCATTTGTTTGTGTACATAGATGGCATTTTAGTACATAGTAAAAGTCCAAAAGAACACATAAGACACTTATAAATAGTTTTAAATAAATTCATAGAAAATGGTTTAATTATAAGTAAAAAGAAAATGAAAATTAATAAACAAAAAAAATTGAATTCCTATGAATAATTTTAGTAGAAGGAAAAATCCAATATCAACCACACATGGTATAGGCAATTTTTCAGTTTCTAGATAAAATTGAAGAAGCTAAAAAATTACAAGCTTTTTTAGGAATTTTGAATTATTCTAGACATTTTATTGAAGATTTAGGAAAGAAAGTAGGACCGTTGTATAGGTAGTTATCTAGCAAAGGACAATAATATTTTAATTAGTCATATATAAAATTATTTAAAAAGATAAAATAAGAAGTTAAAAATTTATAACCTTTATAATTACCTTTAGATATTGAATATAAAATAATGGAAATAGATGGGTGTGAATTAGGATGGAGAGGAATTTTATATTCTACACTACATAAATATAGTGATAAAAAGGAAGAAAAAAGTTGTAGATACACCAATGAAAAATATAAGATTAAAGGAAAATATTTTACCACTCTAGATTACGAAATAATGGCTATTATACATAGTATCGAAAGCGTTAAGCTATTTTCAAATACTGAATTCACTATTAGAACAGACTATGAAGCTACAGTAAAGTTTTTATATGAAATATTAAATAATTACAAAATCAATATAGAACACATAGACAAGAAAAATAATATTTTGGCATATAATTAAAGTAGAGTCATTAATTTTTTAACGAATTATTTTCATATTACAAATGGATCAGAAGATGATGTACTTTGGAAATTCACTCTAAAAGCGGCCCCACAAAGATCTAATCTTCGATCTAGAGTAAATAATTTTGAAAGAATTTTTAGAAAATGAGCATTGTCTACTAGATAATATTAGGATGGCACGCGACTCTAAAAAAAATTAGACACATTAATGCTCTAACTAATCATTTTAGACATATTTACAATTAAGTAGAAAGTAGAAATTTTAGTTTCTTTACAATAATTAAGGCCCATTTTGGCCCCCATTCTCTCCAAATTTTAATGTTTGGTATAGTGTTTTTTTATTTTTTTTTAAGAATGTATGGTTGAAAAAAAATGAAAAATTTTCAATTTACGTGTAATATTATTTTATTGAAAATTGTGTTGTTGAAAACAAGATAGGAAAAAAATGAACGAGAATGAGGGCCAAACGGGGGCTAAATGTAGAATGCCCAGTATATATAATTATTGGTTAGAGGTATTACAAGTGAAAAGATTTTCAAGCCCATTTTTTAAAGGAGTTTACATCTTAGAAGAAGCTTTAAATTTATATAGAGAAATGATAGAGTTTAATTCTTATATATCCAAAAGAGTTAGACAAACTACGACTTTGCAAACCCTCACTTCTCAACCATAATCTTCATCTTCATAAATACAACTTTGTGATAGTTGTGAAATTATGATCAAGGTTGCTAGAAATTTGAATGTTACGTATGTTTGTACGGAAATTTATAAGTTAATCTTGATTTTTTTTCTTCTACGAACTATCATTTGGAGTTGAAACTTATGCCAAAGTAAAGAGTATTATGTTGAAGAGTGTTTTACAGTACTATTTTTCCATCCTAATTTGAATGGTTTTCATTGTTGAATTTTCTTGCTCGATTGACTACTTCCATAAAAAATTTCCACAATTTTATCCATTTTTTGCTCGTAATCCAGCTTTAACTTAATTGACCCAATATAGTTATTTATGCTTCTAATTGCTAAAAAAACTATAGAATCTTGTGTATGGAATTATGAACTGAGCTGAGAGCAATAAAAAGGTCATCAAAAAATAATGAACTTTCAGATGATGGGAGAAAATTGGAGAAGCTCAAATTTTAATGTATTGAATAAGATAGTAAAATGTAATTTGAATCGTTTAAAAGACATTAAGTTGTTTGTTAATTAATTGCTAGCTCTCTTAATGATTTATGTAAAATTTGTTTGTTTGTTTTTGTTTCATATTATTGTTTGCCCGACTTCGAAGGTGTCTCCGTTGTTAATTCCTCTCACAGACAAGTATGCTCCAATTTTTTATTTGCTTAATTTTGAATAATTCAGTGTCTAGGTCCAGGGTTTCTTATGCAACATCAATTCTTATTTATTGGGTCTTTCATAGATCTTGATGTTCCTATGTATTCATTTATCTTTTCATTTCCTTAAACCATCAAGTACTTAGCTGGGCTATCTTTTTATTATGCAATAATTTATAATAAGTAATAATTAATTTGAGTCTTTTTGCTTTATAAGGGAATAGTAATTGGCTTGTTCTGCACTAAATTTGTATGGTGGTGCACTCAATCAAAATGAGTCTATTCATTTATCATATTCATTTCTCTTGCTTTTAATAAATTTTTTTCATTCTGACTTACGGCTTCTGGTGTCAACTTTTTATATTCTATCGCTTCATATAGCGCACGAGAATAAAGGACTCATGGAGCAATTGGAGGACATCTCACAAAATTCTGAGAATTTTCCAGTCCATATATGTTTCGTGAGTGTTTTCTATTTTTGCTACAAAATTCTACTGACCAACACACTGTGTAGAATTACTGACTGTTTAATATAACGGTGCGTTTGATTGCAAGGATGAAATTTGCATGTAAAGAAAATAAATTCAAAGTAATTCAATTGTCTAGAATTTATTTGCATGAAAATTGTCAATTAAATGTATTTGATTGATTTAATTTTCAATTTAGAAAATATTATACTTGTCCATTTTTTATTGGTAGGTAGATGAGAGAGAGTGGATAAATAAGAAAGAGAGAGTGAGTGAATTTCGTGGAAAATAAAATCTCACTCTTCTTAAAGAAAATATTTTCCTTGATTTTGAGGAAAATACGGTCACGTGACCAAAAGTGAGAAAATATTTTTCATTAAAAAAATGATAATCAAATAGCACAAAAGTAGAAATTTGGGTAAAAAAAGAAATTTTTTATGGAAAATATTGACAATCAAACGCACCATAAGTTCATTTACAAGTGGTTTTGTTTTATTTGATTGTTCAATTATGGATAAGAAGCTACTTTTGTGTGCTGTTATATTTATTTTTTAAGTGGGAATGATTTTTAATCCTTTCGATATAGTAATTGGTGTGTTTGGGAGTACAATTTGTTGATATGATCCACATCTATCTTATTATTGAGACTATGAGATTTTAATAATGTTTGATTTCGAGTATATTTAAGTATTGATAAATACAAATAGGAAGAAGTCACACTTAGGGACATATCAATTATGGGTTATCTCAAAATCTATGTTCAATGAGGAGTTCGGGTTTTTCAAGTTTTTTAGTTTATTCAACATTTCATATTATTGCATAAAAACTTTTATTTATATATTCTTTTAAAAAATTTAATTTTTTCTTTAATAATATCAATTTCCTCAGCTACTTTTAAAAATAGTACTAATACTTTAAAAATATTATGCATATCATTCATTCGATATATAAACATGTTTACAACTAGTTAATTTAATAAGCCTTAAATATATATGCATAGCGTGTGCTTATCTGAAAATTTGTACAATGATAAACATTTTTTAAGGTTGTACCTTAGCGTTAAAGTACAACTGCTGTCGTATTGACAAACAAGCTCGTAACATCCTCAATTGTTTTCATGACAAAAGCACTTTGGTTTGTACTTCGTGATTTTCGTTTCTTGGAAGAATTTTATACAATCATATTCTCTGATTTTTAAACAGAAGAATGAGATTCATGCTACAATATATAATTCAAACATAGATGTACTAGAATCTCAACTGATACCTACCAGAGTGTACCAAATTTATCGAGTGATTGTCAAAGAAACCAAACCAGAATTCACAGCAACTCCTGGGGAATTCAAATGGACTATAAACGAAAGAACCAAAATAGATGAAATTAAGAATATCAGTGTTCATTATTATCTTCAAAATATTGTTTTGCTCATTTTGACAAACTTGATCAACATATGGATTCAAACATTGACATTGGTAACATATTTTCTCTTGTATAAACTTAAGTTTATTTAGCTTTGTGAATCAAAAGGTTACTGCTAATTGTATTTGACTTGTTTTTCCTAGATGTTGTTGGAATGATAATAGACATGGATACTAAAAGGCTTGTTTGCCCAAAGGCCTCAAAGGAATTCTATGTTCAGGATCTCATTCTTGCCAACGAAAGGTATATGTTTAAAGCATTCTATCGTAAAAAATGCAAGAACAAAATTAATAGTTGTACATTAGCAATATTGTTCATTATTATCTCCATCCAAGCGCGAATCTAGGGGTCGAGTTCAGTTAGGGCGGACCGCGAGCTTTGAAAGCTTACTATCGACGGCCAACGTCCGTGATAGTGAGGTTGTTTATTAATATTTAATTAAATAATATTCAAAATATCATACATATTAGAACTAGAAGAATTAGGTACGAACTTTCATTTTGGATGAAAAAATCGTTCCATAATCTGCAAAATGCCCTAATTTATTTTTCAATTAAATATGCAATATCTATTAACAAAATGTCAATATTCAGCCTACAATTAAAGTTAATTAAATAAGCATTATTATATTAATAAAATTGAAATTATTTATATACTTATATCAATTTTATGTTCTTGTATGATTCTACTTTTTCGCAATCGATTTTTTGTGAACGAAAAGTTGAATATTTTATTAATTAAATAAGTTTTGTTGAAAGATTCCTTATGACATTAAGGTCAATTTTCCTACAAATAAATCAACCATTAATTGACCAAACTCTTAAATCAACTGATTAGAGGGAAAAGAAAAAGAAAATCAAGATGGACAAAGCACCGGTTAAAATGTTTTTACTTGTATTAAATTAGTAAAATTGAACATATATTATTTTGTTACATTATGTGTTAAAAATCATTAAGTGTCATAATGGTAAAGTGGTCAATATGTTTAAAGAAGGAAGCAGTTTTGAATCACTTTCCTTGCATTAGTTTTGGTAATGATTATTGAAATACAAAAATTATAAAATATGTTTAAGGAAGGAAGTAAGTTTGAATCACTTTTCTTGCATTTGTTTTGGTAAAGATTATTGAAATACAAAAATTATAAAAAATATTGTTCTTGAAGTTTTGAACACGATTGTATATTCTAGCAAAGTTAGCAACTAAATTCAATTGTGGAAAGGCTAACCAGCTAAACTATCAAAGATGTTTGTTGTTAATATAAATTATCTAATATATAATCCAAAAATTCTATATATTATAAAAAATAATAATAATAATAATAGTTCTCCTCAACGAATCCAGTTGTCCTAGCTCGCCACCACCTAGATCCGCCACTACCTCCATCCCATAAAAATAGGCTTAGTTTACATTTTTGCCTATCCCAAATTATATACGACTTTCCTTATTAAAAGTATAGATATTTTATAATTTTTTAATATGTCCATATTTAATGTACCTTATTATCAACATATATAAATTAATCATACTTAAATCATTATTTAATGTATGGGTATGTATGAAAAAATATAAGAAAATTTATATTTTCAATTATATTAATTAAATTTTCTTAATATGTGTGAAAATATAAATAAACTTATCTCTATAAGACGGAGATAGTAATAACTCAGTTCAACTGGCATTTTTTCAGGTTTGAAACAGTTCTACTCATCATGTGGGATGCCTTTGTTGACACAGAATGTATAGACATTTCGAGTGGGCTAGCTAAAATGCCAATAAATAATTGCGAAGCATGTCAAAGTTTCATGATCTTGCAATAAAAATATAAAATATGTAACTATGTTTTCGAATAACAATAATTTATTCTACATCTTTTCTATTACATGATTGTATATTCTAGCAAAGCTAGCAACTGTGCACAATTTGAAGAGGTCCATTGGGCTGTGATACCAAATATCTAGTCAACTCCAGCCTATGATGAATTGGGCTTGGCCCAGACTTATTACTATTGCCCTATAAATTAAAGGGAAGAATTCATAAGCAAGAGTTTAAGTATTGCACATTTCAAAATCTTGGTAGACTTTAACCACCCAAACTGTAAATCATCAAAGAATATATTCGACTGTGCAACCTATACTTTTCAGAACTCTGGACTTCTTTTTACCTCTTATGGATTACTAATAATGAACCTCTCCGAAACAATTGGAATTCCTGCAATCTCTTTTCAATTTCAGAACTCTAAAGGTTTATTGAAAAATGTAAGGATTTTTGTGTTTGATCTATTGATCTTTTTTATTTTGATCTTTGGTTCATGTAAGAGAATAATGGAATCAATATTTGATTTTTGTAGGATGTTCTCTTGATTGAAATTAAGGCACAATCAATAATACATGATATTTGTGAATATGGAATATGAGGCTTTGATCTTGTGTTAAATCAAGAGTCTATAGATGTGCAATTGATATTCAATAATATGATCTCTAGTATGAAATAATGACTTAACACACTTTGGGATGGACCTATACTTGGGTATTTATAATATGTAGTGTTTGAGATTAAATAGAACTCCAAAATCTGATCAAATTGCAAATATGGTTTGGCCATATGATACCGTCACTTGAGTGCCAGGTTGGCGCCTATCAAGCGATAAGCCCGTTGCTTGAGCACCAAAATTGCGCCTAGCAAGCGGTCTCGTTTTTGTGCCTCCTGCACGTTTGGCAAGTGGTGCGGCGAATTTTTCTCCTTTGTCTATATTTGATATCTTTGACTCTTTCGAAGCCTTTATAACCAATTTCCAATTCTTTGGCTTTAATTACAACTCAATTAACAATGATTTCAAACAAGAGAATAGACAATTACAATTAGAACCTAACATTTCTACATCTATAACATTTAGTGAATTTGTTACCTTGTGAATATCCCATGACTTCTTTCCTTTTGTGCCTTCTTTGAGATCTTTCTCAATAGATTTTCTTCTTGAGAATAGAATAGCATTGGCTTTGAATTAAAATTCTTGACCATTTATTTACCTGAATAGCATTGGTTTTGAATTAAAATTCTTGACCATTTATTTACCAAAAACTTCTTGATTAGAAAGCAACTTCTGTGATTCTTCAACTGATGGCTGACTTATCCATCCCTAGATAGAGATTACAAAGGGCGAGTATTCCTTCTTCAAACCACGAAAAAGAATAAGAAATCGTTGTAAACGAGCTTCACTAATTTTCTCCTTCACGTCTGTAAGGAAATGTGGCACAATGATGTGGCTGTCTTGACCTGTTGACTGGACCAACTACTCATGGACTTTGACTGGCTTCTCTACTAAATGGAAGTGAACCGTGCAGGTTGAAAATGAAACTGATTGTTTTGAATTAAAACGTGTTTTTCAGCAATACGTTTTTACTAATGGGCTAGACAAATTTGATGAGACAAGTGTCACCTTTATGGCCATTGGATGAAGACACTCTAGAGACTTTCTATCTACGGGTCTCTTGAGTCTAGGGTTGGCAAATTTTTCATTTCTCTTCATCTCTTGGTTTCTCTCTCTCAAAGCGGTCGAAGAATAATCTTCATATTTTCTGAATGCCATATTTTTCTTTCACAAATTTGTGTGGAATCATTTAGTTGTTGATTCTATTTTGTGAAATAGTGTAATATTTGTCTTGGGTGATTTGTATACAGACCGATTTCACACTATTGTTCTCGAGTTAACTGTTGAGGCAATATTGTAAGCTCTGATACCACTGTAACGGGTAGTTCACAAATTATTAGCCACTTCCGATGGTGGAAGCACAAAAGGGGATTAGGAATTTCGGTTTTGAACCTCTTGCCTTAGGGCAAAAAATCTCGTGTTCTTTACATTTCTTTCAGTTTATTTTGTGCATTATTAATTTTGGTTTTGTTTATTGAAGTGGCTAATAATTTTTGAACTACTCGTTACAGTGGTATTAGAGCTTGTATATGGTGGTTCTTGGCGTCGATGTTGATAGATCGAAAAAAAATCTTGGACTCGTTCAATAGATTTAGCTTGTTTCTTGAAACCCTAATAAGGAATTTTTGGTGAGTGAGTTCCATTTATTTCGAGTTACAGTATAAATTACTTGTCTATATCTTGTGACCCTTGCAACTGTGGTAAAATTTATAAATCGAAGACTTCTTGATAGTTCCTTTGCCCAGAAACTGTGAGTTGTCTGGAATCTGAGGGCTATCTTGAATAAAAGTCGACGGTTTAACATTCATTTTATGATTCTTGCAAGTATCCTGTATAGAATGTATAAAGCATGCTGTGATTATGTTATTGTAACTTGATGTGTTGTTGTTTTTTGAGTAAACTGCTTATTTTGTAATTGAATGAACTGCTGAGTGTTCCTGCTAAATAATTTGAAATATACAACTTGTTGGTTGTACACTTTACATTGACTACTGTGTATGACATCCGAGATTCTGCATGTTGTAGATATTGTTCAAAACTTATGTGATCTATCTGTACTGTTAAAAATCAATTGTATTTTGATTATGTCAACTAAAGTTGAACTGAAAATCTTAAATAGTAAAGGAGACTTTAGTCTCTGACGCCAGAAAATGCGAGCCATTTTACTTCAACAAAAATGTGCAAAAGTCATTGATGAGTCATGACCTGATGATATAGAAGAAACTAAGATAACTGAACTTGATGAAATTGCATGGAGTTCTATATTCTTGCATTTGTCTGACAATGTGTTAAGAGAGATTGGTGAGACAAAAACTACTACTGAGTTGTGGAAAAAATTGGAAGATACTTATTTGATTAAAATCATGTCTAATAAAGTGTATCTTCTGAAACAATTTTTCGGTTTCAAATTGGACCCATCTTTTGATCTTGAGGCAAACATTGATAGATTCAACAGATTATCCCGTGACCTAGTCGACTATGATGAGAAACTTTCACAAGATCAGTTGGCTGTGATTTTGTTTAAATTCAATAAGTGATAAATATAGAGATGTTAAAAATGCTATTGAATATGGAAATGAGACTCTAACTACTGACGTGATAATAAATGCATTGAGAAACAAAGAGTTAGAGTTAAAATCTGAAAAGAAAGAATCTGTTAGTGGTGAAAATTTGATGGTTAAGTCCAAACTTAATCCAAATTCAAAGATGGCCAATTTTAATAAGAAACCTGGATACAAGAAGAAGGTGAACTTTAAAGATAAAATGAAAAACAAGATTAAAGGAAAAAAATATATTTATTGTCTAGGTGAAGGTCATTTTATCAAAGATTGCCATAAGAGACTTAATGACTTGAAAAATAAGTCTAATAATCATGGTGGTGGTGGTGCTGCCCTGGTTTATAAAAATGAGTACAATGTAGACGAGGTTTATGTTGCTACACACAGTTCACCTAGTCAGAAGTGGATCCTTGACTCAGGTTGTACCTTTCGTTTATGTCCTAAAAGAGAGTGGTTTACTGAGCTTGAAAATGTAAATGGAGGCCAAGCGTTAATGGGTAATCATATGTCATGTCAGGTAAAAGGAATAGGAACAATCACCTTAAGGTTTGGCGATAATAATGAATTGACTTTAGAAAAAACCAAGTATGTTCTTGACCTACAAAGAAATTTCATATTCTTAGGTGTCCTAGATGACCTGAACTATAATATTGTGATTAATAAGGGATACATTAAAATCTTGAGGGGCTCTCAACTTCTTGTCGAAGCCCCCCAAGAGACATGGGTTTTACATTTTACACACTCAAAATTTTTTTAACTCCACATCAGCAGCAATTTCTGCCCCTACTGATAATTCACAACTATGGCATAAAAGATTGGGCTATATTAGTGACAAAGGCTTGCAGATTTTGAAAAAACAAGGTGCCTTTGGTAAAGATATAATTGAAAAACTCAATTTTTGTAATCACTGCATACTAAGAAAGAAAAATAGACTATGATTTCTACCTGGGATGCATAAATCCGTGTCTATTCTTGAGTATTTGCATACTAATCTTTAGGGACTAGCTTCTATGTCCACACATACTGGTTTCAGATTTTTCCTATTAATCATAAATATTTTTTCTAGGAAAAACTGGCTCTTTTTACTTAAACATAAGTCTGACATTTTTAATGCTTTTAAAGAATGGAAAATCTTGATTGAAAATCAAACAAATAAAAAGATTAAAGTATTGGGGATTGATAACGGGCTTGAATTTTGCAATTATGAATTTGATGAATTGTTTAAAGAGCATGGTATTCTAAGACACAGAACAGTGACACACACCCCACAACAAAATGACTTGGCTAAAAGAATGAACCGAACTATTTTTGAAAGAGTTAAATGTATGTTATTAGGTTCTGGTCTTCCTAAATTATTTTGGGGAGAAGCTACAAAAATTGCTAGTTATCTCATAAATAGAAGCCCCGCTAGTTCTATACAATTCAAATCACCTGAAGAAGTTTGGATAGGAAAACCTACAGATTTGAGAAATCTAAAAATATTTGGTATTGCAGCATTTGCACACCAATTTGAAGGAAAACTTGAACATAGACTCCTAAAATGTGTTTTCTTGGGCTATGATGAAGGGGTGAAAGGGTGTAGACTTTGGATAAAAGAGACCAAAGGTTATAAAATTATCTTGAGTAGAAATGTGGTATTTAATGAATCTGATATGCCTTGTTTGAAATCTGAAAGTAACACAACTGAATTTGGTTAGACCGAAAATAAAAGGAAGGAAACTGAAATTGAGGTAGAGCAAGTTAATTATGATAATCTACAACTTGATCAGATAGAAAATAGTGAAATTGAGGTTCAAAATACTAAAGAAATTGATCTGAATGAATCTGATTTTGAAGTAAAACAACCTTTAAATGATCATCAACTTGCTAGAGATAAAGAAAAGAGACAAATAAGACCACCTGTGAGGTTTGATGATGAAATGTCCCTTCTTACTATTCAGGGTTTATTAAGAATGAACCCGAGTCCTATAAAGATGCTATAAGTAGTAAGGACTCTAAGCATTGGGTTGCTGCAATGCATGATGAGATGGAATCTTTGAGGAAGAATAAAACTTGGACCTTAGTCAAGAGACCTAAGGGAAAGAGAGTTATAGATTGTAAGTGGATCTATAAGATCAAAAGATGTGAAAAAGATGAGAACGACATTAGATATAAGGCAAGACTTGTGGCTACGAGTTTTGCTCAAAAGGAGGGGATAGGCTTTAATGAAATATTTTCCCCCGTTGTAAAATTTACAACTGTTAGAGTCATACTTGCCCTTACAGCTCAATTTAATTGGGAATTAGATCAATTAGATCTAAAAACTGTGTTTTTAAATGGAGATCTTGAAGAAACCATTTTTATGGAACAACCAAAAGGTTTTGAACAATGGTATAAGAGATTTGACACTTTTATACTTGGACTTGGTTTTAAAAGAAATAACTTTGATACTTGTCTTTATTGTAAAGGAAACGGAGGTGATAATTCACTCTATCTTCTACTTTATGTAGATGACATGATTTTGACTAGTCATGACATAAATAAAATAGAGTCAATTAAAGATAAACTAAAATCTGAATTTGAAATGAAGGACTTAGGTCCTGTTATAAAAATTTAGGGTATCGAAATTAAAGGAAATAGAAGAGAGGTCATAATAAGTCTAAATAAAAAATCTTATGCTTTGAAAATACTTGAAAGATTTGCAATGTCTAATGCTAAAATTGTGAGTTTACCTTTAGCAAATCACTTAAAATTATCTAATGACCAATCTCCCAAAACCGAAGAAGAGTTTAAAAGAATGGTTAGAGTGCCATATTCTAATGTTGTGGGGTCAGTTATGTATCTAATGATTTGTTCTAGGCTTGATTTGGCATTTGCAATAAATGTATTGAGTAGATACATGTCCAATCCTGATGAGGTTTAAAATAGTTGAATATTAACGTTTGCTGATTTGTGTATCAGGAATAAGTGCAAATGATACCATGTCTGGAGAAGTTATTGCATAAAACTGGAATCATTATATCAAGGTGGAGATTGTAAGGAAATGTGGTTGTCTTGACCTGTTGATTGGACCAGCTGCTCATGGACTTTGACTGGCTTCTCTACTAAATGAAAGTGAACCATGCAGGCTGAAAAGAAACTGATTGTTTTGAATTAAAACGTGTTTTTCAACAATACGTTTTTACTAATGGGCTAGACAAATTTGATGATGACACTTGTCACCTTTATGGCCATTGGATGAAGACACTATGGAGACTTTCTATATACGGGTCTCTTGAGTCTAGGGCTGGCAAATTTTTCATTTCTCTTCATTTCTTGGTTTCTCTCTCAAAGCGGTTGAAGAATAATCTTCATATTTTCTGAGTGCCATATTTTTCTTTCACAAATCTGTGTAGAAATCATTTAGTTGTTGATTCTATTTTGTGAAATCGTGTAATATTTGTCTTGGGTGATTTGTATACGGACCAATTTCACACTACTGTTCTTGAGTGAATTGTTGAGGCAATATTATAAGGCTTATCGGTAATCTTGAGTGATTCTTGGCTTGGGACTCAAATCTGTAACTATTGGACGGTTCATGATTCTAGTTAATGCAATGAATTCTTTCGGTGGTGGAAGCACAAAAGGGGATTAGGAACTCCAGTTCTGAATCTCTTGCCTTAGGGCGAAAAATCTCGTTTTGTTGATTGAAGTGGCTAATAATTTGTGAACTACTCGTTACAGCGTCTAACTCTGAAATTTAAACACAGATGTTCTTGACCCATAAGAAATATTATTAAATTGACATATCTCCTTGTGTTGCCATTGCCAATTCATTTTCCAAGAACTGCAACCTTGCCGTATTCTTCTTTAAAAATAACCTTCAAGAGTCATCCATGCTTCCTTTGGCAAACTAATATCACAAACATGATTAGTGAACTCCTTGCTAATTGATGTTCCCTAAGCTAATAAGGTCTTCCCAAATTTTATCTTCCATTTCCTTTGTGGTTCAGCATTGTCAGGAGTGTCATCTGGAATCGCTGCATCAGCACCGGAAAGGAGTTCCAATAGGTCTTGACCTTGAAGATAAGTTTCCATATGCATTCTCCAATACTTGTAGTTTGCGACTACAAGCTTCTCGATACCATAATACCTGCTAGAGCTGCTTCATCCCTTTGATTAACTCCACAGCAGAATAATAATTCCTTCTCCAACAAGAAAAAATTGATCAAAGAACATTAAACGGCTCTGATACCATATAACAAAATAGATAACAGAGAATTACAGAAGAAGCTGATATTAAAGAATAATCAAAATGTATTATTGAAGCATTGAAATGGTTACATCAGATTGCTCTCTCCTATAGACTTGAAAGCATAACAAACTCTCCTAAAATAAACATCAACTACTTGCATAAAATCCTACCAGCATAGAATAGAATACTCTCTTATTTGACACCTTGCCACTGACTTATTCTATCCCATAACAGTAGAAACAGAAACAAAATAAATGACAAAAACTTTGCAGTAATTAAGCATTAAGATGCCCTAATTTGTAAGAAATCTGTAATGTGTCAAGGATTATATACATCGAGTGAGACAACTTCCTGCATTTTGGATGTTAACATGTGATATATTTTCATGTGTGCTTGTAACATGAATTAGGGAATAGAAGTTCAAGAATAAAAGTTTGACATTATGTACCATTAGGAAGTATTCTTCGCTTTCTGTTAAACATTTTTCTAGTCATTGAGCTGTTGTCCTTCATTGGTAGATATCTAGTTGTGCACTTATGAACTACAATGAGGAACGGGATGTTGAGTCAATCAACAAATTTCAATATTTAAGAGAAAATGTGGAGACAGCACGAAGTGCATCAATTAGAAACAGAAAGGCATAGAGAACATAGTCTAATCTGCTCACAGGTTTTAGCATTAAAATCAGATTCAGTACTTAGGAGAAAATGAATTCATTGTAAGCATCAAAATGTTCATACCAAATTTTATGTAACCTCGATTGCTTCTTTTAGGCACTTTGAAATATAAATAAATGTAAGAACTTTGTACAGGTACCCTTTTGTTTATTGGTCGTTCGAGCTTTTCCTGGGAGTATGGCGTGGGTTACTTCAGCGCCATAGCTGACCAATTTCAAGGGATGAGCTGCCTACCGACAGCAGGCACTATTGCCTCACAGCATAGGAAAGGCTCCTAGCGTGAGTAACAAAATGCATCACATTTGAACAAAACCTGCTGCCCACATATGCTTGAACCACAATTTTATATAAGACTTATAGCTACAAAATTTGAACTATTAAAAGTATATACATATCGAAAGGGTTTTCACTTCTTGATGGGCATGGCTTATAATGAATTCAGCAAGAAGATTGTTCAAAAAATCAATGATGAACTTCATATGCTTCCAAGAGAGGAACTAAGCAACGGAGAGCTTTAGTTGCTGTTGGAAAAACCAAGTTTATTCATTGGCTTACTTAATATCTGTGTTGATTTTTAAATGTCAAAAGAGTTGTTAAAAAGGTGAAAACGCTACAGGTCCTATCGCTAGCCAATACTGACTAGCCATATGGTTAGTATATTCTTCTACATAATATGAAAGCTGCAGTTTATAGGATTTTTCCTTTTTTAAACATGCAATGTTTTTCTTGTTAATATATTACAGCTCGTATATGATAGGTTCCTTTTCATCCTAAATATTTTCAAATTAGTTAATTAAGTAAATTTAAGGATAGATCAATTTAATATTGTCTTTTTTTAATGCAATCTATTAGATCAATTTAATATTGTCTTTTTTAATGCAATCTATTAACATATCAAAAATATCTTTTACATATTTTGTGATATACAAATTGATAAGTGCAATTTGTACACTTATTTAGACCATATTATTAAACTTTTATATCGTTAAATTATTGAATTTTATTTAATTTGAGTTAATTTTTGGTTGTTTCAGTGTTTGACCCGTTTAGGTGCAATTGAAAAAGGATGAAGACCAAATTAACTGTTGGATGGAAAGTGTGGGAATCAAATTCTACACTTCGAAATTTTAAGGATTTGAATTGAACTAAAGAAAGACATTGGTTGCATAATTAATTGGGTTCAAGGATTAAATTGTATAATTTTAAAATAATTGAGGACTTGGAGAAAAATGTGGTATGATGTGCTGCCTCTTGGGCTGGAAATTGAAGAAGAATTGGATGTCACTTCAAATTGGAGAAAAACCACAGAAAATCGGCTGCCAACAGGATTGGAATTCTTTTGGGAAGTTAAAAATTTATCATGTGCTAG
>NC_036247.1:22680214-22704945 GCF_002742605.1 Olea europaea var. sylvestris
GTCTAGAAAAAGAGGAGAAAAAGGGAAGAGATACACATATACAATAGACGGCTGCAAATCTTGGGCCAAAGAAGGGGGCTGGTTGCTGTGGAATTAATTCTTCATACACGCAACTGTGCTTATTTAGGAATAAAAGAATTGGCGGCTGTTGGGAAGAATTAAAAAAAGGGTCTGCTTGTTGGAATTGGAGATACAAACAATTAGGCGGAAGATTTTATATATATACACCAAACACAAGTTGGAATTGAAGCAGAAAACGTAGCAAAGCCGGGTGAATTTTAGCGCAATTATTATTCAACAATTGGTCAAAGAATTTGGAAATTAATCACGTTTCGTTAATTTCATGGTGATGGCCTTCCATTTTTCTTTGTTTGATTCAAACATTATGCGAGGCTAATTCCTCTCGTGTATTGGATGAAGATGAAATTCTTTTTATTTATTTTTAATTCAAGACACGTGACTTAGTTGAATTCTTGCAATGTTTGATTAATCTTGCATGCTTAATTTTATTATTTGATTATTTGATCACCAATTGAATATATGGTTGCTTATTGTAGTGTTGGAAGACTCATAATAAGTTTAGAACACTGCTTGATTAACTCGTGTAATAAACTTTAGGAATAATATTTATCATGTGTACAATTTTTGAGATAATTGTGAAATTGAATGTATTCGAATTCTGACTAGGAATATATTAGGGTCGTGATTAGGATAGATTTAATTTGTCTTGGAAAAGAAAATTAATTACAATAAAATTATCGATTATCAAGAACGCAAGAAGGAAACTAGCAACATAATTGGGAATTAAAATAGATAATAATAGGTGGATTCGTAATCCAATACACTCTTTTCTTACACATATTAAATTCGCATTTTACAAATTTTCGTAGATTAATTTAGATAAATTAAAACCCACAAAACACTTTAGTTTGGTCACTTTGAATCTAATTAGATACTAGTGCACTCAATTAAATTTTATTTCTTTTGAAATGATACTCTTAACTCATTAAATCTATTAGTCAACGATCCCGTACGCTTGTGAGTTTTGCACAAACACAAATCTTCTTACTGTGTTTAATGTCAACTGTTTAGGTAAGAAATAATTCTAATATTTGATGACTACTTTGCCTATAAGTAAAGTAATCAAAGTTTCAAGACGTATCTTACATGACAATGCGTTTTCTGTCAAACATTACAAGAATATGCATCCATATGTGAAGCATAAGCGTATTCCAATTTTTAATAGTATTTTAAATATTTTAAACTAATAAATAAATAAAATAATACATTCTTTAAACTTTATGCATATTCTTCAAATTAAAAAAAAAATGCTCAAAATCATAAATACTACAATTACTTGCATCTTATACATATTCTTCAAAATTTTAGCAAAAATATATACTCAAAAATATAAATAGGATAATTACTTAGTAATTAATTCATACAATTAGATTAGACATAAATATCAGCTTAAAAAAATCTTAAATGTTGTCTAACTGTTTATTGAATTTCAATTCAAACTCTACTTTATCCTAGTCATCTTTCGTGTCATATGATATAAAATCATCTTCACCATGTTCCTTTAACTCGAAAACTTCTATTACCTCTTATAAATGATGGGATACATTATTTACCTCCTCCTCATTATCACAACCATCAACAATCCAAGATTGTTCATTACTAGTGTCACTTGTTAATAAAATTAGAGAAAGATCGAAGAAGAAGCAACCTCGGGTTCGACGTAGATAGTTTGCCATTTTACAAAAAATTGTTTTGATTTTTCATTTTTTTAAACTTCAAAATCCTACAGTTTACTGTATATAATTCATGGGCCTAGATGATTTGGGTTAATGTTACGGTTTTTGGGCTCAATTTGGATTTTTTTTTTAAAAATAAGAATGAGTTGAACTTTGTTAGGCTAATTTTGATACAATTTTAATGCAAATGTTTACAAATTTTAGCGTTTAAACATGTATATGTAGTCAACAAAATGGGTTGACCTCATTATCGCGTGAAGCATTTATGGCTGTATACGAAACATATGCCTGCGTTTTAGAACATTGAAAGTAATTAAATAATATTGGAAGCAAGCTTTGAAAAGTATTGTTCCAGTCAATGACCTACTCGTGAGATACTCTGCAATCTTCATGCAAGTTAATACGGATTCAATGCTTCTTTGATTATTTTTAAAGCCAAAGTCTTCAAAGTATTTGGAGAATTCAAATTAACATGTGCCGAATGTCAAATCACATTTATTGATCAAACTACTTAAAGTGAGTTAAAAATGGTGATTATTAATTTTAGCGGTTGTGGCGATTGAGTACAACAAGTAAGTAGTGATAAAGTCAAGACCGATAAATTTGATTCCACTTCATCAACAAGTCAAAAGAAGAAGATACAAGGAAATTGTTCTTGATTGGTCTTCATTAATTTTGGAAAATTATAAAGTGAATATTATTGTATTTTTTATCAATTTATTTAATAGATTATTTGACCCGTTACATGGGGCTCGTGGATATTTAATAGATCATTTGATGAAATATATTCTAAATAGTAACATTGGATTGAATAATAAAAATGCCCTCTCAAGGTATAAATGCAACGGAAATTATTTCATCAAATGATTTAGGCTTTTATTTAACACTAAACCAATCCAAATCATGCATCCACGTGCCATTTCTCATCTTAGTGGTTCACAAATTGTTCAAGGTACCCGGAAGATATTGCATTCCATACTTGGCATTTTCCAACTATAATTGTGTATGACATGTTGGGTAGACAATTACTTTCGAATACTAATAATTACGTTTCTATAATTCTATTAAGTCTTTTATTTTTATTTATGTATAAATGAAAAAAAAAAAAAAAGCATTTCAAAGTATGAAAAATTATAGGACATTCAAATCAAGGTTGAGAAAAGAAATAAAAATCCAAATTGCAAAATCAATGGATAGAACACACATTGTTGCCCTTCCTAGACCAAATAATGTAAATTCTGATAAAGCATCAGAAAATTTATCGAAGAGACTTTTTCTACCGACTTTCAAGTAATATTTGCATATTAAGCTTACAAATTTTTATTTGATTCTTGTTGGTTTATAATTTTTCATTTAATTATTAGAAAATAAAGTTTGAATTTAATGTACAATGAGAACTAATGACAAGTTTGTTCATACAATAGGTCGAAAGGGTGATCCACGTACAGTCATGATGTGGTACAATTACAAATTTGTCCTTCTTTTTAATTTTATTCTTTTGTTATTTATTTCTTTTTTTTTATTGAAAAAATATATGTATAATTTTAATTTCACCATATCAATCTTTGAATAATTACTTGATCAATATTGTAAAGAATAAGAAAAAAGAAATCCAAATATCAGAGTGTTGAGAACTGTAAAGTGTTGATTCATTGACATCTTGGAAGGGACGAAAGACCAATAAGTAAAGAAATTTCTGAAACCTAGGTATGAGTAATTTGTCAACGTTCTTTAATAATATTTGAGCTAATTCTTGTATTACTTTCTAGTATAAAATTTGATGTTCCATACTAATAGAAAAAGATATAAAATTGTGCCCAACCTATCTTTGATACACCAGCAAGAAATTCCATATGCAATAATGCTATTGGTCAAATTTTAGGTCCTGGATTTAGGGATATTAGTTGGGCTCATCGGCTATCTGCCAAATTTTGAGGTTGCCCATGTGGCTCGACGGCTCAGGCTTGGACCTTAATTTAAAAAAAGATAAAATGAAAAACAAAGGCAGTTGGCGGCTGCCTTATTTTAAGACAGCCAGTTGCTGCCTCATTTTTAATGGCTGCCTTTGCCGTGGGAGAGAGAGAGAGAGAGAATCGAGTCGGCTCGGCTCGAGCTTGCTTCGGCTCACCAATGCTTGAGCCTTTTTTTTGTTGAACTTTTATTCAGCTCGGGCTCGAAAAAAGTCGGTTTGATTTTACTCGAGGCGAGCCCGAGCCTTGAGTTTTGACTCAAGAGCCGGCTCGACTTGACTCTTGGACATCCCTACGTGGAAGAGTCAAGGAACTTAGATTTGGAGCAACAACTTCAAAAGGAGATGAACAAATTCAAAGTAGGATTTCGCAACTTGTAAGTCAATCATAAAGAAGTCAATTTATAAAAAAATAATTTATATCTTAAATACCACTTGACTTTTAAAAAATATAAAAAATCTTTATTTAATATCCCATGACTTAAAATTAATTTTTAAAATTTATAATAAACTATATTAAATACATCCCGACTTCAAAGTAAAAATTGAATGCACTTCATTATTTTGTTGTTGACCTTATATGCCCATGTTTAGTAGAAATAGGGATTTAAATTTTAATCTAAATTAAAGTTTATAATTAATTTTAACAATATATTTCATGGTCCTACAGCTCTTCAACAACACATTTTATCAACTTTTATCAAAATTTACTTAAAATTTGATTTTATTCCCTACCAAACTGAGGCTATATAATAAAAACTATTGGCTTTCTCTAATAGGATGCATAGTACATACTCCACAAATTTCTAATATGTCCTTGTCTTGTATAAATTAAAATTTAGTTTTAATTTAAGTCAAAATCAATAGTTAATTCTAATCACATATTTTTATGGGTGTCAAACTTTTCAACCACACATTTCATCAACTTTTATCAAAATTTAATAAAAAATTGATTTTAATCCTCATTAAACATTGACTATATATATGTAGAGTCTAATTCAATCTGATGCTACCAAACCCGACTTTTTAAATTCGTAAAAAGTGAAAATTGAATGCGCCCTTCATAATTTTGATCATAAATGCAATTGTCTTTTCTCCAATAGGGTGTATAGCAAGTACTCCACAAATTCAATATACTAGTACCAAACAGACCGTACTGGTACGAGTGGCGATGAACGTCCAAGGCTCAAACGAAGTACGAGGACAGCTTCATAAAGTTTTTCTGTGAAGAAATTTGAACCATATTCAGGTTCCCCACAAGATTAGTCGTGAAGCTGATTTTCATTCTTTTAAGCTTTCATTTATCAATTCCGCTACTGTGATCGAAAATGGTTGACAGAGGGCGCGACCAAATTTCACAATGGTTTGTTCACATTTTTTTTTGTTGGAACTTTTATGCACAAACATGTGAGGATGTCAACTATTCTGGTAAAAAAAATCGGACAAACCAGCAAAATACTTTATTTATTTGTTCCAACAATATAAATTTGTGGGACCCATATCAAAGGCAAATCCAGCATCGAAGTCTAGCTAGAGCGGAGGTTGACTGTTGATCATTGACCGTCAATAATCAAAGATCATAATAGTGCGATCGTTTATTAAAATTTGATTAAATAATATTAAAAGTTATTCAATATATATGTAATAAACTTTTCAATCACACATTTCATTAACTTTTATCAAAATCTAATAAAGAATTGATTTTAATCCCCATTAAACACTAGTCATATACATGTAGAGTCTAATTCAATCTGATGCCAGGACCAAACCCAACTTTTTAAATTTATAAAAAGTGAAAATTGAATGCGCCCTTCATTATTTTGATCATAAATGCAATTGTCTTTTCTCCAATAGGGAGGATAGCAAGTACTCCACAAATTCAATATACAAGGACCAAACAGACCGTACTGGTACAAGTGGCGATGAACGTCCAAGGCCCGAACGGAGTACGAGGACAGCTTCATAAAGTTTTTCTGTGAAGAAATTTGAACCATATTCAGGTTCCCCACAAGATTAGTCGTGAAGCTGATTTTCATTCTTTTAAGCTTTCATTTATCAATCCTACTACTGTGATCGAAAATGATTGACAGAGGGGTGATTGACTTTCACAATGGCAGGTTCACATTTTTATTTTATTTTTTTAACTTTTTATTCACACGCATGTGAGAGGGTGTCAATCATTCTGGTAAAAAAAAATAAATTTGGGCAAATCGGCAAAATTCTTTATTTATTTGTTCCAAAAATATAAATGTGTGGGACCCATATACACCCATATTCGTATGGAAAATCACTCAAAAATAGAAAAGTACCTAAAATCATATGTATGTCAATGTAATGAAGACTCACAAAATTAGGCATTTGGATTGTGAATAAGAATCTCATTCCATTGTAATCAATGCAGATTTTGAAGTTTTGGAATGCTAGACGATTCAATTATTTAAATTTTTTTAGAATTCATCATTTCAATAACGTTAAATACATCTTGGCTTTTTAAATTCGCAAAAGTTTTTAAAAGTAAAAATTGAATGAGCTTCATTATTTTATTCTTGACCGTATATGTCCCTGTTTAGTAGAAATAAAATTTTTATTTTTAACCTAAGTAAAATTCAATAATTAATTTTAACAATATTTTCATGGATCTTACAATTTTTCAACAATACATTTCATCAACTGTTATAAAAATCTACTTAAAATTTGATTTTAATCCATACCAAACTGGACTACATAATAAAAACTATTGACTTTTCTCTAATAAGATGCATAGTACATCCTTCACAAATTTATATTATACTAGTCGCTATCACGTACGTTGTATTTATCGTATTTTTATTAGTGTATAAATTTTAATTTTTTGGAAAGTTTTTGAAACAATATCTAAAAATATTTCCATGATATAAGAAAATAATTGCAAACCATTTTTACAATTGCATAGCAGTATGTTATCTAGAAAAAATATGTTTGTATATTTCATGCTTGAATAAGAAATATACAAACTATTTTGTTTGTATTCTTTGATAGTGTTGATATAATTGAATTGAATGTGAATATTATATTTCTAAATTTTGTGTAATTCAATATTGTAAAATTGAAAAAAAAACTCTTCGCACAGTGTGGAGAGAGTTGAACCAAGTGTGGAGTAAAAAATAAAAATAAAAAAAAGCGCAGAGAGAAAAAAAACCCCTCTGCACAATGCAGAGAGTTGAACCATGTGCGGAGTAAAAAAAAAAAACTCTCCTTACAGTGCGGAGAGATGACAAATCAACTCATGGATTTTATATATACTAAAATTATTATTATTTTTTTAATGTTGTTGGAATGATGCGTGTGTAGAAAAATATTTGTCAATCATTATAAACAAAATTCTTCACAAAATGTATAATAAATCTTCTTATTACGCTAATAAAATTATAATAATTTTTTTTTTTTTACAAATAACATAAAAAAATTATTTTTATTTTCAACAAAAAAAAACATGTTTAAAAATTAGCAATTTCATAACCAATTTTTTTTAATTCTCAAAAATACAATTATAAAAAAGGAAACAATATTGAATTACAACATTTAATATTTAAGAAATTTAATATTAAATAAATTTTATACATTTATAAAAATTATAAATCTATATATGCAGCTTTACCGTATTTGCAGGTAGCTTACCGTATATACAGGTTACCGTATATGCTATCTACCGTATTTGCAGCCTACTGTATTTACAAACAACTTACCATATTTGCAGGCTATTGTATTTGCAAAAAACTTACCGTATTTGCACCTTACTATATATGCTGTCTATCGTATTTGCAAAAAACTTATCCTATTTTTACCTTATTGTGTTTGCAGCTTACCGTATATGCAGTCTACCGTGTTTGCAACTTACCGTATATGTTGCCTATCGTATTTGCAACTTACTGTATTTTTATATACCGATTTTTGCACTTACAAATACCGAAAATGCAGAACACCTTACATTCGCTTACCAAACTGAATTTCAAAAAAAAATTCAGATTTTTATTTTTTCAATATAAGCACAAAATAAATATTAAATATATATGAAGCACAAAGTATAAATGCATATGAATATGGTGCTCAATCTTCAATTTTCCAATATTGAATTACACAAAATTTAGAAATATAATCTTCTCATTCAACTAAATCATATTAACACTATCAAAGAATACAAGCAAAATAATTTGTATAATCTCGTATATTTCTTATTCAAGTATGAAATATACAAGTATATTTTTTCTAGATGACACAATACTGTTATGCAATTGTAAAAATAATTTGCAATTATCTTCTTATATCATGGAAATATTTCTAGATATTACTTTAAAAATTTTTCAAAAAACTAAAATTCATACACTAATAAAAATACGATAAATGCAAAATTCGTACAACGCACGTGATAGTCACTGTGCGGAGAGCTTTTTTTTTTTTTTCAAACTTTGCACTGTACGGAGAGTTTTGCCAACTCTCCGCACTATGCGAAGAGTTTTTTCTTTCTTCTTTACTCCGCACATGGTTTGCCATCCGTCCGTACTGTGCGGAGAGTTTATTTTTATTTTATTTTTAAAGCTCATGTGCGAAGAGTTTTTTTTTTCTCATGGCAGTTTATATTTATTAAAATTATTATTATTTTTTAATGCTAGTGACATGATGTGTGGAAGAACATTTGTTTGACATAATTATTTTTTTAATGCTAGTGGCATGATGTGTGGAAGACGATTTGTTTGACATAAACAAAATGAAAAATAAAAAATGACAACATGTATAGTAAAATTGGATTAATTTACTACCGCATCAATAGTAGACCCTCATTCCCCTTTTTATTAGAAGTTAGATATATTTGGTGTCTAATTCAATCTGGTACTAGGACCAAACACATCGTACTGGTTACAAGATAGAGGTGATGTATGTCTGCTCGTGAAAAACCCGCAAGTGTACGGGATCTTTGTATACGTAATAAGATTTGTTAGTTAAGAAGAACGACGAGGAATAAAGTCTAATTTGTAGTTCAATAATTGCTATTAAATTCAAAGTGCGGTGGTATCAAGAGAGTGGTGATTTATATGTTCTCTATACTAGTCCTAAATTAACAAAGCAAATAAAATATTTATTTAATATGTGAATGTTTGTATTGGAATCGTAAATTCTCCGATTGCCATTTAATTCAACTCTTAATTCATAATTTAGTAAATTCACGCATTCAAGACAATAGATAATCCACTTTTATTCCATATTTTTTCCTAAGATATATTAAATCTATTTTTAACATGAACCAATCATATTTTTAGTCCGAATTCATATGAAAAATATGCATTGATTCACAGGATTTATCACATATGATTATACACGCCATAGATATTATTCCTAATACCTATTGTCCATGTGTTATTTTACCGCGTTCTAAATTTATTGTGAGTATTCCTACACTACAACAAGCAACTTCTATCTAATTGATGATCAAGCAATTAAATAGTTCAATGGAAATGCAAAACTAATCAAGAAAATCATGAAATACTAAATTAATTATCTTGAATTAAAATAAACAAACAATAGGTTTCACCATTCATCCAATACAATGAAAGACTAGCCATCCATATTAATATGTAAATTACAAGAAGAATAATAGAAAAAATATCACCTAGATCATGAAAGAATACAAAAGATGCTGATCTTCAAATCCAAAGTTGAATTCTTCAAATTCTTGATGCAATTGAACTTGAATTCCTTGCTACGGCTTGACCTCCTCTTTCAAAATATAGTAATAGGCCCCTTGTCCTTGATAAATTTGATGAAATATTGTGTATGAAGAGGCGAGAGAGAGAGACTCTTTCATTGTTGTCCATATCTTGTATTTACACGATAAAATTAGGTTAAAATTCACGTCTAAATTGCCTTCCAAAGTTGTTTTAATCAAATAAGAAAAGTTCCCTTCGCGCAGTATTTTGGTCATAACTTTCTCTTTTGGCGTCCGATTTAGATGATTTAAAATGGATTGGAAAGCTAATTCAAAGAGCTAAAATTCTTCTAGAGATACAATTTTTCCAATTTGAAATTTTTCTATCCGAAAAAATGGGTCTCAAATTTTTTATTCGAAAAATGGGTCTCAAAATTTTCAGTTGACTCCAATCAATCTTCAAAGTATCTTTTGTGGTCCGAATCAACCATTGGATATTTACACTTTGGTCCCCATACTTTGGATTTCTTTCATTTTTGCTCATTTTTCGTTCATTTTTTCATTTCTTCTTTGAAACATAATTTTTTTCCTAATAAAAGCAACAAATAACAAATTAGGTACTACTCTGTTCAAAGAATAATGAAATATCATCATTTAGGATCTCAAATAAGTGTAGAAACTATACTTATCAACGTCTAAGGGCCAAAATACTTGGACACTTTCATAAAGTTGTTCTATAAAGAAATTTGTACCATATTCATGTTCCCATAAATTTAGTTGTGAAGCTCTTCACCCCTTTAAGCTTTTATTTATTTATTCCAACAAAATAAAAAATAAAAAATAAAAAATGCTACTCATGCAGGGAAAAAAAATAGGGTGATGTGGCAGCTTATGATTAAGTGTTTTTGTGTTTTGTTTTTTCAACTTCCAAAGAAAAATTTACCAAGTGTAGTCTAAAAAAAATCCTGTCATTGAATCTGACCATGTAGCATGATTGACATAAATATGTGTGGTACCCGTGCACGTCGGATCCAATACATATTCATGTGGCAAAATATAGAAGAATTGGTTTCGGATCGACTCTATAAGCTGTCTAATAAATGAAGCATAATAGCTTATTATCCATTACTCACCAAATGTTTGGCTAAGCTTTAACAATATTTAGCTCATGTTCGGTTAAGTTAAAAAAATGAATTAAAATCTAAAATAGTTTTAGTCACATATTTCATTGGCTCACAACTTTTCAACTACATATTCTATCAACTTTTATTAAAATATATATATATATATATATATATATATATATATCATTGGCTCACAACTTTTCAACTTCTTTATAGGTATTTATTTAAAACACTTACAAATGTACTATGTTAATATAAATATAACTTTATATATAGAATTTTCATTTTACTTTTTTATCATTTTACAAAATCAAAACAAGAATGTAGATGACATAAGTTCACATGCATTCACTTCTCAGATTTTTGTATCTTACTATGGCAGTTGTTTGTTTAATATAAATTCATACTATAGTAGACTAATCTAAAGATGGATATTTATATTTTACTATTAGTTTGTAGTCTCAAGAAGGAAATATAGCCAAGGAGGCAGCGCATAAATGGAAAATGCAAGATATCGACTATTGCATCGAGACAGGTTTGATGAGGAAGAAATCGTAGCAAGAGGGAAGATTGTTTCAACGGATCGAAGAGCCAAGGTGCATCACATGCCTCTTGGACAAAACTGTTGGAAGATTTGGGTTGAGAGAGTATATATGGCAAATTTAAACTCATATAGATCTACATATGCATGAGATTCGAGTTCTAAGTAAAACCTTGAGAAGAAGTACTGTTGCTTGGCCAAAGATTAGTGTTATAAATATTTGATGAATGTAATGACAATATTTGTCTTATATTATTTGCAAATGGAGAAGTATGATGTTGTGGTGGAAGATGTGACAAATATTTGCCAACCAAAGCTGCCATGTCAATAAGCGTATATTATTTGCAAATCTTATATTATTAGCAAACTTATCTTTTGTATGTGAAGTGGGATTCTATGCAAAGAATTAGGAGGATCAATCCTTTGATAGAAAACAAAGAAAATGCCTGGATATTAGGATTGCACAAAAAAAAAAATAAATAAATAAATAAAATCATGAAACTAAAATCGAATCGAAACCGTTGGTTTGGGTCAACATGGACCCCATCGATTTTTTCTCTCAAACTGAATCACACCATATCAAAATGATTTGGTTTAGGTTTCAATTTTTTAAAACCGCACAAAATCGAATTGAATGCTTTTTAAATTTGTTAATTAGATAATTTTATTAACTTATAAATTTTACGGTTTTGATTTTCAGAAAAATACTAATTTAGCAATACAAATTACAGTTAGTTCATTGAAATAATCATACAAAGTAAATTATGTTCATTATTATTAGCATTTTGTTTTACAAGTCCACAACATACGTCCTAAACCGATATCTAAACTAAACTAAAATTATTCCCAAATCATATGAAATGAACAAAGAAAAACGTATATTTTCAACAATTCAAATCATAATTCAACAAAACTAAGTTAGCAAATCACGCCCAAAGCTTCAAAGTCCCTAATCTAAATTCTCATTTATCAAATATTTGATGCTTGCCTCCTAAAGCTGAATGAAATGTGATTCCCAATCGCTAATTGCCATTCAACTTTTGCCTATTAATCTGCTAATTTCTATCTAAGCCGCCTCTTTCTCTCTTCTCTCTCAGCAAGTCTTAGATTCTCATCCAATTTTTTTTTCTATTGTTCTTTCTTTTATTGGTTGTTTTTGAACTTATTTTACATTTGTAAATTGTGGTTTGGATAGAAATGACTATTTGTGTGCCTAGATGATTGATGAACTTATTTGAGCTCTGGAAAGAACAAATGACAGAGCATACTGACTGTATAAAAATGTTAAAAATCCTAACTAGTATTACTACTTTCTACTTTCTTAAAGTAGTTAGAAAATAAAATTCATCAATTTTTAATAAGCATGAACTTGATCAATCTTTGTAAGTTTAAACAAATCCTGTTCTATTCCTATTTTTCATCTTACTAGCAAGATGAAAGGAGTTTTAACCAAACTATAACAACAGAATATGACTCTTCTTTTACTAACTGCTCTATGAAAATATGAAAAACGAAAAAGGAAACGTAAATAAAAGGGAAGAAAGATGTATTCGTTTTATTAACATCTTTTAGATAACATTTTTATGCAACTAGCAATCCCTCGCTTTGATGGTCTGGAGACTAGTTTCACAGAACCAGTAAGAGGAACAACATTGACAGTTGTAGAGATCAAGGATCTCGATGAGCATAGATTGAAGAACTTGAGGCAAAAAATTATCTATTCCAGGTAATAGATCGTGCTATACTGGAAATCATATTAAAAAGGGATAATGCTAAAGATATATGAGAATCAATGAAAAAGAAATATCAAGGCACAGAAATGGTGAAACGTGTACAACTTCAAGCTCTTCGCAAAGAGTTTGATATCCTACACATGAAGGAAGGGGAATCAGTCAATGATTACTTTGCAAGAACACTGTCAATTGCAAACAGAATGGCAAGAAATAGATTGGCAAAGGAACCAAGTATTTTATTCGAGAATCAATGGATAAAATAAATGTTATTACAACAATCTCAACAATTATTAAACTGAATGAAGAGTCTACTACTTATAGAGGACATGTCAAAACCCTATAAGTAATCTAGAAGATGGAAAAATATGTTTGAAACTGACAAAAGAAGAAAAACTCATGCAACGTCGTCACTCGACCGCCGTCTAGTAGCAGACGAGTGACAGCCTTGTCACTAGGCGAGTGCTCAACGACAGGTGGGCGACAGCTCCTTGCTCCAAAAAGTTCGCCTGGTGTTCGAGCCACCAATTAGTGGTAGGCTAACCAAAATGCAGTGACTTTCTTCCTGGTCCATAATTTTGATCTTTCTAAGACCATTACTCCAAATCTTGTAACCCTATACTGAATTTGGGTTATAAACATAACGTAAAGTATCCTTCAGTTTTTCATCATATATGATTTTACAAACAATTAGCTCGACATTAAAGCGAGCAAAGTAGATTTATAGTGATACTCTCTCCTACATCTTATCGCTAAATCTAGTAGTAGGAGCTTCGCCAACTCGACTTCTAGAAAATGCTCCAAGGAAAGCTTGTTTTTATTAGGCCCAGTTCTTGATTGACTATGTTAGAAGAGTAGTATACCACTCTTCATTGAACTTTTCAATATCAGATGTAATGCTTGGCACTTCAACAGTAGACTCGTCTTCTTCAGCTTCGTCTAGATTATGTATTCATTCAAGTGGTACATAAGGTCATCATTCCCATTATACTTCTCCATATTTGGTTAAATAAAATTATTAGAAATGGGGATCTCCCTAATCTCTCTTGACGAAGGTACACTTCCATCATCACTGTCCAGCTCGTAAGATCTTGTATGCCTATCTTTGTAATCCTTGTGATGGGGATGGAATTGGAAGCCTCAAACACACTTTTACCTTTCTTCCATCAGAGGAAAATTACAAATGATATCTCCTTTCATGAGAGTTCACCTTTCCTCCCAACCTATCAAAAATGCTCGTAGATCTTATGATTCGGCGCTCCAATATATGTCCCAGGGATAGGTTATTTGATGGGTTAGAGATTTGACATTGCAGTTGCTACTCATTGGGTGGTAGAAGATCGCCGTTGGTTCGTGATCGTTTTCCCCGAATTTCAAGTTGAAATCCGACATAAGATTTGAAGGATTCACTACCATTGCTCAAAGCTATGCATTTTTAGCTATCAACACCCTTAAACTTGTAGCCATCTCCTATATAGTATAAGCAATGGAGATTTTGTTGCATTGGCAACGATATTTTACTGAATAACCAGCTGCTAGCAACGTTTAATGGATTTCTTTCCCTACCATTTTAGATTAATATCACTAACTTCATGGTTATTGCTGGGGATTTTTCTTTTCGGCACCCAAAGCTTCAACCTCAATGAGGTATATCTCAGCTTGAATTATTTTCTTCAAAACAAATGTCTGTGGCTTTTTCCAAATAAATGGTTGAAATCGTGGTCATCTTTGCTCTAGATTTCCACAAACGACACCAATTTATTGATCTTAAAATCAATATTTACAAATTCCTTTCACCTAACCAGGATTTTCACTCGCTGAACTAAATGAATTCTGTTGAAAATAAGAGTTGAGAGGAAATTGACTATTTGAAGAATGTCTATTCAATTTTTCTCTCCCCTAATTTGCTAGAACCCATGACTATTGAAAGATTTCTCAAAAGGGTAATTTAGTATTTTCATTTAATGACACGTGGCAATCAATAATTTTTTTTTTATTGTTAATTGAATCTATTATCTTTTAACATTCTATTCACCATACCATGTTTTATTCACTCAATTGTTGTGAATCCATGTTCAACATGTTTAACATTTTAATTCACATGTGCTTCAATAATGATTTTGCTGGTATGGAACAACCCGTGGGATCAAATAGAACTAATTTGACTTGTTCAATAATTTTTCCCTCACATGTCTCTTGTTCTCGTCGTTCATTCATAAGATTTTTTCTTAAGATTGAACTTATGGCATCTTATTAGGGAGAATAAGCTTGCCAAGTGCGAAGGAAGAACTTCTATTAGTAGAGGTCTTGGGAAAATGTCCCCTTCCTAAGCCCCTCCACAAGAGATTCAGATCTATGCAAAGGACAAATCCGTCCAAGCTTAGGCACCAGAGCTAACCCAACATTCTACCGTTCTTTAAAAGGGCCACCTATTCTATATAGTAAAGCTTGGAGAACATAGTACTAAAAATGCTCGTTGACAGTCTTGTGCGTTCGTACATGATTTGATAATGTTTAACTTAGAAATGATCACAAACAATCACATATGTTTGCACAAGCGAGCTCGAGATAGTTTCACAAATAATGGTAAAAATTTTCACCACTAACTCTATAAATTAATTGATGACACCCTGCATTAACTGTAAACAAGTCTTTTAAATAATAAAAAAAATTTAAAGATACTTAGATGCCCTCCTTTTCCTCCTTTACTTATTTATTATTATTATTATTATTATTATTATTTGCTAAAAGTCATATTTTCAATAAATTTTGATCAAAAGTTGAAACGTGTGATTAAAAAGTTGTGAATCCTATAAAATGTGCAGTTAAAATTAAATATTTGTTGTAAATTATATGTTTATTAGTTAATGACTATTATACCCGCAACATTAATTATTATGACAATTGTATCCTCTCTCTCTCTCTCTCTGTGTGAGTATATGTGTATATATATATATATATATATATATATATATGTATATACACATATACTTTCTTCTCTTTTTCTTTTTCTACTTTCTTCTCTTTTTCTTTTTCTTTTTCTTTTTTTAAATTTATTTTATGACATGTTGTAAGCACAAAAAAATCTTACCTAAAATAGAGAGAAAATCCAATATCAAAAATACAAAAATTCGCAGGATCTGAGCAGCCTACACAGTTGTGATCAAAATTGCGTATCTCAGCCTACCATAGTTCAATTGTTATGAAATTCGGACAAGACACTCACAAATCATTGTTCTACAAATCTAGCAGTTCATTATAAAATCTGTATGTGAACAGTAGCTAAATTCTTGCAAAAAGAAATTCATTAATCGGTGCCCTAATGTCAAATTATATATTTTGGAACTCCAATTAAAGAACTCATCAATTCCTATCCACAAGTTTACAGAAGAATATTGCAGAATTATTTGAATTAGTTTATAAAAATCAATATTTTAAAAGAATATTGTGTTGCTATGGAAGAAACAAAATTTTGTATTTAATAATATTCTTGAAGAATATTTTATTGTCCTTGAAAAATCTCAAATCTAGACATTAAAATATTATGTTAATATTTCAATGAAATATTACTTGCCCTCGAATAAAGAATTTTAAAAGATCTAGTATATTTCATTATTTAAAAAGTTTTGTTGATCTAATAATATCTTAATTTAATAATATGCTCTTGAATAAATATAAATTTATGTTATATAAATATTTTACAAAATATTATATAGTTATTGCATAAGAAATAACATGTTATAAATATCAATATTATATAGATAGTGCTGAGGAAATTGAAAGTGAGAAAAATATCCAAGAGGCATATGGGAAAATGCATCAGGAGAGTCTTAAGATTCTTAGTAAGAACAAAGCCTTAAGTACGACGGTTAAGGAGCATCAGTTGGAAAAAGAGACGTTAGTAACGTTCTGAGTGACCTTAAGTCAATGAATGAAGTTTTAAAGTCTCAGGTTAAGAATCTCACCAGTGAGCTTGAGAGGTCCTCTAGGAATGTCAGCGAATTAACTGCCATGAATGAGACTTTATAAATTCAGGTTGTGAACCTTGTGAGCGAGGTGGAGCATTCTAAGTCTCAACTTCTTGCCTTCAATAGTGGGTCGTCTAAGTTAGATAACATGCTAGGTATAGGCAAGCCGACTGGAAACAGGAAAGGTCTAGGATATCAGGGAAAAGATCATGATGTAGCTAGCACGTTTGAGACCACATTTGTCCTTGCCAAAGATCAGCCTAAACATGTACCCGAACTTAAGGAAAAGGGATTTGTAGGATAGAGGTCCACTAGACAGTGTAGGACCCATCGATTTAGAAATAGACGTCAGTATTCACATAACACAGGTCCTAAGTTTATCCCTACATGCTTTCATTGTGGCGAGTTAGGTCATATCCGCCCTAAATGTTATCAGTACCTAAACAAAAGGGAAAACATGAACTTGAAAAAAAAATAAAAAATTAGGTGTCTGTTGGTCAGATTGGATTCCTTACTGATCAAGTAAATCGTTTGACCAAATTGGTGACACAATTGTTTAGGAGCTATTCTCCCACCAGGCAGGTATGGGTAAAGAAAAGTGATCTGCCGAATCTTGCAGTAGATCACGGTGCTCTTATAGGAAAGAACACTCATATATCTAGATGATTATGTATTTTTGATGCATGCCTATTCTTAATTGTCATATTATACTGCATGCATCACGTGTTTATGTTTATTTTTTTTTCTCCGTTTTTGGTTCCATGCATGTGCATTTTCATTTGTATGCATTGGCGCATACATATTTAGTTTAATTTGTGCACTTGACTTTATTTTTCTTTTTGTGTGGGACATTCATTTTTGGAAAAATGAAAAACACAAAAAAAAAATTGAAAAATTGAAAAATGCAAAAATAGGTGAATATGGAAAACGTCTGTAGCATGTTATATAATTCTTGAACTTGCTAGTTGTGATCATGTATGAGCAAATCGATGAGCTGTTGAATAATTTTCATTACTTGTTTAGGTTACTTTGGATTATTTAGTATAGGTGTCTTTATGTACCATCTGTACTGCACACACTATGAATTCGTTAGTGGGCTCTATCACGTGTGTGCAATTTGGGATGGCCATCACATTTTAATAGGGTGACTTCGAACATGTCTTAACCAAATTTAGTAGACCTAAACCCAAAAAGATTTTCCCAAGTAAATGCTCATTATCGTAATGTTTTTTTTTCGAGACCTATTTGACTCAAGCAATTAAGCATGTGGGGTCTCTTAAAATCTAGTGTCTATGGTCAACTGACTTGAGTTAACTGGCCTAAAGCTCGCTATAGGGGTCATTTTAGTCGCCTAATGGAGAAGAACCTATGCTTAAGATGAGAAAATGTGATGAGTTGAAAAATGTGGAAAATTGAAAAATATAAATGCTCAAAAGGGGGAAAAAATAAGAAAAATAATAAGTATATGTCCTACTGTACTTTCATGGTTTGACTTTCATTAGCAGGAAAATATACTTATTGCAGTGATTGGTATGTCTTTTCTCACAAAATTAAGGTTTAGAGTCCTGCTTACATTGAATTGATGACACTTTACACACATGAGTTACTTGTACTATTTACTCCATTTTGATTTGAACTGAGTATGTGGGAAGCTTTATAATCTATTGATTTTACTTGTGCATGCTATCAACTGCATTTTTAAGTTATTATTTGTTATTGTGCTGTTTGAAATTGATAGTATTCCCTTCAGCATTTGTGACAAAAAGGGGGAGGAAATGAGTAATTGAAGGGGAGAAAATAATAGCATAGAGCGATTTGCATTTGTATGTGAACCATTTTGCATTGCTATGTCTAGGGTCGTTAGGGAGATATATAGATATATTTGTGTTATTGCATAAAATTCATGAGAGTTTGCAGTAAGGAGGAGCATTGTATTGCATTCCATATCATATTCATTGTTGTTTGAGTTTTGATGTTTAGTGATGCTAATGTTTCAATTAGTGTTTTGATTGACATCAATGTCACGTTTCAAACTAGCACGTTGATTTGTGATTAAATGCTTTTTTGTTATATTTCCTGTATCATGTGCTTTTATACTGGGTATTTGAATTTTTGATTTCAGAAAATAGATTTAACAAGGAATGCAAGAAACAAAGTTTGGGTAGCTTAGATTTTTTTGCTTTTACTATATTGACTTTAATGTATAGTTTTGTCACAAAATGTCAAAGGGGGAGATTGTTAGGTTTCTATTGTATTGGCAATTCTTTAGACAAATTGATTAATGTAAAAGAGCTGTAAAAGTCAAAAAAATCTTTTAGAGTTGGTAGCATAGTCCTTGAATGAGTCCAAAATGTCCAAGAAGATCACATAAAACTATTGGAATGCAGTTAGAAGTCTGAAGGATATCAAATAGCCGCACAAGTTATGTTTCAAATTTTCAATCGTAATTTTCGATGCACTTTTCGTATAGAAAACAATGGAATTTGGACATGGCTATTTAGAAGAATTGTCGCTCTTTGAGTTAGCTTTTCATTTTGAATCACCTCAATCGGAAATCAAGAGAAAGTTATAATGAAAATACTGATAACTGTTCAACTGTCACTCAATTCTCACTAGCTCCTCGCTCGAGCGACATGTCGACGTCCAGACTTCTATTTTACTTTAAATACTTGGTTTTTCAATCCATTTTCATCCAAACACTTTCCTTTATAAATATGTACCCTATGGGACGTCCAAAAGTGTGGTTGATCATTATATTTCACTTTCATATCATTCTCTAGAGATCCAAGAACACATTAAATTGGAGAATTCATTCCATCCTTTCTTGAGATCATTCGACCACATTTTGGGAAAATGTCAAGATTCTTAATCCAAAACACTGTGCTTCCTTAATTTGTTGAGCAAGAGACTTTCTCATTAGGGGAATGAGAGAGGTGGATTGAAGTGCAGTTACAAGCACAAGAACAAGCGATTCTTAGTGTTTCGCTTGGAGAGACATTCATCGTAAGACTAGGAAGCTATATGAGACAGCAGATTGGGTTGCAGGGGATAGATCAGGAAGTTGAGCAAGAGGCTAGAGGTATCTACGGTAGCAGGAAGCTACATGAAATAGATCAGGAGGTCTGGCAGGCTAGAGGCATCTGTGGCAGTAGTTGTGAAACTATGACAGGGGGTCTTAGTGGGTACAAGAGTTATTGGAATTGCTGTGCATTCCCTGAACTGTCTATAGTGGAGGTAACTGGCTTGGTCCCAAAGTTTTTTCCACGTTGGGTTTCTCCGTCATCAAAATTTTTGTTTTTACTGCTTTTCATAATTTATTACAAACTGCGGCATTTAAACATATGATTAAATTGAATTGTATGTTTAACCATTTAGAAACTAATTGAAGTGACATATTTCTTTGGTTAGTATATTCCGCACGTAAGGCCGATCAAATTGGTAATCTAGAATGTAAACTTGGCAACTCTAAAGCTTGAAGTTGTATAAGACGTTTTGGATTCTTTCAAGTGGTATCAGAGCCTAAACATGAGTCCTGACCTTACAATTGTCTAGATGAGTACTTTATTGAGTGTGCGGCCTTATTTTGATGGTAGCAATTATGCATGTTGGAAAGTTAGCATGAGGGCTTTCCAGAAATCTATGGATGAAAGGATTTGGTTGAGTATACTTAATGGTTGGTCGGCCCCTAGTTCCATGGTTAACAATGTCGTTACTATCCCTATTAAATAACATTTACATATGTTTTCAGATATATTATTTTTCATTACACGAACTATTAATTTATGTAATCTCCAAGTTGCCAGCGAATTCAGGAATTTAAGTTGACGGGCTAAATTTAAAAAGAAAAATCGATATTAAGAAATAGGTATGTTTTAAGAGATATAATTTTTTTCATTGATCTTGAATAAATAAGTTACTGTAAAAGATGCTTTTTAAAATAAGTAATGTTTTTCGCTATCAAATTTTTTTTAAAAAAAATGCTTAACCATGTTTGAAATGGAAAAGAAGTTTGGTGGATGAATATAAAAAATATACATAGAAATTAAAAAAAAAAATTCGTGCTCAACGATGACTTTTAACGTAATGAATTTTGCAAAAACTTATATAAATATATAAATTATCCTTTGGTGGATGCAATACAAGTCTCTATCTCATTAGCCTCACAATGTATGAAATTTGAAATGTGATTATAGCCAACTCATATGGCTCGATTATCAATGTTATCTTTAAAGGATTTAATATTTTTGAAGCGTATAATTCAAGTGATGGTATTGTGATGGGAATAAATGCATGTTACAATCTTTTTTCATTAACCAAAGTTTTATTTCATTGAGTTTTTCTAGCAAGACTTTTAATGAGGCAACTTTTGTAACTTACTGAAAGAATAATGTACTTTTTTCATTCATTAGGATTTTTCTCACAAGTTTTTTCTTGTAAGATTTAAAAAACGTATATTTTTTGTGTAATGAATATCCATAACTTACAATATATTTACCCTCAAAATAATACTCTTATATGTATAATATTTTTGAACAGAATAATAAGTGATGTTATTCGAATAATCATATTACCGTAGTTATCAAATGTTATATTATCTCATGTGAAAATGATATTGCTTGGATGCTAACAAGATAATACGAAACCTACTTCACAAGAATAATGATATTGGAGATATTGATGTACAAGACATGAATGATTTGATACAGGAATTTTTATTTATTGAAACCAAGGAAGAGCAATTCTACACTCTTTTTTAAATCTAGTTTTGTCACATTGAATTTTATTGACTAGATTTTAACAAGATAACATTTTGTTAATCGAATTTTATTATAATTATTTATACTCTCTTTCCTTCATTTGATGTTTTTGTTCATTGAATTCTTATCAAACAAGATTTAACGTGGCCGACATTTTATAATATATAATTCAAAGGTATTGTAAATTATATTTTTATTAGTGAATGACCAATATATCTCTACCACTCTAGTTATTATGATATTATTATATTGCTTGAAACATTAATTCTTACTTATAAAGATGAAGTTTTTGTTCTCAATAAAACGTACACAAGTCTATTAACTTTTTCTGCTTTCTTCTTTTTCTTTTTCTCTATTTTATAGCATTATTAACTTTAACCTTAATTTTTATAAACTTTTTTAGTTAAACAAAACATGGGCTCTTTACTTCGCAAGTCGTAATAAGGCTATTTGCAAATAATAAAACATGGAAGGGAAGGAGACAATTCTAGGATAACAAACCCCGACAAGTCTATTAATTGAATCCGTGGCAGACGCAGACATTTTAAGTTGAGGCGGACGACCAAACTTGAGGAATTTCACCTTAAAAAATATACACAAAAAAAATCATACCCATGTAAATTTACACCGAATTTTACATCCGAAAATTTACATGGAGTATGACTTTTTAGGATGTAAAGTTTCAAAAATTTATAATGTCATACCCTTTGTAATATTTTCTAATAAATTGATGTAAATTATATTGAGAAATTCGTTGTGCAAAAATAATAAATGTTAATAAATATTTTAAAGAAAAGACGAGTAAGACGCATCTTTTTAAGACGCACATTTGACGTTCATTTAACTATTTTCGGTATTTATTTGGACCGTTCGACATGTTTATGATCTAGTTCTCGAAAAGAGTTTCAAGATGACGAAGGCGATTTATGAATTTGGAAAGAGACGATTGTCGAAGAATTTTTAAAGTTAGTATTTTATCGAAATTCTCGAAATACTAATTTGGAATAACCTATTTTGACAAGCCATAACATTAACTACAGTTGATCGTTTCACGTGCCATTGAAGACGTAGAAAACTAGGCCATGAGCATGTTGAAATAATATTAAGAATGTAAAATGTTGACATCGTTTGGTATTCCGTAATGACAATGAAAATTGAGACAAAAACGTAAAAAAATCATTGGTGGTTATTAAAAATAATAATAATAATGTAATAATTTGTCAAAAAGTTGGGGATCAAGTGACCGCCCGTGCCACCCCCTGTGTTCCTCACTGAATTGAATCCACAACTTCAATCTCAGTCTAAGTAGTCCATTCAAGCAGACGATGAGAAAAGCAAAAAGTACTTCCCTATTCTCTCCCCCTTTCTTCCTCCGTTTCCAGACGAAAATGGTGACAGTGAAGACAATTCATTCAGTGCAACCTGCTGAGCCAACTCCAAATGAGATCATGTTGTTGGAAAAAATGGTTTAATGGGTCAACTTTGAGCCCAAATCTTAAATAATACGGGACCTAGCATATTCACGTTCTACTCCGCGAGATGATTAACGTGATATATTTATTTATCGAAAACCATTTAAAATTGAATGAAATATTAAGTGTTAAAGTAACCCACATAAACTAAGGATTATGGAAGAATTTGATTTGCCAAACACTTATCCCACATAGGAAAGTTAGGAAACTTTGGTGTGGTTTATAAGGTGGAAGTTTGGAATTGGGTTTGGGCCCCAAGGGAAGGAGGAAGACCTATATCCTATTGGGTTCGGTCATAAACCCACATGCGCGCGCCGCCGCCGCCGTTCGTAAAATTTATTTAAAATTTTGGGCCAAATTGTAAATAATCAAATTCTTGGGTACAAAATGAAATTTAAATTTTGGCTTATTCCGGGTGTTTTATTTTCTTTTAACAGTCGACTGTTTCGACTGTTTACCGACCAAACAGTCGACTGTTTTCCGACCAAACAGTCGACTGTTAACCGACTTAACAGACACGACTTTTAAGAACTGTATGTCTGTTCGGATTTTTGAGGCTTGTCTAAAAGGTGATGACTGTTCGAATGGCCACGAACAAGTCTATAAATAACCAACCTTTCTACCAGAAAATTTACACTATTTTCATTGCAAACTTTCTGTGCTTTGAATCTCATTTCCCTCTCTCTCGTTCTGATATTCTCTCGAAGTAAAACGCACTTCGTTGAGTTCGTTGGAACTCCTACAGACTGTAGTGCTGCTTCCGTAGGAGACGAAAATTCGTTCTATCCTGGGAAACGATTGCTGGACGCCTTTAGTACCATTGAAGGCAGCAAATTCGTTTTAAGAAAACATCGTGAATTCGGTGGGCTCAAATTATAATTTTGGATCCTGTTGATCAATTCTTGCATTCAGGTAACTCTGTTGGATTGTTTTCGAAGGAGTGAATTCAAACTCTAGAAGCAACAATCTTAAAACGAATTTGTTTTTTTTTTCAATTATTATTTGTTTCTGTTTCTACTCCTTCTTATCGTTGATCTTCTGATTGCATTCAGAAATGACAACTTCTGGTACCACACTCCCGAATACGACTGGGGAAAAACCAAAAAAGTTTAATGGGTCAGATTTCAAGCGTTGGCAACAAAAAATGCTTTTTTATCTGACGACATTAAATCTGGCTAAATTTCTCAAAGAAAATACGCCTTCATATACCGAGCAAGACAGTGATGCTGAAAAATTGGCTGCGGTTGATACATGGAAGCATTCTGATTTCTTATGCAGAAATTATGTGCTTAATGGACTGGATAACACATTATATAATGTGTACTGCAATGCTAAGTCCGCAAAAGAACTGTGGGAATCTTTGGACACAAAGTACAAAATCGAAGATGCCGGTACGAAGAAATTCATTGTCGGTCGATTTTTGGATTATAAAATGGTTGACAACAAGACTGTCATATCCCAAGTTCAAGAACTTCAGATCATACTTAGCGACATCCATGCCGAAGGAATGAAACTAAGTGAATCATTCCAAGTCGCTGCACTAATTGAGAAATTACCACCTTCATGGAAGGATTTCAAGAATTACCTCAAGCACAAGCGGAAGGAAATGAAACTTGAAGATATCATTGTCCGTTTGAGAATAGAAGAAGACAATCGCAAAACGGAAAAAAGGAATGGTGCATCTACTTCGATGGAACCAAAAGCCAACATTGTAGAAGGAGGCTTCAAGACAA
>NC_036247.1:22705112-22743971 GCF_002742605.1 Olea europaea var. sylvestris
GGGATGTTCTCTACCTACAAAGCAATGGATCATGATGAACATCTCTACATGAGAAACTCGTCATCTTCTAAGATAGAAGGACATGGGAAGATGTGCTGAAAATGACAAGTGGAAAAGAGCTCACTCTGAATGATGTTCTTCATGTGCCCGATGTTAGAAAAAACTTGGTATCTGGTTCTCTACTAAGTAAGAATGGGTTTAAACTAGTATTTGTTTCGGACAAATTTGTACTATCAAAGAATGAAATGTTTGTAGGAAAAGGCTACCTGAATGAAGGGCTCTTTAAATTGAATGTAATGACTGTTGTACCTCCAATTATGAATAAGAATATATCTTCTTCTTACTTGTTTGAGTCATTTAACATTTGGCATGAACGATTAGGACATACAAGTTATAACACTTTGCGTAGACTAATAAAATTAGATTTATTACCAAAGTGTGATTTAAATCCTAATCACAAATGCGATATATGTGTAGAAGCCAAAATGTCACATCTATCCTTTCGTTCTGTTGAAAGAAGTACCGAACCCCTAGATTTAATTCACACCGATATATGTGATTTAAAATTTGTTCAAACTAGAGAAGGTAATAAGTACTTTATCACTTTTATCGATGATTGTACTCGATATTCTTATGTGTATTTGCTCAAAAGCAAAGACGAAGCAATTGAAGTGTTTAAACACTACAAGTTAGAAGTTGAAAATCAACTTAGCAAAAAGATTAAGGCCATAAGAAGTGATAGAGGTGGTGAATATGATTCACCATTTGAGAAATTCTGTTCAGAACACGGAATTATTCATCAAACTACCGCGCCTTATTCTCCTCAATCTAATGGTATTGCTGAACGCAAGAATCGAACATTGAAGGAGATGATGAATGCTATGTTAATAAGTTCTGGATTACCGCAGAACTTGTGGGGGGAAGCTTTGCTTTCTGCCAACCATATTCTTAACAAACTACCACATCGAAAAACGCAAAAAATACCTTATGAAGTATGGAAAGGTCACAAACCTAATTATAAATACTTGAAGGTATGGGGATGTTTGGCTAAGGTAGTAGTTCCTAAACCTAAAAGGGTTAAGATAGGACCTAAAACCATTGATTTTGTATTCATTGGTTATGCCTACCATAGTAATGCGTACAGATTTATGGTATATAAGTCTGAAATACCTGATATGCATGTTAATACAATTATTGAATCAAGGGATGCTACATTTTTCGAAAATACTTTTCCTCATAACATGCAAGGTGAATCAAATTCACAAAAGAGATCTCGTGAAAACGAAGAGACTATAGATCAAGAATCTATAAATGAACAACCTAGACGAAGCAAGAGGGCTAAGACGTCAATCTCCTTTGGGCCTGATTTTCTAACATATCTGTTAGAAAATGAACCTCAGAGTTTTAAGGAGGCTATGTCATCAACCGAAGCTTCATTTTGGAAAGAAGCTGTTCATAGTGAAATTGAATCCATACTACAAAATCATACTTGAGAATTAGTAGATCTCCCTCCCGGTAATAAGCTTTTGGGATGTAAATGGATTTTCAAAAGGAAAATGAAAACAGATGGATCAATTGACAAATATAAAGCAAGACTTGTCACTAAAGGCTATAAGCAAAAAGACGGTCTTGATTATTTTGATACCTATTCTCCTGTGATAAGAATCACATCCATACGTATGCTTATTGCAATAGCAGCATTGAATGGTTTGGATATACATCAAATGGACGTTAAAACGGCATTTTTGAATGGGGAATTGGATGAAGAAATTTATATGGAGCAACCTGAAGGATTTGTGGCCTCAGGACAAGAAAGAAATTATGTCGACTTGTTAAATCATTATATGGATTAAAGCAAGCTCTTAAGAAATGGCATGAAAATTTTGACATAGTTATGATGTCAAATGATTTCAAAATTAACGAGTGTGACAAATGTGTTTATGTCAGGAACACTCCAAATGGATATGTCATGATATGTTTATATGTAGATGACATGTTGATTATGGGTAACAATGATACCATAATTCAAACTACAAAAAGGATGTTAACAAGTAAATTTGAAATGAAGGATTTAGGTGTGGCCGATGTTATATTAGGAATTAAAATTTCTAGAACATCTAATGGTCTCATATTGTCTCAATCACACTACATTGAGAAGATTATTGATAAATTCAAGAAATATAATATTATTCCTATGAAAACACCTATGGATGTTAGTATGCATCTTGTTTCCAATACTAGTGACAGTAAGTCTCAATTGGAATACTCTCGTATCATTGGCAGTTTAATGTATGTCATAAACCGCACTCGACCTGATATTGCCTATTCAATTAGTAGGCTAAGTCGATATACAAGTAATCCAAGCACTGATCATTGGAAGGCTATTGTTAGAGTTTTAGGGTATTTAAAACATACCCAAAATTTTGGATTGCACTATTCGAGATATCCAGCAGTACTTGAAGGATACTATGATGGAAATTGGATATCAGATACTAAAGACTCCAAATCAACAAGTGGATATGTCTTTACACTTGGAGGTGCTGCCATATCATGGAAATATTCAAAACAGACATGTATAGCTAGATCAACAATGGAATCTGAATTCATTGCATTAGACAAAGCTGGAGAAGAAGCCGAATGGCTACGAAACTTTCTAGAAGATATTCCATGTTGGATAAAACATGTGCCTGCTATATGTATCCATTGCGATAGTCAATCAGCAAATAGAAGAGCACAAAATGCAATGTACAACGGTAAATCTCGACATATACGTCGTAGACACAATACTATTAGACAATTGCTCTCTACAGGCATTATCTCTATAGAGTATGTGAAATCAAAAGAGAATATTACGGATCCGCTAACTAAAAGTTTAACAAGAGAGCAAGTCGAAAGTTCATCGAAGGGGATGGGATTAAAACTAATAAAATAATCAAAAGTTTTCATGGTGGCAACCCAATCTAGTTGACTGGAGATCCCAAGATCTAGGTTCAATGGGACAACTGAACTGTGAAAAACTTAGTATACACTGGGAAGATTTTACTTCTACCCATTCCTATGATGAGCCAGTGCCCAGCTGCCGCGAAATAGGTTAAGATACACTTTTAATGATTTCTATATCTTGATTTGTTCAAGTGGAGTATAGCATAATACTCTTTATGGAAATCACCTATGTGAGTGAGAAGGGGCCGCTTCTAAGAGAATTAGGTGAACATGAATTCTCTAAAAACCACTCATGAACCAGGAGGTGTCCAAGGCCAAAATGGACACAAACGTGAGAACTAACTGTGTTCGAAGAAAAACTGTGTGACTTCTATTGTCTAGGATTCTATAAACGGCTAACTGTTCAAAGCAACTTGCTACTGATTGGCTAAGGAATTCCGATAGATTTTACTAGGGAAAGTTCAAAGTCATTGACTACTTATCCCGATGCAGTCTTCTTCAATTTTTCCTTTGAAAAACATATCAGATGTTATCGTTTGGAATAAAGGCCAACATATTTCATTCATGTGGGGGATTGTTGGAAAAAATGGTTTAATGGGTCAACTTTGAGCCCAAATTTCAATGGGACCCAACTTTTAAATAATACGGGACCTAGCATATTCACGTTCTACTCCATGAGATGATTAACGTGATATATTATTTATCGAAAACCATTTAAAATTGAATGAAATATTAAGTATTAAAGTAACCCACATAAACTAAGGATTATGGAAGAATTTGATTTGCCAAACACTTATCCCACATAGGAAAGTTAGGAAACTTTAGTGTGGTTTATAAGGTGGAAGTTTGGAATTGGGTTTAGGCCCCAAGGGGTACCAATAGTTTTTGGAAGAGGGAAGACCTATATCCTATTGGGTTCGGTCATAAACCCACACGCGCGCGCCGCCGTCGCCGTTCGTCCTACCAGTCGGCTCGGCTCGACACGGCACGGCACGGCACGAGCACGTGCTCGAGCCCGAGCCCGAGTCCGAGTCTGGTCCGATTCGGTGCGGGTGCGGGTCCGGGTGGACCTTTACACTATATTAACTTTTTGGACAAAATTTATTTAAAATTTTGGGCCAAATTGTAAATAATCAAATTCTTGGGTACAAAATGAAATTTAAATTTTGGCTTATTCCTGGTGTTTTATTTTCTTTTAACAGTCGACTGTTTCGACTATTTACCGACCAAACAGTCGACTGTTTACCGACCAAACAGTCGACTGTTAACCGACTTAACAAACACGACTTTTAAGAACAGTATGTCTGTTCGAATTTTTGAAGTTTGTCTAAAAGGTGATGACTGTTCGAATGGCCACGAACAAGTCTATAAATAGCCAACCTTTCTAACAGAAAATTTACACCATTTTCATTGCAAACTTTCTGTGCTTTGAATCTCATTTCCCTCTCTCTCGTTCCGATATTGTCTCGAAGTAAAACGCACTTCGTTGAGTTCGTTGAAACTCCTACAGACTGCAGTGAAGCTTCCGTAGGAGACGAAAATTCGTTCTATCTTGGGAAATGATTGCTGGACGCCTTTAGCACCATTGAAGGCAGCAAATTCGTTTTAAGGAAATATCGTGAATTTGGTGGGCTCGAATTATAATTTTGGATCCTGTTGATCAATTCTTGCATTCAGGTAACTCTGTTGGATTGTTTTCGAAGGAGTGAATTCAAACTCTAGAAGCAACACATGTAACTATCAGAACTTGACCAAATTAACGTCGTTACTCATGCACCCACTGTCCACTTTTATGGTCCAAATACAGATTTTCACTATTCAGATGCAATCCAAATTCTGAAAGACTCGTTGAGCAAAGCGCAGATTTTCACTATTCAGATGCAATCCAAATTCTGAAAGACTCGTTGAGCAAAGCGCTTGTAATCTTCTACCCATTAGCCGGGGGCCTCCATGAGAGTGGATTTGGGGGAGGCCGCCTGCAACTTCATTGCAATGCCAAGGGAGCTACTCTCGTCGAAGCTGAGACAGAATCCACGGTAGAAGATTTTGCAAAACAGAATTTTCTTCCAAATGCAAAAATGAGAGAGCTTATTCCGAAAATGGATTATAGTAATACTCCAATATCCGAGCAACCATTGGTTTTGGCTCAGCTTACAAAATTCAGATGTGGTGGACTTTCTCTTGGCTTGGGCATTTCTCACATTTTAGCAGATGGAACGTCTGCTTTCCATTTTATCAATGAATGGGCCAAAATTGCACGCGGGGAGAAGACCGGTATCCTCCCAGTACTCGATCGGAAAATTTTGCAAATTGAAGAACAACCGAAGTTTGAGCATACAGCGTTGACACCACTGCCACTAATAATAGGCCAGCCTGACCATATGGAGGAGAGGAAGAAGCCAACAACAATTGCCATGCTAAAGCTAAGCAAAGAACAAATTGATAAATTGAAGGACAAAGCAAACAAGGATAAACTATACAAAAATACCTCTCGTCCATATAGCAGGTATCAAAATCGAACTCTTCACTTTCGTACAGTATATATTATTGCATCCAATGAGAAGGGAAGGGGAAATTTACTTCTTATCTAACCCTACACATCAAGATTTTAAGTTGAGCCCCATTTTCAAAAATTAATTTTTCTTCAAACTCGTTTTTAATCAGCATTCTCCCAAGAAAATACTTTTACATGTAAACCCGGAACAGTTCATTCTGAAAAAAATTATAATTACTAAATCTAATTCCATAAAATAAGCTCAAACATAGCCTAAGGGTCGATTTGGCATAGCTTTTGCTTTTACTTCTTGTAAAATAGCTTTTGGAGGAAGCTACAGTAATTTTTGTTTGAAAACTAATATTTAAAAGTGCTTTTCACCCTGGAAGTGCATTTAGAGGAAGTCACATTGAATCAATTTTTTCTAAAAACTTTTTTAACTACCAAATTTTTTTTAACAAAATTAGTTAAACGGGCCTAAAAGCAACTTTTGTGTTTCAAAAGCTCATTTTAACTTTTTAAAAGCTATGCCAAATGGGCCTTAAGTCTCTTGGCTTTTACTACATACTTAGCCAATGTTTGACAACCGTTATTTCAAAATCTTTTTTTCTACATACTTATTTTTAACTACACATTCAAACAATAAAATATTATACATGTAAATCCAAAATTTTTTCCAAAATTTTAACCACATATGTTTCAAGAAATCGCAATTCAAAACTCCATTTTACCCATATAGTGGTTTTCAAACTAGGGGCTTATAGTTTGTGGCCATGTCCTATGTACAGGTATGAAGCTGTCGCTGGACATATGTGGAGATGTGCATCCAAGGCACGGAGGCATGCAGACGAGCAACTAACTCAATTACACATAGCAGTCAACTTCAGAAATTGAATTCAGCCACCAATACCACAAGGCTTTTTTGGGAACGCCATTTTACGAGAAGCAGCAATAACCACAGCTGGTGAATTACTCTCTAATCCTTTAAGTTATGCTTCAAGTAAAATACGTGAAGCAGTTGATCAAGTAACAGATGAATACGTAAGATCACATCTTGGACTTATAAGGCTCTACCAGATGTTTCTGTACATCGTAATTTTCACACAGCAAGGTGTGCACTGGGAGCTTTCTATGGAAACCCTAGTATGGAAGTCACAAGTTGGACATCTCTGCCTGTATTTGAAGCTAATTTTGGTTGGGGATAGGTGATTCACCTGGGCCCTGGATCAATAGGTTTTGATGGGAAATCCTTCATTATTCTAGATTGAGATGGAGGTGGATCATTTACTCTTTCATTGTGCTTGCAGCAGGAGTATATTAACACCTTCAAGAAGTTGTTTGACGAAGAAATATGAGCAATTTCTTTATGTTCTCCACAAGCTCAAAATAAAGCTAGTCTGCTAGCTAGAGTTTAATTTGAAAGCAGTTATTTATCTTCATTCTTGCATTTACATTTGTATGTTTCAGAAATAATGTTCCTTGTTGGAGCAGAAGGATTGAATATTATCCATTACTAGTTTGTTAAATTCTAATATAGCTATGTGGAATCAGGGACGGAGCTAGGAGAGTAGAGTTGTGGGGAAAATTTCACAAAATTTTAATTGTGGAGGCAAAATTAAAAGTTATAAGGAATTTTTTTGAAAATCTTCTATAAAATCTTGAAAAACCTATTGGAAAATATTGGATTTCAAATTTAGAGTGGGGCAACGGACCCGTTGACCTCACTATAGATCCGTCTATGCGTGGATGCCTTGCTTTTAATCAAATAGTGTGTGTGTATGTATATATATATATATATATATATATACACATACACACACACTATTTGATTAAAAGCAAGGCACCTCTAGTCGACTTTTCATTGTACGAGATGTACGAAATTAATGCGCCGAGTATTTCTTATTGCGCCAATCTGTTGGGCAAGGAATGCTACTTTTATACTTAATTCAGATGTGATATCGATGGTTAGTGGTTACGGGGTCTCTAATTGATCATGGTAACAAAGGACGTTACAGATGACAAGATAAATAAAAAGATGGGGACAAAGCCATTGTAGCACCGGTCAATGAAGCTTGGAAAGGAAAATACCTTTCTCCAAAATTTACCTGAATAATCAACCTGTAGCAACCCAAAAATTTTATAGATAAAAATTTATTTATTTTGTATATTATATAAATTCCTATTTTATTTGGGCCTAATAATTAAATTTTCACAGATCAAGATTTAATATATCAATATTGGGCTTGTTGGATAGATCATATTAAATCATGAATTTTAGGCTCGAGAAAAAGTTAATTTGGATAAGTCAGGCCAAAGATATCGCAATTCTAAGAATATATGTTATTTTAAATTGCTTTAGGATTTGGTGTAGTTGGAGCCACTAGTTTCACGTGTAGATATATAGGAATTCTACCTTGTAGTTGTAATTTTAGTGGTTGGCCATGATTCTACTTTTGATTTGATAAGTATTAATTATATATATTTTTATCACAATCAAGTACACAAATCACATCATGATTTGCTTTATCAAAAAATTTAGCTTTATCCAATTTGGTGGTACACGTTTCTTTCATCCCAATTTCACCCAAATTCTATTGTCTTTTTCAACTATAAATACAATGCCAAAAACCTCATCATTGACTACCAAAAATAAGTACAATACATATGGGAGAAAGAGAGAGAGAGAGAAAGGAAGAGGGAGAAGAAAGAAAGAGAGAGAGAGAGAGAGAAAGGAAGAGAGAGAGTAGTATTGGAAATAAAGTTTGAATGCATCGAATATTTTAATCACGTATTTTTCAAAGAGGAGAAAAGATTTTGAACGTGTTTCAAATTTTTCTAATGAGGTAAGATACTTTAAGTGTAAGTGTTTTTGTTTCCTTATGCGTTTATGTTCAATAAAAAAATGCATGGATTGCCAGTAGACGTTCAATTTTTTTAAATTTTTTTTAGAGATCATTTTATTTCAAACGTGTTATTTGAATTAGTTAGGAGTTTATGTTATGTTTAGATAAAATTTTCGTATTTTAAATTTAGAATTATAAATGTTGCAGTTATTTGTTTAATAAAGAATTTTATTTTTATAGTTCCGCACTTAAAATAAAGAAAAATGAGTTTTTCGTAACGTTTCGAAGTTTATAGAAAATTGGGGCGTTACATAACCCGTTTCCCCAGCAGAGTCTCATGAAATCTTCCCTCTTTGCCTGACTAGAGAGATATAACCAACCCATTTTTGAACTAAACACTTAAAGACATTTTGAGTCAAGTAGTACCCAAGAAAGACACATGGGTTTAACTTAGGTTGTAGTTTATGTGTTTGGTAAGGAACTAGCCACGTTAACATCGACATCCAAATGTACATAACTTTTGGTAGTCGGGCATTCAACCAATAAGGCCTCAAAAAGACTCTTACGTGTGAGTAGGAGGGTAGAAAGGCAATTTATGAGGTAAACAGTCGTGGCTAAGTCACATGTCCTGAAAGGAGAGGTATGGCGATGAAAACTCTCAATAGTACCATTTTGCTGGAGAGTATGGAGAGATGTTGCAAAGTGATTAATACCATGTTGTGCCAGAAATAGAGACGTAATTTGATGAATCCAGCACCATTATCAGTATACAGATTTTTTATTTTGCAAGCAAATTGATTTTCAAGCATGGTAGTTAATTGAATAAAAATAGGGCTACCCTCAGATTTGTTCTTCATGGAATAAGAGGTGACAATATTTAGTGAAATGATCAACAAATAAGACATAGTAGCGAAAAGTCATCAATAAAGGAAACGGGAAAAAGACCCCAAACATCGGCATGCACAAACTCTAACGAACCATTGCTTGTAAGAAAATTGCAAGTAAATGGCAATTTATGAGATTTATTACATTGACACGAAATACAAGAAAAAGAGTACTTTCACAAGAAAACTAGTAAAGAATAACTACAGAGTAACAATGATAAAATTTAGGGATAGGATGCCCCATGGTGCCATTGTGAAAAGACTCAGGTTTCAGTAACGCTTATTGCATGAGCTTAGCTAGAGGGAGGTCATAGTGCCATCGAATAGACTCCATATTCACACAACTGTGCATGAGCATTGCTCCCAACATTCGGTTCTTCACAAAGAAAATGAAAGGGTGAAACTTAACGGTAACATTATTATCATGAGTAGGGAGGCGAAATGGAGCCAATGTAAGTGACTTGTAAATAGGTACCTTCCCCTAGAACAACTTAATCTTGACAATCATACTCCTAGTGAATAGACAAATTTGTCAAATTAGAGATAATATTGTGAGAGGCAATGGAATCTAGAAGCCATTTTCTATTTTTGGAGGTGGAAGTAACACAATTGGCATCAAGGCGTAATATAAGTTTGTCACAATTCTTTGTAGCATGACTATGCTGATCACAAAATTGAAGGCAGCCGAAAATGTTTTGGAAGGATTCTTCGTGTGAGAGGTGGATTTTGCCTTGTTCTTGCCTGTATTGTAGCAGACATTGGATGACTTTTGTGTGAGGGATGGATTTAGCCTTGTTCTTTTCCTTTTTTGTAGCGACCATCAGAGATAGTGTACATAACCAACCAAGTGATCATGTAATTCGAAGAAAATAAGGCAGATTCGATAGTGCGAACTGGAGCCATCATTCCCAAAATCCTGAGCCAAGAACATTGAGAACCTACCGTGTTAAATCATCATTAGAAACTGGCGTGTGTTTACAAAAATATATTTCGAATTATGCAATTGTACTGTTTGTTAACAAGTAATGGAGTAGATGTAAGTTTAAGAGTCATCCCACAAAGATTGATTTAGTTCAATTCTTATTACCGTGATCTTAACTGAAACAAAAGTAATACTACATATTTTTGTGACGAAATTATAAGTAAAATAAAGGCCGTTTGAGCTCCATTATTTGTAAATTATAATGAGATGAATAGTGTTTTTTTGAAAAAATGAGTGGTTGAAAAGTTTTTGATTTACGTGTAATATTATTTTATTGAAGATTGTGTGGTTAAAAGTAGGAGAGAGAAAATTTTAATTTAATGTAATGAGAAATAACGGGGCTCAAACGGGGGCTAAATTAAGTATGCAACTAAAAATGAGGTAACTAAACTAAATGCAAATTATAATTGATGCAAATTGATGTGTTCCGATGAATAACAAATTTACTAGGACCGCGAATTCACATATAATAATCTTTTTTAATCTTAGTTTTACACTTTGACAACACGATTGAATATTGAAGAATCAATGTTCCTATTATATTTAACAATCTTTCTCGAGTAACGTTAAACCTATTCTCATATATGATCTAACTATATCTCTATGATGGATGCGAACATACAAGAATGGATGAATTTTTATGAACACTTATAGATTCACATGGAGCATAGAGGTATATTTCTATCCCCTATCGAACCCTACAATGTTTTATACCATGTCGAGCCTGGTTTTCTTCTTTTGAATGTATAAAATAAGCCACCATATTCACATAATCACCGTTCATAATATTTATGGAGAAAATAAATTCATATAAACCATTCAAATTCCAAAAAAGTGTTTTAATGTCAAGAATGTAAAACTAAAGATTCAAAAGTTATATCACATGATTCATCTTCTCCTAGCACAAGCAAATCTAGCCCAGCATGATGGGTAGAAGAAAACAAACTGAATAATAAAGAAAAAACGTTACCAATTTAAATCTTGAATTGAATCCTTACATTTTGATGTCAATCTTCACGTTTTTATCTCGTTCTCCCCTCTGAAAACCTTTCTTAATGTGTTATAATGCGCTCTCCTCCTCAAGGATGTCTCTAGGGCTTAAAAGACATCCCAAGATTTGTTTTCATAAGAATTTCAATCACATAAGGAAATCAGAATATTTTCGCCGCGATTAGCCTGGGCTGTCACTTTAAGTCTCGGTATTTGTTCTTCGTGATTGGGTGGTCACCCAGTTATATTTACTTTCAATTGTTGCATTTTAGCTCCCAAATTCAATTCTTGATTTTTTAGATCATTTCTCTTGTAATTTCAACCCTTCAACTTCTAATTACTTCCAATTGAACCCGTAACATCTTGAATCTTCATTTTGTGGTCCAAATCAACTATTGAAATGTTGCAATTTAACCCTCATGCTTTGAATTTCACCATTTTTCTTTTCCAATTGCTTAGAAACATGTTCATCACTCTTTTCTCATTTTTTCTTCTTCTTCCAATACTCCATGTTTTCACTAAATTCAATTATTTACATTTTGGCCTCTAACATTTTGTTTCCTTTTATTTTGGTCCTTTTTCGCTTATTTTTACTCAATTTGGCCATTTTCATCGATGTTATCCTACAAAACATAAATTATATCAAATTAAGCCATATTCCACATATTTATAGACAATTATTCATTTTTTGTGGCATAAATAAGTGTGTAAAATGTACTTATCAACTCTCCCAGACTTGAACTATTATTTGTCCTCAAACAAAACTGTAGCTTACCTTAACACAAGCATGGTTTGACAACCCACCGTGTCTCAGGATTGAAACTAAGTAATTAACATAATGTACAGTTTCAACAATTCCAAATCAGATTAGCCTCCATCTGTTATATGTATAACCCAACGTCTCTGTGTGTAAACTCATGTAAACATATCAAACTCATGATTGGTTCAACTCCCAACCCGTAGCGGTTAAGCATTTCCTTTCTTCACTTGAGATATACACACCCCCAAACTTGTTCATTCTCCCAATTTTTTTAATGTGTGTTCTAAGGTTGAAATTCAATTAAGTCTAATCCTTACCCTCTCTTAGTTTGAAATGATCTTACTATTACAAGTTCGCCATTCAAATAATAGAGGATCTCCTATTGTTTTTACTACTACAATCTTCAAGACTAAACTAAACTACTTGCTTCTCATTAAAGGTATAGTTTTATCAACCAAATGCCTTGAGGCTTAATTAATGCAATGTGTCTTTCTTCACTTATACTTATTTTCTCTTTCTTTTTTTTTTCAGTATCTTGTCATTTGTTTTCTATATAATCCATGTAATGAACTTTAGGCTGGTGACTCCCAAGTCAGTTGACTCTAGAGCACCAGGTTTTAAACTCTTGCAGACTTATTCACAAGATGATTTTCATTAGCTTCTCCACATCTTGCTTTCAATATGACCTCTTTAACGAGCTTTATGCCGGTGACTCTCAAGTCATTTGACCGTAGGACACCAATTTTTTCAAATACCCTTATAGGCTTACTTGCTCGAGTTATAAAGGCTTTGAGAGAAGTATTATTTGCACACAAATTGATGCTATGCCCCTTTTCTTTTAGACAATTAAAACCATTCCCTAACTTAAGATTTTCACTTCATCTTTATCTCGTTGGTTTTAGACATCCATCTTCAAACTACTGAAACAATGGATTATGGATAAGTACAATAGAGGTTTTTCAGGGTTAACCTATTATGTTCCACTCTTTTCTAAATAATGAGTCAAATCACCAACTTAACATGTAAAACATGAGTGTTGTGCACAGAGAATGTCAAGTTTCACATAAACAAGTATTGGCTACTCTAATCATGCACTATTTCTACTATTCCTAGCTCATACTTATTCTAATATTTAACATCATTGTCGGCAAGGCCATCAAACCCACACAAGCACATAAAATAATAAATAAAAATGAGTAAAGACTTTAATTTTTTTTGTTCCTATAAACAATCATACGAAAAGCAGTAAATTATACACAAACATTAATAAATGTTAACGATGTTGTGAAGATTATGCCATCCCAGCTTATATAAAAAAAGGTCCTCAATGTAAAAGCAAAAGTAATCAAAATAAAGTAGTAAGGATTAGAAACTCCCTGGAGTAGATACGGATAGGTAAGAATATCAAGCTGGTTTGATTAGTAGATATCATGACAACCACCATTTTTCTTTGTTGCCAGGCTTCAATTTTCTGTTCCAAGAATTTAAAACAAATATTAGTGATAACAAATAAGTTTAAATATTTGCAATTAATTCACACCGAGAAAAATCCTAATCTACTAACTTTTAGAAAAACTATCCAACAAAGCATACATCTCTGCAAAAATCTTATAGCTAAGAAAAGGTAAGTTTTTCAAATTCTTTCGGAGATAGAAATCTAAGTGCAACCTTAAGAATGCATATCACATCAATGTAAGCTCAACATAATTCTATGATGTTAACGATGAGCCTAAGTAAATTGAACTCAATAGATCAAAATGACTAAGTTACTAATGCAAGTCTTAAAATACTACCTGATATCTGCTAAAAACCATTTACAATGCACGAGTTCCTAAATATGGCCCTAAAATGATAATGCAATCCTTAAAATTCTACTTGTAATGCAATACGTAATCAACATAAGAGGTAAGTGATAGAAAAATGGATTGCCTCCCATTAAGCACTAAATTTAAAGTCTAGAGCTCAACTTTTTCATTAGTGTTTCATGGCACTTTGAATATAGCTTTAGAGGTCCTGCTTAGCTTGCATAATTTGACTTTGCTCTATATTGCAATTTTCCTCCAAATTTTGATCTTTTCATTTTTCAAGAACTAAGACTTTCCCTCACATCCATTTCGAGGTCAACAGTGTGTACCTCAATTCCTATAAGGTTTAATCATAAACTCAATTTTTGAGCAGATGTTAAAATCAGGGACTGCATACTAATTTCCTCTTCTTTGAATGCTACTAATTTTTTTTAGTCCGTTATGATTAAGCTCTTGATCTTTTCATGCTCATCTTCTTTAATTGAAGTTTTATCGAGTTCAATGTCCATATCCAAAACTTTTGGCAAAGAAATAACGTCATTTTCATGGAAAGTCTTCTCGTCTTATAGTATTTGTTGGACGTCCAATGGACATGATTATCTTAATTGATGTTCATTAATAATCAGTGGACGAAATAATTTCACTGGCAAATCACTCACTTCAAATTTTGGTGAGAGTAATAATGCAGTAGGCAAGTCACTCAGAACAGTTTCATCTAGTTCAAATTATACTTCTATATCTCGTAGTCACTGTCCTATAATGAAATCTCCAACAAGCATATCACCTTCATCAATTTCTTGAGCTGCCAATTGTTGTTGCCTTATGATGAAGTCACATAAAGGCATCTTGTTGAAATCAACTACAGCCATCTTTTATCCTCAATTTTTATTATTTATATATCTTAAAAATGAGGCAAAAATGAAAAACACAAACAAAAATATAACAAAATAAAAATAAAAATACAAGAATACAGACAAAAGTCCGAATTAGTGACAAGATAAATAAAATCAAACTAAAACTCAATCCACAGCAATGGCGCAAAAAACTTGTTCACGAAAATATATTTCGAATTAAAATCGCCGCAAGTGTATGATTCATTGACAAGTAATAAAGTGGATGTGAGTCTAAGTATCGTCACATAGAAATTGATTTTGTTCAATTTTTATTACCCCACCTTAACAAAGACAAAATTAATACTATGTGTTTTTATAATGAAATTATAAGTAAAATAAATTATGTATACAACTAAGAATAAGTTAAATAAACTAAATGCAAATTAAGATTGATGCAAATTGATGTGTTCTAATGAATAACAAATTTACTAGGGTCACGAATCCCTATACAATAATATTTTTTAACCTAAGTTTTATACTTTGACAACACAATTGAATACTAAAGAATCAATGTTCCTATTATATTTAACAATCTTTCTTGAGTAATGTTAAACCTATTCTCATACATGACCCGACTATATCCCTATAACGGATGCGAAGATACAAGAATACATAATTTTTATGAATACTTAAAGATTCACATAGAGCATAACAGTATATTTGTATTTCTTTCGGATGTTGCAGCAATTTATACCATGTCGAGTTTATTTTTCTTCTTTTGAATGCATAAAATAAGCCACTATATTCACGCAATTACTGTGCACAATAATCATGGAGAAATAAAATTTCATATAAATCATTAAAATTCGAAAAATGTTTTTTAGTGTCAAAAATGTAAAATTAAAGATTAAAAAGTCATATCACATGGTTCATTGTTTTCCTAACACAAGTAAATCTAGCCTAGCATGGTCGAAAGAAGAAAACAAACTGAAAAGTAAAGAAAAGACATCGCCAATTTAAATTTTGAATTGAATCCTTGCATCTTGATGTGAATCTTCACATTTTGTATTGTTCTCCCCTCTAAAAAGCCTTCTCAATGTGTTATAATGCATCTTCCCTGCTTAAGGACATCCTTAGGGCCTTAAAAGACATCCCAAGATTTGTTTCCATAAAAATTTGAGTCAGGTAAGAAAATTAAAATTTTTTCGCCGCGATTGCCAAGGTAAAACTCGGACAATCGTCCAGACTAAACTTTAAGCCCTGGTATTTGTTCTTCATGATTGGGTGGTCGCCTAGCCTATATAACTGGGCAGTCTTCCAATTATATTAATTTTCAATTGTTGCGTTTTAGTCTCCAAATTCAATTCTTGATCCTTTTAAATTGTTTCTCTTGCAATTTCAATCCTTCAACTTCTAATTGCTTCCAATTGAACCCTAACATCTCGAATCTTTATTTTGTGGTCCGAATCAACTATAAAAGTGTTGCAATTTAGCTTTTATACTTTCTGTTTCACCATTCTTCTTTTCCATTTGCTTAAAAACAAGGCCCATCGCTCTTTTCTCGTTTCTTCTTCTTCTTCCAATACTCCATGTCTTCACTACATTGATCCTTGACTCGTTCAAATCTCCATTCCTACTTTCAAGCCATCTTCCGATTATTTTCATTTTTGTATCTGAACTTTTTTTTTATTTTGGTCATTTTTCGCTTATTTATTCTCAATTTTTCCATATTCATCGATGTTGTTCTGCAAAAACATAATTTATATAGAATTAGCCCATATTCTACATATTTATCAACAATTATTCAGGTTTTGTAGCATAATTAAGTGTGTAAAATGCACTTATCAATGTGTCAATCAAGTAGAGTTCATCATCGATCACCTTGATTGCTTGAAGTTACTTAGATGTCGTGCAAGAGCCTCGCTGAACAAGGGTCAAATCTTCCTTAAGTTACATAATGTGAGCCCAAGATTTCCTTACAAACGAGAGGGCCAAGTGCAAACATACATAACCGTTTGTAGTTTTCATGGAAATCAGAGGCATAACAGTTTCTGAAACTGACGAAAAAATTGCATTGAGAAAAAACTGATCCTGTCGAAGCCAGTGAGCATAACAGGCAATTGCAATAGCAAAAGAAGTAGCAACCGATTTACTAGGGCACTTGACAATATCATCTAAATATCCCACCAGATCACATCTAATGAGAATGGTAAGGCATGTAACATGCCAGGAAGGACAATTTGACGGTGTAAGTTTGTAAGGTAATAGAATAGAGATGCTAATGGTAAACGGTGAAAGATTAGAATATTCTGATGAACATTGTTGCACTGGAGATGGTGAAGAGTTAACACTAAGAGAGGACATGGATAATGAAAATACGTTTCTGTTCTCATAAGGGAGGAACACTCTGATACCATATATACATTCAGATTAGCAATTGCAAGATTAGTTTATTCCATAACAATGTCTCTAGATACAGTACACAATTATAGCTATAAATGAAATATACAAATCATTGACAAATTTGTTCCTAGACATAGCACAATTGACAGATTTCCTAATTTATAGATGACAATAAGCATGATTCAAGCTTATTACAAGAGTCATGCTGATCACGCAGTAAAAATCGAATCTTGAATAGAAAAAAAAGATACACTTTTTTACTAATTTTATGGCCCTTAATTGATTTCTTTGTGATTGAATGCATAATTCAAATTCATATAGAGATATAGTAGTTGGCATAATTAAGTAAGATTGATTTGAATTCGAAAGAGATAAATTAATTAATTTAGAGAATTTGATATGATGCACAAAATTTATCGTTGCTAGAATTTGATAATTGGGATTAACAATAATAACATGGTAATTCATGAACCTTAACACTTGTAACCACACAAGTTAAAATCTAAATAATCTATTTGCACCATTTTAATTGTTTTTCATACTTTAATCTTTGGATCAATAATCACAAGCTATTAATTTTATTTTTACTCGATTAGAAGTTGGACTTAGTCAAACCAATAGTTGAACAAAATAATCTTCATGACATGATAATTCGGACTCTCCAGGTCTAATTTACTAATCTATTTGACATAGTATACTTACAATTTTTACTTGGAAATAGAGCAGCCAATGGATTTGGCATAGTTAACTAAATTTTGTTGGGTCTGTATGATTGTTCGTTTCATGTCTTGATGGCCCAAGTGGACTCCATTTTTGTTATCTATAATGTTATATAGGAATAATGATGTTGATTACTAATCTAGGTGTCGGTATATCGTTAGTCTTATTAAATGGGCCATAATTCACTGTCTTTAATTGAACAGTAATTTAATGAAACTAATGTTGCCAACTAAACTGGTGTCGAACGTCAGTGACAATAAATAGCATTTTTCATTTGTTAATGAATGGGAAAAATTGTGTGCTGGGAGAAGACTGGTAACCTAGCATTATTAGCTGAAAAAATTTACAAATTGAAGAACGGTCGTCCTCCCCGAAACTTGAGAAAACTGTCCTATTGATACTACCACAATTCCTTGTTGGTCACAAGGATAATATGGGAGAGCGGAAGAAGCAATGTCCATTACCATGCTAAAGCTAAGTAAAGAACAAAACCAATAACTTGAAGAATAAAGTCAATGAGAATACAGTCTGTCTACCAACCATGTAATAGAATTGAAGTCAAATTTTTGTCCCCCCTTTTTGGGGTCCAAAGTAGTGCATATAATTGCATCAGGCATAATAAAAAAATTAAGTAAGACGATAAATGAGTAACGCTATGTGGCAGTAGCTCCACAGCAGAAGCTGGGCATATGAGGAGAGCATCCAAGGTACGGTGTTATAAACAACAAAGAAGATATCGGATTGCTCTGAGACTAATTTGTTGTAATAATAGTCGAGAAAATAAAATATAGCACAATATAAAGTAATTGATCACAAATTTAAGAGCAAAAATAATTTGCGAAGGAAATGAGATTTCACTAAAATAGGGAGAAAGAGTACAATGATTTTGTGTTTATAATTTGTCTAACTTATTCTAAAATATAATGAAGAGCTAAATATATATAGGGGATGTTTCAATCTTGTTAAAATGCAAAATAGGTATGGGCCAAAAGTAGACACTGCTCAAGCGCCAGGCGAGCGATAGCTCTATCATTCAAGTGCCTGGCAGGCGCCAAGGTTCTGGTGATTATTTAATGATGCCAATCGAGCGCCATAGCTAGTGCCCTTTCCAAATCCTAATTTGATTGAAAAATAGAACTTCAATTGAAATTTGCCAAATAGACATAGAATAGAAATCCAAAATAACATTCCAAATAGAATTTTTCTAAAGTAGACTTTAATTAGAATTCTCAATTATCTTCCAAATAGATGTCAAGTAACACCCTAATTCTAGTAAACTCCATCTTGACACGAATTCCACTACAATGGAAAAACTTAAAAGATTTTGCAACTGGAAATAAATTCCATTGCAAAGAATAAACTTCAACTCTTCAACAAAAAACACAATTGCAAAGAATAAACTTCAACTCTTCATCAAAAAACACAAACCAAATTCTCCATTAAAATTTCCAATTGAAAATATTCTTCAAAATTTTGCCACTCATCTAGGACAAAACTCAATAATTGACTATTAACAAAATCCCAAGCACTGGGCTTGGACATCACCAAACAGGGCACAAACAAGCCTTGAAACGAAATCAACACTACTGAATGCATCGAAAAAAGGATCTTGATTAGAATCAATAATATTAATCACATTCAAACCATAATCAACTAATTCATCAGCATTGTACCTTTGTAGAGCTTAAAATAAAAAAATTGGTATGTTATTGGCAACTGAATAAAATGGCACCGCCGATAATGATGGTAAAGCAGAATTACCCATAACTTCTGAATTCAATTGAGATGTATTCTTCAAAAAAAGACCCAAACTAGACTCCAACGGTACAAAATCGAATTCAAGTCTAAGCGAGTTTTAAAATATGCTAATTGATCAAATATTCTATATAGCACTACAAGACATAGAACTTAGATTTTCTATATCCCTTCAACAAATGGGTGCCTTTACTATTAACCTTCAGGACTCCATTTTTAGTAGTGTATTTGTACTTTTTTGAATTAAGAGTACTCTTGGAGATAAATTTTTTTTTTTCAAATCTGAAACGTATCTTACTGTATCAAGTATTCTTACCATCCCGTCAAATATCTTTATTCTAACCCAACCAATACCAGTTATCCTACAAGATGTATTATTTTTCATTAACACAACACCTTTCAAAATTGTTTCATATATTGAAAATAAACTCCAATCGGGACACATAAAAAAGTGCAAGATATATCAAGAATTCGATCCTCGTCACTATAGTAAGAAATAAGTAAAAGTTCTCCAACACTATGACGATTTTCTACAATACTGGCTTTCCTTAAAGTTTTTGATTGTTGATTTTCAGCCTTCTTCTTGCAATAATTACAGAATTTAAAATTTCTAGTCACTGTCATGTGCATTGCTTGAATTTTATATTTATTGTATTTTTATTAGCGTATAAATTTTAGTTTTTTGGAACATGATATAAGAAAATAATTGCAAATTATTTTTACAATTGCATAACAGTATTGTGTCATCTAGAAAAAATATGCTTTTATATTTCATGCTTGAATAAGAAATATACGAGGTTATACATACTATTTTGCTTGTATTCTTTGATAGTGTTGATATGATTGAGTTGAATGTGAAGATTATATTTCTAAATTTTTTGTAATTCAATATTGGAAAATTGTAGATTGAGCACCATATTCATATGTGTTTATATTTTGTACTTCATACATTTTAATATTTATTTTATGCTTATGTGGAAAAAATAAAAATCTGGAATTTTTTTTTTTTTTTTTTACATTCGGTTTGGTAAGTGAATGTACGGTGTTTTGCATTCTCGATATTTGTAAGTACAAAAATTGGTATATGAAAATACAGTAAACTGCAAATACGGTAGGCAGTATATACAGTAAGCTGTAAATACGGTAAGTTGTTTGAAAATACGATAGGCTGCAAATACGATAAGCAACGTATACGATAAGCTACAAATACGGTTGGTAGCATATATAGTAAGCTGCCTATAAATATGGTAAGCTACATTTATGGATTTATAATTTGTTATAAATGTATAAAATTTATTTAATATTGAATTTTTAAGTACAAAATGTTGTAATTTAATATTGTTTCTTTTTTTATAATTGTATTTTTGAGAATTAAAAAAAGGTGGTTACGAAATTGTTAATTTTTAAATGTGTTTTTTTTTTTGTTGAAGATAAAAATCAATTGTTTATGCTATTTATAAAAAAAATTGTAATTTTATTAGTGTAATAAGAAGATTTATTATGCATTTTTATTTTTTTCATTTGTAAAAAATTTTGTTTATGGTGATTGACAAATATTCTTTCACACATACATCATACCATCAACATTAAAAAAATAGTAATAATTTTAATATATATAAACTCCATGAGACAAAAAAAAAGACGCTCAGCACAGTGTGGAGGGATGGCAAATTATCTCTTCGCACTGTGCGGAGAGATGACAAACCATCTCTCCATATTGTGTGGAGAGATTTTCTCTCTCTTTTTTCTACTCTCGAAAGTACAATTACATAAAAAGAAAATAATATTGAATTACAACTTTTAGTACTTAAGAAATTCAATATTAAATAAATTTTATACATTTATAACAAATTATAAGTCGACGTATATGTAATATACTGGAATTTGCCATTATTATCGTACCTACTTCACCCATGACTTTTTTGTCCTTTAGAGCATCCATGATTTCCTTTTTAATTGATATCCTTGTTTTGAAAGCTCCAAAGTCATGGGAGTTTTGAAAAGGTATTTGCACCAATTGTTTAGGTTTGGCCACATTTTGAAATAATTTACCTTCCTTTCAAAGCTTAGCAACTTCAGTCGTCTTCTCCTTGGCTTTCTAGCCAAGCGAGTAACGGGTCTACAAAATTGGACAAATAAAGAATAGGCACTGCATTTCAAAATTTCTTTCACTTTCCAAAACTTCATATGCCTGTTTCTTCAAGTCATCAACCTTTTTCAACCAATCTATAACACTGGGTTCAATAGTTTATGCATTTCTTCCCGCTTCGACATTTTTGCACTTCACTTTCCATAATTCCAAGACGTTTTACCTCATATCTCAAAGTTTCAATTTTTCTATTGTAGCATAACATATTCTCGAATTGGCACCAAATTGGGTTCGTTGCAAACCCTGCGAGGTTTTTAACAAGGGAAAAGACAATGCTTTCTGCCATTATCAATTTTCCAATTCAAACAGCAGTATCAAAGGAGCCTATCAGCATAAAAAATAAAAAATAAAACACATTAAAGGGTCTTAGGATAACATTCCACCACAATTTTTAGTAAATTTTAACAAATCAATAGCAAAAGAAAAAAGATTTATTCCCCAGTAAATGATCAATTCTATGTGCAAAATTATATGAACTATATGGGATTGAAAAGAAACATGGTTGATAGGATTGAAAGCTCCCCTTTATGATAAATGCAGTGATTTGTCATTGAGCTTATTGATTTTAACTAGGTGGGTGTTTTGCGTATCATTTTGGCACGTAATTAAATAATAAAGCTAGCTTCTGTCTATGCAACTATTTTGTTACCTTAGTATGCAACCTTTCGTGAATCTTTGAATATTAGACTATATTTCATCAATTCTACTCTTTCTTTTCTTTTACTATTTTTCTTGCAAGCAAGTGGATTCAAGGCTTGAATCCATAGTTTCATAACAAATATATAGTCTATATAGATTCATTTGAAAAATGAAAAAATAAAATAAAATTGTAGAGCTCTCTCTAGTCTCTATAAACAAGAATGTGGTTTGAGTAATCAATCAAAATATCCATATTTAAAAGTTGAGTATGAATGTGGTTTGAGTAAACAACTATCTCTGCACAGTGCGGAGACATGGCAAACCATCTAGTGCGAAGAGTTTTTTCCTCTCCGCACTGTATGGAGAGGTTTTTTTCTTCTTTTTTTTTGGCTCCGCACATGGTTTGTCATCTCTCCGTATTGTGCGTAGAGTTGTTTTTATTTATTTATTTTTTGCTTTTTTCTTTTTTTTTTTTTACTTCACACATGATTTGTCATCTCTCCGTGCTGTGTGGAGATTTTTTTTTTAATACTATGTGCAAAGAGTTTTTTTTTTGTTGCTCATGACAATTTATATATACTAAAATTATTATTATTTTTTAATGCTAATGGCATGATGTGTGGAAGAACATTTGTCTGACTATAAACAAAATGAAAAATAAAAAATGACATCATGCACAGTATAATTGGATTAATTTACTGTTGCATCAATGGTAGACCCTCCTTTCCCTTATTATAAGAAGTTAAAAACTTTAATTTGCCCCTTGCACAAATACTGTCAACAACAAGGCTATCTTCATGAATCTCATATTCAACAATATGCTTCATCTTCATCTTCTCCTTTGAATATAGAGTATCATAGACTTCTTTAGTGGTGAGAATATTACGACTGTATAAGATTGTCTTTCTAAAAGACATATATGAAGTAGTAACGGACAAAACAAAATCAAATCCAAATTTTCTTCATCATATTTAACCTCTAAGATTTCTAAATCAATGACAATTTTTTTCTTAAAAATGGCTAGGTGATTCTTAAGAAATGTAACTTGTATGAAACGATGAGAATATAGACATTGCTTCAAATGCAATTTGCTAGTTAGATTCTTTGCAACGACTGACTTTTCTTTCAAAACGTTCTGAAAAATATAATTCGAAAGATGAAGATGAATTTGTGATAGGATCGTCTGATCCTTCTCCTCCTGATTCCAAGTTGTAGACATCTTGTTGAATCTTGACAACACATTATTCAAATCCATTTGAGCGAGCATTACTCATATCTTTATCTGCTACAAAAAAATCCTTGTGTTGTGATCCTAAAACGGAATATCATATTTAATAATTGCCATACCATAAACAACGAAAAAGATACCATATTGCTCGGATACCAATTTGTTGTATAATAGGCGAGAAAAGAAAATATGATATAATATGAAGTAATTGTTCACAAATTCAAGAACAAGATAATTTTGAAGAGGAAATGAGATTTCACCAAAATATGGGGAAAAAATATAATGATTTTGTGTTTATATTTTGTCAATGATGTTTCTGTAAAAACTTTTCGTGAAGCTACATTATTACAAGGTTTACTTAGAGCGAATAATAATTGTGAATTGTGCTTACATGAAGCTTTTACTTATCAAATGTCAAATTCATTGCGTCGTTTGTTTGCAACTATTTTAGTTCTCTACTATCCTGATGATCTAAAAAAATTATGGAATCAATTTAAAGAATTTATGTTTGAAGATTATTTAAGGAAGAATATGATTTTACAAGAAGCAGACGTAAAAATGTTACAGCATATAGACTCATTTTTAGAACCATTCGACATATTTTTTAATGATTATGGATTAGCCATTAATGATATTAATGCCCAACAAGATGAGATATTAGAAATAATTGTTAATGAGGAATTGGGAGTATTAATATCTGAAGCTAATCTTTCGTGTGCCGATAAGCTTATCCAAGAGCAAAGAGCCACTTATGATGCAATATTAAGTAAATTTTTTCATAATGTTGGTGACATATATTTTTATTGATGGTCCAAGTGGAATAGGGAAAACGTTTTTTGTCATGCATTGCTTGCAGTTGTTAGATCAAGAAACTTGTTGCTTTAGCAATGCATCTTTAGGAGTGACTGCTGGTTTATTGTCGGGAGGTCGAAAGTACATTCAAGATTTAAAATTCCACTTCATATTCAAAATGACAGTATCTATTCAGTAAGTAAAAAAACTGCTCTAGCTGATTTGTTTAGGATGACATGTTTAATTATTTGGGATGAAGCTCCACTAATACTTTCTCAAGCTATTGAAGTTTTAGACAAAAGTGACACTGAATTACTGTTTGGTGGAAAGATAATTGTTCTGGGTAGGTATTTTCGAAATTTTTTACCTCTTGTTCAAAAGGGAGTAAAAAGGATATAATTACGTCACGCTTTGTTAATTCTTATCTGTGGCCCCCTTTTTACAAAAATTAAATTACTTCAAAATATCGAGCCCTCTTAGATCTTCATTTTTCAGAATATTTACTTCGGATTGGCAATGGAATAGAAAAACAACATTCCTGTGGTACGATTAAGCCTTGGTCTGATATAACTCTAGATTGTGAAGAAGACAACATTTTCGTTACATAAATTAATTAATATTGTATTACCTAAAATAAACGACTATTCAAAAATCCTCCGGCGTATGATTAATAGTGTTATTTTAGCCCCAAAAAATGAGCATATTGATGACATCAATAATATTCTCATAAAACATTTCCCAACTGATACTTTTATTTATTTTAACTTTAACAAAACATTAGATAAAATAGGGCAATGCATGCAAGAAGATTTTTACAATTCTCTAACCTCAAATGGTATACCACCGCATAAATTAGTGTTGAAGATTGACTGCCCTGTAATATTACTCTTAAGTATTAATCCTACAGAAGGATTGTGTAATGGAACAAGGTTGATATGCGGAAACTTAGAACGGGATGTAATTCTTAGAACGAGATGTAATTCATGCATAAATTGCTATAGGAGAGTATAGTGGTAACAAAGTGTTTTTACCCGGTATCTCTTTTATTCTACTAGAGTATGATAAAACTGTATTTCCATTTAAAAGAACATAGTTTTCAATACGTCCATGATTTGCAATGCCTATAAACAAATCCCAAGGACAAACTTTAGAATATGTTGGAATATATCTTCTACAACCAGTATTTTCACATCGATAGTTATATGTTGCATTATCAAGAGCAAAATTGAGTAGATGTATTGAAGTTCTAGCCAAACCATAACTTGACAATAAAATCCATGCTAAATGTACCAAAAATGTTGTTTAGCATGAAGTTTTATATTTAGTTATCCTTACTGTTCGTCTATGGGTTCACTTAAATATGATATAACACCTTCAGAATAAACATTGATACACTTTAAGTTCCATCCATAAAACCAGTGGTCTTTAAAGTAGCAGTGTGATTCTATTTAGACTAATTCAATTTACGCTTCTTATAGAGTGTAAATCTGTAACTCTTATTGCATTACCCCGGCTTTTTTTCTTCTTACATACAACATCATGTAACTTATTCTTTATTTTCATATTATTTAACTGTGTACTCAAATGATGACAAGTCTAAAATTACAAGTTGAACAATTTCTCTTCATAACTCTATTGTTGGCCCATAAAAGAGATCTTTTATAATAAAGACCTTGTTTTGAGGGAAAATAATGATGAGCTAATGAGGTTAGTTATTCTCATATCTTATTGTTCATTTCAATTATATTTCTCTTTCCAATTTACTCTTTGTTCTTTTTTCACGTCCTCTCTAGCTATCATCTTTCTCAATTTTCATTATTGAAAAATATAAATCTTACTAGAACTTACTTATACCTTTTGGATTCCACCTCTAAATTGATTAATACATAAACCATGCAAAATGGTTAAATCGTCATCTTTAAACATGTCCATTGCAATAGCTCACATTAGATGTATCTCTATTTGTTATCGTCAACTTGTGTTGGTTTATTTGCTCTTTCACACTAATTAGTGGCCTTGCTTGATTTTATTTTCCGTAAACACCAACAACGTACTAAGAGAAAAGAAAAAATGCATGTAACACTTAAATGAATAGGAAACTTAATTTTATTGAAACTTTACTTGTGTTGTTATATAACATTTCTTCTAACGATGCTCAGCACGAGAAATTAGTGTACTCTGATTATCCATTACAATTAGGATGAATGGGGATGTAGAAAATATTCATTATAACAAATATCTACTACAATCTTCCATTTGTATATAGTCATCATGTTCGATGAAATTGATTCTATTGGATATCCTAGAATGAAGCATTCTATATATTTGAGTAAAAAAAATTGCATAGTTTGGCCTATAGAAGAAATAGTTATATATTAGACTAAAATATTACCGCAAATGCAAAATCAAATTAAATAGAAAATTAAATATTATAGTAAATATCACACTATTTAAATTCTCACCCATTATTTGCACAAGATAGGTAAGGTATGATCTCCAACTCTATTTATTTGTTTCTTTGTTTCCTTAAATCTGGTCCCTTGGACGAAAAGTCTAAAAACATCAATAATGTTTGGACTAAATTGAATATTGTATTTGCATGTGTCCTGACTTCTTCTGGTGTGTGAACATTGTGGTTGCAATCATATATTAGGAATTTCCATTCTCGAAAATCAACAAGGAAAAGATATTAACTGTTGCCTTGATATGAACATGGAATTAATAAAAAAATTGCACCTTATCTATGGACGACCAGCCATTGGCAATTTGCCATTTATGTTCTCTTCTAAGATGATTAGATCCAGTGGATCTCTACTGGCATTTCCTCGTCGTATGTTTATTTGCCATATCATCAGACGAGTACATTTATTTTCAAATCTGAAGTCTAGAATTGCATGTTCTTTAGGAACAAAGGTGCAACAATCATTAATCAGTCACCTCGATAGCCTTAATTCCAGGTCAATATTCTAATAGAATAAATAGATGTAAATTAGATAGATACAAATTATTTCTTGACAAATAAGCTATAAATAAGTAAATAAAAGAATAGAAGAAAAATACATAGAATACTAGTAGATATTTATGTAATGAATACTTAAAATTATTTCGCTCATTTTGTAGCAACATTTGTACTCGTTCAAGTTGTGATTCTTACAGTAAGCTTAACAAAACAAAATATGGCTTACGGCCCCATGGATACACAAGAAAGTCGTCAAGGTGCTCAACCATGCTGAGAGTTCTATAATCAACGAATCTTCTAGTTGGTCTCAAACACACTGTACCAACATAACCAGTCCCAGTTTAAATTTATCATCTTAATCTTCACATATACGGAATGCTTCAAAAAGCATTCTCATACAAATTTTTTTGTACCATTAAAGTACTGATTTCTAAGCGATCATTATTAAAGTTAGGATTGATAGGTACTTCATGGTAAGGTAATTTAGTGATGAGACAAAATTCTTGTATGCCGAAGCGGGTAAAATGGTTATCTAACTGCGCTCAGACTTTATTGTCTTTGCCACAGTTGACAAGCCTCATTATAAATTCATATACTAATTTGCTACTGAATTGTTCTTCTTCTTCTATTTAAATAGCTCCATAAATAAATCTATAAAAATTACTACACATTAATAAGCTTATTCATCTGCATCTATAAGTTCTACAAAATCTTTAACGTATTGATGATTTGGAAATTGAGTGATAGAAGTATAAAATCATTGGTTTGGAGACAATATGTATTCTGAAGATATCTGCACAAATTATTCAAGCAACACAATCTATATTACTAATAAAGCTTATTAATAATAAAATTTATTTACAAATCCATATTTGACAACCATTCTTTTAAAATTCTTTTTTTATACTTATTTTTAATAACACATTCTCATAATAAAATATTCTTCACCTGAACCCAAAATTTTTTCTTACTTTTTAGTTACACATTCTATAAAAATTTACTATTCAAAAACTTATTCTTTTGAAAGAATAATTATCAAACACGGGTTAAATGTCAATGTACTATTTTGAAACATTACTTGATGTCGAAATGATTTGGTACGTAAATCATTAGGAACAAATAGGAAAAAATATATATACTATAGTAGCCCTTAATTCACTAGCACATGTGGAATCTTCCAACCCCAATGAATAGAATAAAAAAATTTCGCTACTGATATGGTAAGAGAATTTTAGTTATGATTCTTTAAAACTCATAATCTATATTTAAGATTCTCGTCATGTTAGCAGTGCAAAGTTTTTATCTTATCCATTGAAAGCAGGAGATCAATATCGTTCTCTAACATTATTTTTTGACACGGATAATAATTTTATGTAATCATTAGAATAGCACGGCACATGCCTCTAAGTAAGTGAAATAATGGAAGTCGTATACACAAAAAAGGACAAAAAGAAAAAAAGTATCAATACTAGTTATGATAAAAGAAAAATAACTTTACACAATTTCCCCACACAAGGTGACTCCGAGGAAAAATAAAAAATAAACATCATAGTTTAAAAAATTATCATGACATAAGCTACTAGAATGTTATTAAACTACCAACCAAACAATATAAGAAAATCTTATAAAAATTTGATTGCAAAAATTTTTCGTAGATAAATGGAAGAAACCATGGAAATTAAAGAAGAGAGAAAAAGGAGAATGTTAAAGAAAAATAACAGGTTGAAAGTGAAAATATTGATCTTCCTTTGCATAAAAAATTGGTAATTGGTCAGGCTATATAATACACAAAATAAAAGACATAAGGGAATTATTGAAGAACAATAATATATACAAACTGAAAGAGCCTTTTTTTTATTTATTTATTTTTTATTTTTTTTATGGAATTCTTCAAAGTCTTTGGGGGAGAATGTGAGAAAATTGTGAAAGTTTGTGTATGTATTTTTGCTTAAAAGTTAGTACATAGAGAATATTTTAAAAAGTTATTGACATTTTAAATACTTCTTGACTTTTAAAAAATTGTAAAAAGTCTTGATTTATTATCCCACAACTTAAATGATTTTTAAAATTTATAATAATCTACATTAAATTCATCCCGAGTTTTTAAATTCATAAAAGTCTTTAAAAGTGAAAATTGAATTCCCTGCATTATTTTGCCCTTGACCTTGAAAAAAACTATTGTCTTTTCTCTTACAGAGTGGACACCTTCATAAAGTTGTCCTATGAAGAAATTTGAACTATATTCATTAATTGAAAAAAAAAAACAAAAAAAAAAGGTTGAACCCCAACCTTGAGGGCCCCCAGCGCCCCGTCCCTAGAGCTTTGTGAGGGAGGTAAATCGCGGGATGTGCCTCAACAGGTCAGGGAACAAGAGTTGCATGTACACTGCTCTTACAAGGAGTCCAATTCCATGTTTCAGGAATCGAACCTCCCACACTGTGTTTGCCAGCAAGGCGTGAGATAATCTCGCTCCTGTCATTTGAACCGCTGGGTTATGCCCCGAGGGGCAAATTTGAACCATATTCATGTTTCCCCACAAGATCGGTCATGAAGCTGATTTTCACCCTTACAAATTACAATATAAATGTTTGGGACTTTTACAACAAATAATTGAATAATTGGTTTTGGATTGACTTTAAATAAGGTGTCTAATAAATGATGCATAATAGGTTATTATCCATGACTCATCGAACGTTTGGCTAAGCTTTAACAATATAATTAGCCATGTTGTGTTCACCTAAGAAATTGAATTAAAAGCTAAGTCAAAGTAAAAAATTAATTTTAATAGAATATTTCAAAGGTTCACAACATTTTAATAATATATTTCATCAATTTTTATCAAAATCTATTAAAAATTTGATTTTTACACTTTTAAATAATTTGTTTTATCTAAACATTGTTGCATCAACAAGTTATTATTTTCGTCGATGTACTTTCAAAATAAGTAATGTACTTTTTTTTTCCAACTTTAACCAACAATAAAAAAAATTATTTTATAACTCTTTATAGTTATTTATTTATAAAAACTAATAATTTTACGAGTTAAACAATTTTAAAAGAAAGATAAATTGGTCTATACTCGGTGGCGAGAATAAAAATTAATAATAAATAAATATCTAAACTAGTTAGGTACCATTTATAACTTTTACAATGAATTAATTGGTAATTAGACAATAAATAAACTCGCGAGTTGTTGGTTCAAGCACTTGCACAAGTGATTTTCCTTGTGCTTTTATGTGGAATTTTTTTTTCTTATGTATTCGCCCCCAGTTTTTTATTTTAATTAATTATTATTATTATTATTTTTAAATTGATCCCACGTGTTCTGATGTTTTCCTTCCAAGAGGTTTAGATAATAACTCAAATAGAGTTTTTCAAATTAATTTTTTGGCTGTACTTTTCAACTTCATTGAAATGGGACCTAAACTTAATGTCTGATATACGATTGATTTTTTATTTTTTTTTTTCCATTTTTAAATATGAAGCGGTACAAGACAAAATTGTACTTCCCAGTACACTTGAAATTAGCAGTTCTTTTAAATTTCCATGTGAAAATATGTACAGAGTTTTGAATTTTAGAAGAATGCGTGGTTAAAAAGTAGAGAAATTTTTTATATTTATGTACATAATTTTTTATTGTGTGAATATATGATTAAAAATAATTCTGTAGCATAAAGAGTTTAAAATAATGGACATCAAACAAGGCTAAGATTTGAGAGTCGAGAGAACTTGGCAGACATTAAAAGTTGGTTTAAGTGAATAGGTTGGGTAGAATAAGGCAAATAAATGGACGGGTCATATTTCCTTTAGAACCAATGACTGCCATAATTGAATCGATTTCATGTCAACAATTGAAATTTGAATTATTGTCAAAATAGCATTTTTTGTAATATCGTAATGTAATAAATAGCTTCAATTTTTCAAAAGATAAAATAAATAAATAACTTCATGATATTAAATAAGTCAGTGATAAATGCTTTGCTAAAGCTAAGCAAACAAATTGATAAAATGAAAAGCAATCAGATGTTAATGGAGGTAAGATAATTGAAGTCATTTTCTTATTGGAGTGTATTTAGCCCCTGTTTGGGCTTCATTATAATGTGTTTTGGGAGAAAAATTATTTTGGAACAATGATTTATTTAAAGATTTTATGGTGTAAAAAGGAAAAAAAAATTGAATTTACGTATAATATTATTTTATTATAGAATATGTGATTAAAAAGATGAGAGAAAAAAAATATATTTTAGACAAAATGGAGCCCAAAAATTGCTCAATTTGGACTTGTAAAGATATTTTACAGACTTTAAAAAAAATAATTAATTGACATTTATAGAATTAATATATATTTATCAATTCTTATAGACTTTTATATGTTTGATCCCCTTTATTTTTAAAATAAAATTTTCTCCCTTTTTTTTCAATCGCATGTGTTTCAATAAAATAATATTATATGTAAATCTGAAATTTTTTCCTTATTTGTCAATCGTGCATTTTCCATCGATCAACTATTTCAAAATGCATTGTTCTCTCAAACATGCTTTCATTTTATGGATTTAATTTGAAGGCTTTTATGAAATTTTAGTTGAGCTTTACAACTCTCATTTTAAAAGGGGAAAAAAATGTATATGAAGCAATGTGCCTATATTACTTTTTGTTATTGAAAATAATTTATTTTATTATTTTTTATTTTCTACAGTATAAGTCACTATTTGACAATCATTATTTATTTTATTTTTTTTGCTCATACTCATTTTCAATCACACATTCTCACAATAACATATTCTTCAAGTAAACTCAAACTTTTTTTTTTTTTTTTTTTACACATTCTATAGAAATTTACTATTCAAAAACTTATTATTTTGAAAGAATGATCGTCTAGCAGGGTTTAAATGTCAATGTACTATTCTGAAACATTACTTGATGTCGAAATAATCCTATACATAAATCATTACGAACAGATAGTCAAAAAAAAAAGAAAAAAAGAAAAGAAAAGAAAGTAAATTACTATATTAGCCCTTAATTCCCTTGCAAAGGTTGAATCTTCTAACCCAAATGAATAGAATAAATTTTTTTCGCTACCAACATGATAATAAGTTTAATTATGATTTTTTTAAAACTCATATAACTATATTTAAGGTTCTCTTATTATATTAATAATGTGAAATTTTTATCTTCCCCACTAAAAGCAGGATATCAATATCGTTCTCTAGCATTATATATCTTTTGATGTGAAATAATAATTTTATGCAATCATCAGAATAGCACACTTGCATGCCTCAAAGTAAGTGAAATAATTGAAGTCATATATAATTGAAATGGGACCTAAGATGTGAAGCACCATGAATATTTGCTTCATTCTTGTGGAGGACAGTATTTTGAGTCCCATCCGAAGAAGTGATAGTTTTGAAATTGGTGGATTTATTGAACTGGACATTTATAACCGGAAAATAAGGAGAAATATGTTGGATTCTCAAACGCGTGGTCCGCATTTAATAATAAATTTCAATGAATGAATTTCATCAAAACCAAATTTTATTTTTATTGGTCATAAATTTTCGATCTAATAAATTTATAAGTGAATCAACAGAATCTTCTTTACATAAGTTTTGTTTTTAGTTTTAATTTCATGTATTTAAAACCCACTAGTTTGAGGGGTTTAAGGATTGGAGGTAGTTGGCTTAAACGGAAGTAGGTGTGACGAAGAAGCCCTTGTTTGGGCCCATGTTTTGAAATGAAAATGAATGGAATAATATTTTTTTGAAAGGTTAGTAGCGCACCATATATGGAAATCCAATAGTAGCTCATTCTCGTTGAGATGCAATTATCGTGCCCAAAGATATCCTTCACAACTCAATACTAGTTATGATAAAAGAAAAATAACTTTACACAATTTCCCCACACAAGGTGACTCCGAGGAAAAATAAAAAATAAACATCATAGTTTAAAAAATTATCATGACATAAGCTACTAGAATGTTATTAAACTACCAACCAAACAATATAAGAAAATCTTATAAAAATTTGATTGCAAAAATTTTTCGTAGATAAATGGAAGAAACCATGGAAATTAAAGAAGAGAGAAAAAGGAGAATGTTAAAGAAAAATAACAGGTTGAAAGTGAAAATATTGATCTTCCTTTACATAAAAAAATTGGTAATTGATCAGGCTATATAATACACAAAATAAAAGACATAAGGGAATTATTGAAGAACAATAATATATACAAACTGAAAGAGCCTTTTTTTTATTTATTTATTTTTTATTTTTTTTATGGAATTCTTCAAAGTCTTTGGGGGAGAATGTGAGAAAATTGTGAAAGTTTGTGTATGTATTTTTGCTTAAAAGTTAGTACATAGAGAATATTTTAAAAAGTTATTGACATTTTAAATACTTCTTGACTTTTAAAAAATTGTAAAAAGTCTTGATTTATTATCCCACAACTTAAATGATTTTTAAAATTTATAATAATCTATATTAAATTCATCCCAAGTTTTTAAATTAATAAAAATCTTTAAAAGTGAAATTGAATGCCCTGCATTGTTTTATCCTTGACCTTAAAAAAGGCTATTGTCTTTTCTCTAACAGGGTGGATAGCACGTACTCGACAAATTCAATCTGATACATTGTAGTGGCGAAGAACGTCCAAGGCCCCGACAACTACGTGGAAGAAATTTGAACCATATTCATGTTTCCCCACGAGATCAGTCATGAAGCTGATTTTCACCCTTACAATATAAATGTGTGGGACCCTGTAATTAGCTCAAAAAGTATCAATATAAAAATTATCATAACTCATCGAAAGTTTGGCTTAGCTTTAACTATATAATTAGCTCATGTGGTGTTCACCAAAGAAATTGAATTAAAAGCTAAGTCAAAGTAAAAAATTAATTTTAATAGAATATTTCAAAGGTTCACAACATTTTAATAATATATTTCATCATTTTTTACCAAAATCTATTAAAATTTTGATTTTTACACTCTTAAATAATTTTTTTTTATCTAAACATTGTTGCAACAACAAGTTATTATTTTCGTCAATGCACTTTCAAAATAAGTAATGTACTTTTTTTTTTCCAACTTTAACCAACAATAAAAAAAATTATTTTATAACTCTTTATAGTTATTTATTTATAAAAACTAATAATTTTACGAGTTAAACAATTTTAAAAGAAAGATAAATTGGTCTATACTCGGTGGCGAGAATAAAAATTAATAGTAAATAAATATCTAAACTAGTTAGGTACCATTTATAACTTTTACAATGAATTAATTGGTAATTAGACAATAAATAAACTCGCGAGTTGTTGGTTCAAGCACTTGCACAAGTGATTTTCCTTGTGCTTTTATGTGGAATTTTTATTTTTTTTTCTTATGTATTCGCCCCCAGTTTTTTATTTTAATTAATTATTATTATTATTATTTTTAAATTGATCCCACGTGTTCTGATGTTTTCCTTCCAAGAGGTTTAGATAATAACTCAAATAGAGTTTTTCAAATTAATTTTTTGGCTGTACTTTTCAACTTCATTGAAATGGGACCTAAACTTAATGTCTGATATACGATTGATTTTTTATTTTTTTTTTTCCATTTTTAAATATGAAGCGGTACAAGACAAAATTGTACTTCCCAGTACACTTGAAATTAGCAGTTCTTTTAAATTTCCATGTGAAAATATGTAGAGAGTTTTGAATTTTAGAAGAATGCGTGGTTAAAAAGTAGAGAAATTTTTTATATTTATGTACATAATTTTTTATTGTGTGAATATATGATTAAAAATAATTCTGTAGCATAAAGAGTTTAAAATAATGGACATCAAACAAGGCTAAGATTTGAGAGTCGAGAGAACTTGGCAGACATTAAAAGTTGGTTTAAGTGAATAGGTTGGGTAGAATAAGGCAAATAAATGGACGGGTCATATTTCCTTTAGAACCAATGACTGCCATAATTGAATCGATTTCATGTCAACAATTGAAATTTGAATTATTGTCAAAATAGCATTTTTTGTAATATCGTAATGTAATAAATAGCTTCAATTTTTCAAAAGATAAAATAAATAAATAACTTCATGATATTAAATAAGTCAGTGATAAATGCTTTGCTAAAGCTAAGCAAACAAATTGATAAAATGAAAAGCAATCAGATGTTAATGGAGGTAAGATAATTGAAGTCATTTTCTTATTGGAGTGTATTTAGCCCCTGTTTGGGCTTCATTATAATGTGTTTTGGGAGAAAAATTATTTTGGAACAATGATTTATTTAAAGATTTTATGGTGTAAAAAGGAAAAAAAAATTGAATTTACGTATAATATTATTTTATTATAGAATATGTGATTAAAAAAATGAAAGAAAAAAAATATATTTTAGACAAAATGGAGCCCAAAAATTGCTCAATTTGGACTTGTAAAGATATTTTACAGACTTTAAAAAAAATAATTAATTGACATTTATAGAATTAATATATATTTATCAATTCTTATAGACTTTTATATGTTTGATCCCCTTTATTTTTAAAATAAAATTTTCTCCCTTTTTTTTCAATCGCATGTGTTTCAATAAAATAATATTATATGTAAATCTGAAATTTTTTCCTTATTTGTCAATCGTGCATTTTCCATCGATCAACTATTTCAAAATGCATTGTTCTCTCAAACATGCTTTCATTTTATGGATTTAATTTGAAGGCTTTTATGAAATTTTAGTTGAGCTTTACAACTCTCATTTTAAAAGGGGAAAAAAATGTATATGAAGCAATGTGCCTATATTACTTTTTGTTATTGAAAATAATTTATTTTATTATTTTTTATTTTCTACAGTATAAGTCACTATTTGACAATCATTATATATTAATAATGTGAAATTTTTATCTTCCCCACTAAAAGCAGGATATCAATATCGTTCTCTAGCATTATATATCTTTTGATGTGAAATAATATTTTTATGTAATCATCAGAATAGCACACTTGCATGCCTCAAAGTAAGTGAAATAATTGAAGTCATATATAATTGAAATGGGACCTAAGATGTGAAGCACCATGAATATTTGCGTCATTCTTGTGGAGGACAGAATTTTGAGTCCCATCCGAAGAAGTGATAGTTTTGAAATTGGTGGATTTATTGAACTGGACATTTATAACCGGAAAATAAGGAGACATATATTGGATTCTCAATCGCGTGGTCCGCATTTAATAATAAATTTCAATGAATGAATTTCATCAAAACCAAATTTTATTTTTATTGGTCATAAATTTTCGATCTAATAAATTTATAAGTGAATCAACAGAATCTTCTTTACATAAGTTTTGTTTTTAGTTTTAATTTCATGTATTTAAAACCCACTTGTTTGAGGGGTTTAAGGATTGGAGGTAGTTGGCTTAAACGGAAGTAGGTGTGACGAAGAAGCCCTTGTTTGGACCCATGTTTTGAAATGAAAATGAATGGAATAATGTTTTTTTGAAAGGTTAGTAGCGCACCATATATGGAAATCCAATAGTAGCTCATTCTCGTTGAGATGCAATTATCGTGCCCAAAGATATCCTTCACAACTCAAACGGTATGTTTTGTACGATAAATGACAAATTTTTTAACATATCTCTTCATTAAAACTATTCAACCCTAATATGACCAATGTACCAAACGTAACCTAAAAATCCATTATCCTAATTCGTATAACATGAATTGCAAGTTCATCAATACTGGAATTACGAGGGAAACATTCAAAAAGTTATCCTCCTATTAAGCCAAGTCTGAGTGCTCACGGCTCACCAGTTACAAAATATGCAAAATATGCAAAATCAAGAGTAGCTGAGTGCTCACGGCTCACCAATGTCCACTAGGTTCAAGGACGAGTCCAGATCTCTGTCCCACCACTGAAATTTTGACAGTGTGTTTTGACACCTCACTGTGTCAACTTTGCTGACATTGGAAATTGGAATCTGAAAGGACTCCTCGGTTAATAGAATTTGGAATTATTCTAGACGGACAGCCCTGTTGCACTTCTAAACTCCTTATATTTCAGCGCATTTGATCGACCAAAGGAACTTCCGGGGTTAACTCAAAGCAGCGGTAAAGCTAGGTCAAAAGGGCAGTTGGGCTCGACGGGATTTCATGGGATCAAGATCAACTATGCTTAGTCAACCTATTGGATTTCCAGCAAAGTTTTGTTTGTTTAGAATTGATTTTCTTATCTCAGTAGATAGCATAAGAACTTTTTATTCCTGATGTGATAAGAGAACGACTAAAGTATCAGAGTTCCGTAATTAAGGTTCTCTTAAATTTTCAATATTAAGAAATTTGTATATAGTTCATTGCGGACAGAAGATTAGGTATGTTTGTTTGTTAGCGAGCCATGTGCATATGCAGATGTCTATGCCGTAAAGAGGATTCCTCAAGAGATTGGATTCGGATCTCAAATGGTGAAATAGCATGTTAATCGTTTGGTGGGTGGGGGGGGGAGGGGAAGACAAAATTTAATTTCCAAGGAGGTATAATAAGGCAAGAATTTGACCCCTAGACCTATTGACGTTGTAATTTGTACTAATTAACTAATGAAATCCCTTATTTATTTCTATTAAGGTATTTAAGCCTTAGGTTGGTTACATTGGCTTATTAAATTTTCATCCTTTTCTTCAATTATTATTTTAAGATTAATAAACCCTAGGTTGTAATTATTAATAAATAAATTTTCAACTTAATGTCTAAGCTCAATCCAAAAGTAAGACAGGTTGAAAGCACATAAATTGTATATTTTAATCTAAACTTAGTAATACTACAAACATTTTATAATCAAATTGATACCCACATCGATCATCTAGGACAACATATTCCATTGTAAAAAAATGTAGTTGGTCACAACATATATAACTATATTAATTGAGTAGTAAATGTAACTTTAATGAAATTTATTTAGATAGACGTATTAATCATGAGAAAAAAGCACATGACATTGCAAATTCATTATATGTCCTCCTACATAACGTGCATCAATGATAGAGCGGATCACCGAGATGGGTGGTTGATGATCTGACGCATTCATCGGTGTATGTGCCAATCTTCAATTTTTTGGTCCTGGCCCTTGACCTTGACTCCTCTTTGGCTGTTCTGAGGAGGCTTTTAGTTAGAAGGAGCCTTGTGTACACCTCTATGTTGGCTCCATTGATGGGTAATCTTAATGATTTTGGGACATTTTTTATTCCATGGTCCATGGTACGTTGTATTCTACAGGACTTTGTTTTACGAACCTCAAGGGATGGAACGTAGGTTTCGATTAAGCTTGTGAGGGGGGTAGGTGATACAGTATGCACACATCATTTGCATTCGTCGAAGGACAACTATGGTTGTCTCAGTAGCCTCTGCCTAACGATTAGCGGTTTCTCTTTCTCTGATTTATTTATTTATTTTATTATTATTTTTTTTTTAACATTCGTCCATATTTTACTTTCTTCCTATTCTCTATAGTTTATTCTGTGAGAATTTCAGCCTAAATATATCGACTATCTAGTGACAAGTATTGGGGGTTTTTATTACACATATCCCTTCTAAAGGAATTTTCATTTGAATTCCATTTTACAAAGTGTTATGATCTGGATCAGATCTGAAACTACTTTGTTGAAAGCAGAACAGCTCTGGTACCACTTGTTATGAAATAGGGAGCGAGTATGACATAATATAAAGTATATGATTGC
>NC_036247.1:22752561-22864661 GCF_002742605.1 Olea europaea var. sylvestris
AAAGACTCGTTGAGCAAAGCGCTTGTAATCTTCTACCCATTAGCCGGGCGTCTCCATGAGATTGAATTTGGGGGAGGCCGCCTTGAACTTCATTGCGATGCCAAGGGAGCTATTCTCGTCGAAGCTGAGACAGAATTCACGGTAGAAGATTTTGCAAAACAGGATTTTCTTCCGAATGAAAAAATGAGAGAGCTTATTCCGAAAATGGATTATAGTAATACTCCAATATCCGAGCAACCGTTGGTTTTGGCGCAGCTTACTAAATTCAGTTGTGGTGGACTTTCTCTTGGCTTGGGCATTTCTCACGTTTTAGTAGATGGCCCGTCTGCTTTCCATTTTATCAATGAATGGGCCAAAATTTCACGCGGGGAGAAGACCGGTATCCTCCCAGTACTCGATCGGAAAATTTTGCAAATTGAAGAACCTCCGAAGTTTGAGCATACGGTTTTGACACCACCGCCACTCCTAATAGGCCAGTCGGACAATACGGAGGAGCGGAAGAAGCCAACAGCAATTGCCATGCTAAAGCTAAGCAAAGAACAAATTGATAAATTGAAGGACAAAGCAAACGAGGGTAAACTATACAACAATTCCTCTCGTCCATATAGCAGGTATCAAAATTGAACTCATCACTTTTGTCCAGTATATATTTTTGCATCAAATGAGAACGGAAGGGGGCAGTTACTTCTAATTTAACCCTACCTGTTTGAGCCTGTTCACTTTTCTTTAAACTCATTTTTGATCACACATTCTTCTAATAAGCTCAAACATGAGTTGAGATATACTGTCTAAAATTGACTATCCTACTCGCTGACTATCAAATAATTAATTGATACATGACTTTAAATTAATATGTTCAACTTTTCTCTCAGACTGTGTGCAATGATGTATGGAGATTCTCCTCCTGCAATTGTGCTTGTTGGCCACAGTTTGTGCCTTTGTATGCCGTTTAGCTTCTATCCTAATAGTATTCGTTCGAGCTTATATTGTCCAATCACCAGCTAAGATTGATCTAGGGAAAAAGTCTTTACAATTAAAAAAAAAAAAGGATGATTCCTACGAGTTAGATGTGAGGTTTTTTCAGTAGATTTGGTTACACTTAGTTCAGATATTGAAGAGAAATGATGCTTTGTACTCTTAACTACTTCGGCTAAATATAAATAAAATAAAATAAAATAATTTCAATGTTCGTGTATCTGATCCCTTTTTTTTTTTTTTTTTGGTAATATTTTTAGTGCACAGAAACTACTGGGATCTTTGATGACACCCATGAAATATTTTATCCTGTTGAATAGTCTGCATCATTATCAATTCGTGTAATTATCAAGTGACAATTAATTTTCATTCTTATCAAAATATATCAATGGGAAATTCCAAACAAGAAAAGCAACTTCAACATACTTTAATTTCTTATTCTATTCTTTACCATAAATTTCTTAGAGGTTCATTTCCATAATTGTCATGACGTATGGGTGCCTCAGTTGCTGCGAAGAAGGCACTTCCTATCTTGGCTGGGCTAACGATTTTAGATGTATATGTTTATATAGATCGAATGGAGTGTCAAATTTATGCACGTAAATCCAAATATTTTTTCAATTTTTTTAATCACATATTCTTAAAAAATCACTATTTAAAACTTAACTTTACCCAAATAATGGTTGTCAAACATGGGCTTATAGCTTCTGGCTGTTTAGGGGATATAGTAAAGTTTGTTTTGAATGTGAATAACAAAAAGTTAAGTTTAACAATGTAGAAACGAAGTTAAACAAAGTAACCAATTGAAAAAACCCTAGAACTTTTCATTCTTTAAAAAATTATTATTACGAAATCTATTTTTCCCTGAAAATAAGCTCAAACATAGCTTAAATCTCTTGGCTTTTATTATATACTTAGCTAGTGTTTGACAGTCATTATCTCAAAATCTTTATTTCTACATACTCATTTTCAACCACATATTCACACAATAAAATATTTTGTATGTAAACCCAAATTTTTTTCCCAATTTTTTAACCATATATTCTTGAAAAAAATCACTATTCAAAACTCCACTTTACTTACTAATGGTTGTCAAATAGGGGCTTATAGTTTCTGGCTACGTCCTACATACAGGTATGAGGCTGTCGCTGGACATGTGTGGAGATGTGCCTCCAAGGCACGAAGGCTCGTAGACGAGCAACTAACTCGATTGCACGTAGCAGTCAGCTTCAGAAATCGAATTCAGCCACCAATACCACAAGGCTTCTTCGGGAATGCCAATTTACGTGAAGCAGCAATAACCACAGTTGGGGAATTACTCTCTAACCCTTTAAGTTATGCTTCAAGTAAAATACGCGAAACTGTTGATCAAGTAACAGATGAATACGTAAGATCATATCTTGGACTTATTAAGGCTCTACCAGATGTTTCCGTGCACCGTAATTTTCACACAGCAGGGTGTGCAATGGGAGCTTTCTATGGAAATCCAAATATGGAAGTCACAAGTTGGACATCTATGCCTGTATATGAAGCTAATTTTGGTTGGGGAGAGGTGATCCACTTGGGCCCTGGATCAATGGGTTTTGATGGGAAATCCTTCATTATTCTAGATCGAGATGGAGGTGGATCATTTACTCTTGCATTGTGCTTGCAACAGGAGTATATTGACACATTCAAGAAGTTGTTTTATGAAGAAATATCCGCAATTTCTTTATGTTCTCCACAAGCTCAAAATAAACCTAGTCTGCCAGCTTGATTTTAATTTGCAAGTAGTTATTTATCTTCATTTTTCCATTTACATTTGTAGGTTTCCATAATAATCTTCCTTGTTGGAGCAGAAGGATTGAATATTATCCATTACTAGTTCATTAAATTCTAAATATAGCTATGTGGAATCAGAGGCCCAGCTTGGGAGGCAAATTTCACAAAATTTTAATTGTGGGGGCAAAATTAAAAACTACAAGGGTTATTATTATTATTATTTTAAATCATCTGTAAAATTTTGAAAAATCCATTGCAAAATCTTGTATTTCAAATTTAGAGTGGGGAAGTAGACCCACTGCTCTCACACTGTTTGATTAAAAGCAAGGCACCTCCAGTCGACTTCCCATTATACAAGACGTATAAAATCGCAGAGTATTTCCCACTGTGCCAATCTGTTGGGCAGGGAACGAGACTCTCATATTTAATTCAGACGTGATAGCGGTGGTTAGTGGTTACGGGGTCTCTAATGAATCATGGTGACAAAGGACGTTACATCTAACAAGATGAATTAAAAGATGGGGACAAAGCTAACGATGAAGAAAAAGAAAAGCTTGAAGCAAAAGATGCAGCACACTTAGTAGAATTCAAATGATTGTTTCACGAACAATGTCCTCTAGAAAATCTCAAGCAAACTCACAAGAGAAGTATGGGATATTTTAGAAAAAAATCCATGGAGAAGACAAGGTACGAACCATTAATTTGATATAATCTCCAAGTCGGGGGGCTGATTCAGAAAATTATATTGACGGGGTTGAATTTAAGATGGTCAATACTGAAAAGTTCATAGATAAAATAAAAGTCATTAAATAACATTTATGTATGTTTTCAGAAAGATTATTTTTCATTACACGGACCATTAATTTATGTAATCTCCAAGTTGCCGGCGAATTTAGGAATTTAAGTTGACGGGCTAAATTTTTTTTAAAAAAAATCGATATTAAAAAGATATAATATTTTTTTGGAAAAATTGCAATCAAGGTACCAATTTTTTCGTTTATTAAACCAAACCTTTCATTTGTACTACTATAAGTACCAAACCTTTACAAAATTCGCAGTTCAAGTTCAGAATGATGGTCTCCGTTAGTTTAACTCCAAAAACTATTAATTGACCTTGAAAATTAAAAAATCTAATAAGTTTAACCAAGTAAGGTAAGGGTAAAATTGTAACTTAATAATTTAAAATTAAAAAAAAATCGATATTAAAAAATATGTATGTTTTAAGAGATAATTTTTTTCATTGATCCTAAATAAATAAGTTACTGTAAAAGATGCTTTTTAAAATAAGAAATGTTTTTCGCTGTCAAAAATTTTTTTTAAAAAAAAAAAATGCTCAACCATATATATATAAGTGCTCAACCATGGAAAAAAAATATCATGCTGAACCATGACTTTTAACATAATGAATTTTGCAAAAACTTATATAAATATATAAATTATCCTTTGGTGGATGCAACACAAATCTCGATCTCATTAGCCTAACAATGTATGAAATTTGAAATGTGGTTATAGCCAACTCATATGGCATGACTATCAATATTGCCCTTGAAGGATTCAATATTTTCGAAGCGTATAATTCAAGTAATAGTATTGTGATGGGAATAAATACATGTTACAATCTTTTTTCATTAACCAAAGTTTTATATCATTGAGTTTTTCTAGCAAGATTTTTAATGAGGCAACTTTTGTAACTTACTGAAAAAATAATGTACTTTTTTCATTCATTAGGATTTTTCTCACAAGTTTTTTCTTATAAGATTTTAACAATGTATATTCTTTGTGTAATAAATACCCACAACCTACAAGATATTTACCCTCAAAATAATACTCTTATATGTTTCAGATTTTTGAAGAGAATAATAAGTGATGTTATTCAAATCATCATATTACTATAATTATCAAATGTTAATAATAACTCGCGTGAAAATGATATTGCTTGAACACTACCAAGATAATACGAAACATACTTCACAAGAATTATGATGTTGGAGGTATTAACGTACAAGACATGAATGATTTGATACAAGAATTTTTATTTATTGAAACAATGGAGAGCAATTGTACTGTTTTTTTTCTTTTTATTTTTTTTTAAATCTAGTTTTCTCACATTGAGTTTTATTGACAAGATTTTAACAAGATAAAATTTTATTAATCAAATTTTATTATAATTATTTATACTCTCTTTCCTTCATTTGATATTTTTGTGCATTGAATTTTTATCAAATAAGATTTAACGAGACCGACATTTTATAATAGATAATTCAAGGGCATTATAAAGGTTGAACCCCAACCTTGACGGCCATCACCACCTCGTCCCTAGAACATCGTGAGGGAAGTAAATTGAGGAATGTGCTCCAGCAGGTCAGGCAATACGAGCTTGCTCGTACACTGGTGCCCACAAAGAATCAAATTTTATATCTCAGGAATTGAAACTCTTACAATGCAGCTGCCAGCAAAACTGAGATTACTTCACTTCTATCTTTTACACCATTGGGTTATGCCTCGAGGGGCAATTCAAGGACATTATAAATTATATGTTTATTAGTGAATGACTAATATATCTCTACCACTCTAGTTATTATGATATTAATACATTACTTACAACATTAATTCTTTCTTATAAAGATGAAGTTTCAAGTCTATAAACTTTTTCTGCTTTCGTCTTTTTCCTTTTTCTCCTTTTTAAAGCATTATTGACTTAACTTTTATAAACTTTTTTAGTTAAACAAGACATGGACTTTTTACTTCGCAAGTAGTAATAAGGCTATTTGCAAATAATAAAGCATGGAAGGGAAGGAGACAATTCTAGGATAACAAACCCCGACAAGTCAATAAATTGAATCTGTGGTAGACGCAAACATTTTAAGTCAAGGGGGCAAGACCAAACTTGCCAAAAATTATGAGAAATTTTACATTAAAAAATTTACATCCAAAAAAATCATTTCCATGTAAATTTACACCGAATTTTACATTTGAAAATTTACTTGGAGTATGACTTTTTCAGATGTAAAGTTTTGAAAATTTATAATGTCATGCCCTTTGTAATATTTTCTAATAGATTGATGTAAATTATATTGAGAAATTTGTTGTGCAAAAATAATAAATGTTAATAAATATTTTAAAGAAAAGACGAGGAAGACGCACATTTGACGTACTTTTAACTATTTTTTGTATTTATTTGGATCGTTCAACATGTCTATGATCCAGTTCTCGAAAAGAGTTTCGAGATGACATAGGCGATTTGTGAATTTTGAAAGAGATGATCGTTGGAGAATTTTTAAAGTTAGTATTTTATTGAAATTCTCAAAATACTAATTTGGAATAACCTATTTTGATAAGTCATAACATTAGCTACAGTTGATCGTTTCACGCGCCATTGAAGACGTAGAAAACTAGGCTAGGAGCACGTCGAAATAATATTAAGAATGTAATATGTCGACATCGTTTGGTATTCCGTAATGACAACGAAAATTGAGACAAAAGCAAAAGTTGGGGATCAAGTGACTACCCATGCCACCCCCTGTGTTCCCCACTGAATTGAATCCACAACTTCAATCTCAGTTTAAATAGTCCATTCACGCAGACGGTGAGAAAAGCAAAAAGTATTTTCCTATTCTCTCCCCCTTTCTTCCTCCGTTTCCAGACGAAAATGGTGACAGTGAAGACAATTCATACAGTACAACCTGCTGAGCCAACTCCAAATGAGATCATGTATCTATCAGAACTTGACCAAATTAACGCCGTTACTCATGCACCCACTGTCCACTTTTATGGTCCAAATACAGATTTTCACTATTCAGATGCAATCCAAATTCTAAAAGACTCGTTGAGCAGAGCGCTTGTAATCTTCTACCCACTAGCCGGGCGCCTCCATGAGAGTGGACTTGGGGGAGGCCGCCTGGAACTTCATTGCGATGCCAAGGGAGCTACTCTCGTCGAAGCTGAGACAGAATCCACGGTAGAAGATTTTGCAAAACAGAATTTTCTTCCAAATGCAAAAATGCGAGAGCTTATTCCGAAAATGGATTATAGTAATACTCCAATATGCGAGCAACCATTGGTTTTGGCGCAGCTTACTAAATTCAGATGTGGTGGACTTTCTCTTGGCTTGGGCATTTCTCACGTTTTAGCAGATGGAACGTCTGCTTTCCATTTTATCAATGAATGGGCCAAAATTGCACGCGGGGTGAAGACTGGTATCCTCCCAGTACTCGATCGGAAAATTTTGCAAATTGAAGAACCTCCGAAGTTTGAGCATACAGCGTTGACACCACTGCCACTAATAATAGGCCAGCCTGACAATACAGAGGAGAGGAAGAAGCCAACAACAATTGCCATGCTAAAGCTAAGCAAAGAACAAATTGATAAATTGAAGGACAAAGCAAACAAGGATAAACTATACAAAAATACCTTTCGTCCATATAGCAGGTATCAAAATCGAACTCATCACTTTCGTACAGTATATATTATTGCATCCAATGAGAAGGGAAGGGAGCAGTTACTTCTTATCTAACCCTACACATCAAGATTTTAAGCTGAGCCCCATTTTCAAAAAATAATTTTTCTTCAAACTCATTTTTAATCAACATTCTCCCAATAAAATACTTTTGTATGTAAATCTAGAACATTTCATTCTGAAAAAAAATTATAATTATTAAATCTAATTCCATAAAATAAGCTCAAACATAGCCTAAGGGCTGATTTGGCAAAGTTTTTGCTTTTATTTCTTGTAAAATAGCTTTTGGAGGAAGCTACCATAATTTTTGTTTTAAAACTAATATTTAAAAGTACTTTTCATCTTAGAAGTGCATTTAGAGGAAGTCACATTGAATCAACTTCTTCTAAAAACTTGTTTACCTACGAAATTTTTTTTAACAAAATTAGTTAACGAGGTCCAAAAGCAACTTTTGTGTTTCAAAAGCTCTTTTTGACTTTTTAAAAGTCATGCGAAACAGGCGTTAAGTCTCTTGGCTTTTACTACATACTTAGCCAGTGTTTAACAACCATTATTTCAAAATCCTTTTTTTTACATACTTATTTTCAACTATACATTCAAACAATAAAATATTCTACACGTAAATCCAAAAATTTTTCCGAAATTTTAACCACATATGCTTCAAGAAATCACTATTCAAAACTCCATTTGAACCATATAGTGGTTTTCAAACTAGGGGCTTATAGTTTGTGGCCATGTCCTACGTACAGGTATGAAGCTGTCGCTGGACATGTGTGGAGATGTGCATCCAAGGCACGGAGGCATGTAGACGAGCAACTAACTCAATTACACATAGCAGTCAACTTCAGAAATCGAATTCAGCCACCAATACCACAAGGTTTTTTTGGGAACTCCATTTTACGAGAAGCAGCAATAACCACAGCTGGTGAATTACTCTCTAACCCTTTAAGTTATGCTTCAAGTAAAATACGCGAAGCAATTGATCAAGTAACGGATGAATACATAAGATCATATCTTGGACTTATTAAGGCTCTACCAGATGTTTCGGTACACCGTAATTTTCACACGGCAGGGTGTGCATTGGGAGCTTTCTATGGAAACCCTAGTATGGAAGTCACAAGTTGGACATCTCTGCCTGTATATGAAGCAAATTTTGGATGGGGAGAGGTGATTCACCTAGGCCCTGGATCAATGGGGCATTTTTGCTAGCCTACCGTTAGCTGGCCACTCGAGCGACATCTACATATTTTCTATAGACTTGTTGTCCGCCTGGCGCTCGAGCGACAGGGTTATCGACCCAAGTACGTATATATACATATATATATATGTATATATGTACATATGTATACATATGTATATATGTACATATGTATACATACATATATGTACATATGTATACAATACATATATGTACATATGTATACATACATATATGTATACATACATACATATATATATATATACATACATATATACACACACACATATATATATATATATATACACACACACATATATATATATATACACACACACACACATATATATATATATACGTATGTACGTACATATGTATACACACATATATATACATATGTATACGTATGTACGTAGATATGTATACGTATACGTATGTATGTATACGTATATATATATATATATGTATATATATATATATATATGTATATATACGTATATATATATATATATATATGTATATCAATACTATTTGATTAAAAGCAAGCCACCTCTAGTCGACTTCGCATTGTACAAGATGTACGAAATTAATGTGTTGAGTATTTCCCATTGCGCCAATCTGTTGGGCAAGGAGCGCTACTTTTATACTTAATTTAGATGTGATATCGATGGTTAGTGGTTACGGGGGTCTCTAATTGATCACATTAACAAAGGACATTACAGATGACAAGATAAATTAAAAGATGTGGACAAAGCCATTGTAGCACTGGTCAATGAAGCTTGGAAAGGAAAATACCTTTGTTCAAAATTTACCTGAATAATCAACTTGTAGCAATCCAAAAATTTATCTATTTTGTATATTATATAAATTCCTATTTTATTTGGGTCTAATAATTAAATTTTCACAAATCAAGATTTAATATATCAATATTGGGCTTGTTGGATAAATCATATTAAATCATGAATTTTAGGCTTGAGAAAAAGTTAATTTGGATAAGTTAGGCCAAAGATATCATAGTTCTAAGAATAGATGTTATTTTAAATTGGTTTAGGATTTGGTGTAGTTGGAGCCACTAGTTTCACATGTAGATATATAGGAATTCTACCGTGTAGTTGTAATTGTAATGGTTGACTATGATTCTACTTTTGATTTGATAAGTATTAATTATATATATTTTAATCACGATCAAGTACACGAATCACATCATGATTTGCCTTATCAAAAAATTTAGCTTTATCCAATTTGGTGGTACACGTCTTTTTTATCCCAATTTCACTCAAATTCTATTGTCTTTTTCAACTATAAATACAATGCCAAAAGCCTCATCATTGACTACCAAAAATAAATACAATACATACGGGAGGGAGAGAGAGAGAGAGAGAGAGAGAGAGAGAAGAAAGAAAGAGAGAGAGAAAGGAAGGAAGAGAGAGAGAGTAGCATTGGAAATAAAGGTTTGCATGCATCGAATATTTTAATCACGTATTTTTCAAAGCGGAAAAAAGATTTTGAACGTGTTTCAAATTTTTCTAACGAGGTAAGATACTTTAAGTGTAAGTGTTTTTGTTTCCTTTTGCGTTTATATTCAATAAAAAAATACATGGATTGTCAGTAGACATTCATTTTTTATTTTATTTTTAGAGATATGTAATCCTACGAGATTATAAGAGGACCTAAGATGGGTGTATCGCTTGGTCACCAATATACTCCATAAGATCAGATGGTGTGAATTGTAATTTTTATTGCTATATATATGTATATGAAAACTGCACGTATCTTACTGGGTATTTTCGAATACTCACTCTTACAAATTTTTGCAGGTTAGTTCGGATCGATTGGAATTGTGGAAGGGCAGTGATGCGGGTGCCAAGTGGATCAAATGAAAAGAAAAAAAAATAAGTTTGTCGTTTTTAAATTTACCAATTAGTTTAATTTTATTCCAAACGTGTTATTTGAATTAATTAGGAGTTTATATTATGTTTAGATAAAATTTTCATATTTTAAATTTAGATTTATAAATGTTGCAGTTATTTGTTTAATAAAAAATCTTATTTTTTTAGTTCCACACTTAAAATAAAGAAAAATGAGTTTTTCGTAACGTTTCAAAGTTTATAGAAAATTGGGGCGTTACACTACCTGTTTCCCCAACAAAGTCTCACGAAATCTTCCCTCTTTGCCTAACAAGAGAGGTATAACCGTCCCATTTTTGAACTAAAAACTTGCATTTTGAGTCAAGTAGTACCCAAGAAAGACACATGGGTTTGACTTAGGTTGAAGTTTGTGTTTGGTAAGGATCTAGCCACGTTAACATCGACATCCAAATGTATGTAACTTTTGGTAGTCGGGCATTCAAACAATAAGGCCTCAAAAGGACTCTTACGTGTGAGTAGGAGGGTAGAAAGGCAATTTATGAGGTAAACAATCGTGGCTAAGGCACATGTCCCGAAAGGAGAGGGAATGGATGCATGATGTAGAAGCGTCATACCAATTTCGACTGTATGTCGATGACAACTCTCAATAGTACCATTTTGCTGGGGAGTATGAAGAGATGTTGTAAAGTGATTAATACCATGTTGTGCTAGAGAAAGAGAGGTAATTTGATAAATCCAGCACCATTATCAGTATACAAAATTTTTATTTCGCAAGCAAATTGATTTTCAAGCATGATAGTTAATTGAATAAAAATAGGGCTACATTAGATTTGTTCTTCATGGAATAAGAGGTGACAATATTTAGTGAAATGATCATAAAATAAGACATAGTAGCGAAAAGTCATCAATAAAGGAAACGGGAGAAGGACCCCAAACATCGGCATGCACAAACTCTAACGAAGCATGGCTTGTAAGAAAGGTGCAAGTAAATGGCAATTTATAAGATTTATTACATTGACACAAAATACAAGAAAAATAGGACTTTCACAAGAAAACTAGCAAAGAATAACTGCAAAGTAACAATGACAAAATTTAGGGATAGGATGCCCCATGGTGCCATTGTGAAAAAAGACTCAGGTTCCAGTAAGTCTTATTGCATGAGCTTAGCTAGAGGGAGGTCATAGTGCCACCGAATAGACTCCATATTCACACTACTGCGCATGAGCACTGCTCCCATCATCCGATTCTTCACAAAGAAAATGAAAGGGTGATACTTAACGGTAATATTATTATCATGAGTAGGGAGACGAAGTGGAGCCAATGTAAGTGACTTGTAAATAGGTACCTTCCCCTAGAACAACTTAATCTTGACAATCATACTCCTAGTGAATAGAAAAATTTGTCAAATCAGAGATGATATTGTGAGAGGCAGTGGAATCTAGAAGCCATTTTCTATTTTTGGACGTGGAAGTAGCACAATTTGCTTCAAGGCGTAACGTAAGTTTGTCACAATTCTTGGTAGTATGACTAGGCTGATCACAAAATTGAAGGCAACTGAAAATGTTTTGGAAGGATTCTTCGTGTGAGAGGTAGATTTTGCCTTGTTCTTGCCTGTATTGTAGCAACCATCGAATGACTTTCTTGTGAGGGATGGATTTAGCCTTGTTCTTTTCCTTTTTTGTAGCGACCATCAGAGATAGTGTACGTAACCAACCAAGTGATCATGTAATTCAAAAAAAATAAGGCAGATTCGATAGTGAGTCATCATTCCCAAAATTTTGAGCTAAGAACATTGAAAACACACCAAGTTAAATCATCATCAGAAACTGGCAGGTGTTTACAAAAACATATTTCGAATTACGCAATTGTACTGTTTGTAACAAGTAATGGAGTGGATGTAAGTTTAAGAGTCGTCCCACGAAAATTGATTTAGTTCAATTCTTATTACCTTGACCTTAACCGAAACAAAAGTAATACTACGTATTTTTGTGACAAAATTATAAGTAAAATAAATTACGTATGCAACTAAGAATGAGTTAACTAAACTAAATGCAAATTATAATTGATGCAAATTGATGTGTTCCGATGAATAACAAATTTACTAGGACCACGAATTCACATATAATAATCTTTTTTAATCTTAGTTTTACACTTTGACAACACTATTGAATATTGAAGAATCAATGTTCCTATTATATTTAACAATCTTTCTCGAGTACGTTAAACCTATTCTCATATATGATCCAACTATATCTCTATGATGGATGCAAACATACAAGAATGGATGAATTTTTATGAACACTTAAAGATTCACATGGAACATAGCGGTATATTTCTATTTCCTTCGAACCCTACGACGTTTTATACCATGTCGAGCCTGTTTTTCTTCTTTTGAACGCATAAAATAAGCCACATATTCACATAATTACCGTTCATAATATTCATGGAGAAAATAAATTTATATAAACCATTCAAATTCCAAAAATGTGTTTTAATATGAAGAATGTAAAACTAAAGATTCAAAAGTCATATCACATGATTCATCTTCTCTTAGCACAAGCAAATCTAGCCTAGCATGGTGGAAAGAAGAAAACAAACTGAATAATAAAGAAAAAACATCACCAATTTAAATCTTGAATTGAATCCTTGCGTCTTGATGTTAATCTTCACGTTTTTGTCACGTTCTCCCCTCTGAAAACCTTTCTTAATGTGTTATAATGCGCTTTCCTCCTCGAGGATGTCTCTCGGGCTTAAAAGATATCCCAAAATTTGTTTTCATAAGAATTTCAATCACATAAGGAAATCAGAATATTTTCCCCGCGATTAGCCTGGGCAGTCATTTTAAGTCTCGATATTTGTTCTTTGTGATTGGGCGGTCGCCCAGTTATATTTACTTTCAATTGTTGCATTTTAGTTCCCAAATTTAATTCTTGATTCTTTTAAATCATTTCTCTTGTAATTTCAACCCTTCAACTTCTAATTACTTCCAATTGAACCCGTAACATCTTGAATCTTCAATTAGTGGTCCAAATCAACTATTGAAATGTTGCAATTTAACCCTCATACTTTGGATTTCACCATTTTTCTTTTCCAATTGCTTAGAAACATGTCCATCACTCTTTTCTCATTTCTTCTTCTTCTTCCAATACTCCATGTCTTCACTAAATTCGATTATTTACATTTTGGCCTCTAAATTTTTGTTTCCTTTTATTTTGGTCCTTTTTCGCTTATTTTTACTCAATTCGGCCATATTCATAGATGTTATCCTACAAAACATAAATTATAGCAAATTAAGCCATATTCCACATATTTATAAACAATTATTCATATATTGTGGCATAAATAAGTGTGTAAAACGCACTTATCAACTCTCCCAAACTTGAACTATTATTTGTCCTCAAACAAAATTGCAGCTTAACTCAACACAAGTATGGTTTGACAACCCGCCGCGTCTCAGGATTGAAACTAAGTAATTAACATAATGTACAGTTTCAACAATACCAAATCAAATCAGCCTCCATATGTTATATGTATAACCCAATGTCTCTGTGTGTAAACTCATGTAAACATATTAAACTCATGATTGGTTCAACTCCCAACCTGTAGTGGTTAAGCATTTCCTTTCTTCGCTCGAGAGATACACACCCCCAAACTTATTCTTTTCTCCCAATTTTTTAAAGATGTGTTCTAAGGTTGAAATTCAATTAATTCTAATCCTTACCCTCTCTTAGTTTGAAATGATCTTACTATTACAAGTTCACCATTTAAATAATAGAGGATCTCCTATTGTTTTACTGGTACAATCTTTAAGACTAAACTAAGCTACTTGCTTCTCATTGAAGGTATAGTTTTATCAACCAAATACCTTGAGGCTTAATTAATGCAATGTGTCTTTCTTCACTTATACTTATTTTCTCTTTTTTCAGTAACCTGTCATTTGCTTTCTATATAATCCATGTAACGAGTTTTAGCCTGGTGAATCTCAAGTCAGTTAACCTTAGAGCACCAGGTTTTAAACTCTTGCAGACTTATTCACTCGAGTTATAAATAACTCGAGAAGATGATTTTTATTAGCTTCTCCACATCTTGCTTTCATTATGACCCATTTTAACGAGCTTTATGTCGGTGACTCCCAAGTCATTTGATCTTAGGGCACCAAGTTTTTCAAATACCCTTATAGGCATACTTGCTCGAGTTATAAAGGCTTTGAGAGAAGTATTATTTGCACACAAATTGATGCTATGCCCCTTTTCTTTTAGACAATTAGTTTCCAAAATTAACCCCAACTTAAGATTTTCACTTCATCTTTATCTCGTTGGTTTTAGACATCCATCTTCAAACTACTGAAATAATGGATTATGGATAAGTACAATAGAGGTTTTTCAGGGTTAACCTATTCTATTCCACTCTTCTCTAAATAGTGAGTCAAATCACCAACTTAACATGTAAAACATGAGTGTTGTACACAGAGAATGTCAAGTTTCACATAAACAAGTATTGGCTACTCTAATCATGCACTATTTCTAGTACTCCTAGCTCATACTTATTCTAATGTTTAACATCATTGTTGGCAAGGCCATCAAACCCACACAAGCACATAAAATAATAAATAAAAATGAGTAAAGACTTTAATTTTTTTTTGTTCACATAAACAATTACACGAAAAGCAGTAAATTATACACAAATATCAATAAATGTTAACGATGTTGTGAAGATTATGCTTTCCCAGCTTTTATAAAAAAGGTCCTCAATGTAAAAGCAAAAGTAATCAAAATAAAGTAGTAAGGATCAGAAACTCCCCGGGGTAGATACGGGTAGGTAAGAATATCAAGCTTGTCCGATTAGTAGATATCATGACAACCACCATTTTTCTTTGTTGCCAAGCTTCAATTTTCTGTTCCAAGAATTTAAAACAAATATTAGTGATAAAAAATAAGGTTTAAATATTTGCAATTAATTCACACCAAGAAAAATTCTAATCTACTAACTTTTAGAAAAACTATCCAGCAAAGCATATGTCTCTGCAAAAATCTTATAACTAAGAAAAGGTAAGTTTTTCAAATTCGTTTGGAGATAGAAATCTAAGTACAACCTTAAGAATGCATATCACATCAATGTAAGCTCAACATAATTCTATGGTGTTAATGATGAGCCTAAGTAAATTGAACTCAATAGATCAAAATGACAAAGTTACTAATGCAAGTCTTAAAATACTACATGAAATCCGCTAAAAACCATTTACAATGCACAAGTTCCTAAATATGGCCCTAAAATGCTAATGCAATCCTTAAAATTCTACTCGTAATGTAATACGCAATCAACATAAGAGATAAGTGATAGAAAAATGGATTGCCTCCCATTAAGCACTTAATTTAAAGTCTAGAGCTCGACTTTTTCATTAATGTTTCATGGCATTTTGAATATGGCTTTAGAGGTCCTGCTTAGCTTGCGTAATTTGACTTTGCTCCATATTGCGATTTTCCTCCAAATTTTGATCTTGTCATTTTTCAAGAAGTATGACTTTCCCTCACATCCATTTTGAGGTCAACGGTGTGTACCTCAATTTCCTCATAAGGTTTAATCATAGACTCAAATTTTGAGTAAATGTTAAAATCAAGGGATTGCATGCTAATTTCCTCTTCTTTGAATGCTACTAATTATCTTTGGCCTGTTATGATTAAGTTCTTGATCTTTCCATGCCCATCTTCTTTAATTGAGGTTTCATCAAGTTCAACGTCCATATCAAAAACTTTTGGCAAAGAAATAACGTCATTTTTCATGGAAAGTCTTCTCGTCTTGTAGTATTTGTTGGACGTCCGATGGACATAATTCTCTTAATTGATGTTCATTAATAATCAGTGGATGAAATAATTTCACTGGCAAATCACTCACTTCAATTTTTCGTGAGAGAAATAATGCAGTAGGCAAGTGATTCGGAACAGTTTCATCTAGTTCAAATTTTACTTCTATATCTCGTAGTCACTGACCTATAATGAAATCTCCAACAAGCATATCACCTTCATCAATTTCTTGAGCTGCCAATTGTTGTTGCCTTATGATGAAGTCGCATATGAGCATCTTGTTGAAATCAACTACAGCCATCTTTTATCCTCAATTTTTATTTTTTATATATCTTAAAAATGAGGCAAAAATGAAAAACACAAACATAAATAGAACCAAAAAAAATACAAGAATACAGACAGAAGTCCAAATTAGTGCCAAGATAAATAAAATCAAACTAAAATTCAATCCCCAGAATGGCGCAAAAAACTTGTTCACAAAAATATATTTCAAATTAAAATTACTGCAAGTGTATGATTCGTTAACAAGTAATAAAGTGGATGTGAGTTTAAGTATCGTCTCATAGAAATTGATTTTGTTTAATTTTTATTACCCGACCTTAGCAGAAACAAAAGTAATACTATGTGTTTTTATAATGAAATTATAAGAAAAATAACTTACGTACACAACTAAGAATGAGTTAAATAAACTAAATGCAAATTAAGATTGATGCAAATTGATGTGTTTTAATGAATAACAAATTTTACTAGGGTCGCGAATCCCTATACAATAATCTTTTTTAACCTTAGTTTTATACTTTGACAACACGATTGAATACTGAAGAATCAATTTTCCTATTATATTTAACAATCTTGCTTTAGTAATGTTAAACATATTCTCATTTATGACCCGACTATATCCTTATAACGGATGAGAAGATACAAGAATACATAATTTTTATGAATACTTAAAGATTCACATAGAGCATAGCAGTATATTTGTATTTCTTTCGAATCTTACAGCGATTTATACCATGTCGAGACTATTTTTCTTCTTTTAAATACATAAAATAAGCCAATATATTCATGCAATTACTGTGCACAATAATCATGGAGAAATAAAATTTGATTTAAATCATTCAAATTCGAAAAATATTTTTTAGTGTAAAAAATGTAAAATTAAAAATTAAAAAATCATATCACATGGTTCATTGTTTGCCTAACACAAGTAAATCTAGCCTAGCATGGTGAAAAGAAGAAAACAAACTGAAAAATAAAGAAAAGACACTGTCAATTTAAATTTTGAATTGAATCCTTGCATCTTGATGTGAATCTTCACATTTTGTCTTGATCTCCCCTCTAAAAACTCTTCTCAATGTGTTATAATGCGTCCTCCATGCTTAAGGATGTCCTTAGGGCTTCATAAGACATCCCAAGATGTGTTTCCATAAAAATTTCAGTCAGATAAGAAAATAGAATTTTTTCGCTATGATTACCCAAGTAAAACTCGGACAATTGTCCAGACTAACTTTAAGCCCCGGTATTTGTTCTTCATGATTGGGTGGTCGCCCAGCCTATATAACTGGGCAGTCTTCCAATTATATTAATTTTCAATTGTTGCGTTTTAGTCTCCAAATTCAATTCTTGATTCTTTTAAATTTTTTCTCTTGCAATTTCAATCCTTCAACTTCTAATTGCTTCCAATTGAACCCTAACATCTCGAATCTTTATTTTGTGGTTTGAATCAACTATAAAAGTGTTGCAATTTAGCTTTCATACTTTCGATTTTACCATTTTTCTTTTCCATTTGCTTAAAAATAAGGTCCATCACTCTTTTCTCGTTTCTTCTTCTTCCAATACTTCATGTCTTCTCTACATTGATCCTTAACTCGTTCAAATCTTCGTTCCTACTTTCAAGTCATCTTCCGATTATTTTCATTTTTGTATCTGAACTTTTTTTTTATTTTGGTCATTTTTCGCTTATTTATTCTCAATTTTTCCATATTCATCGATGTTGTTCTGCAAAAACATAATTTATATAGAATTAGCCCATATTCTACATATTTTTCAACAATTATTCAGGTTTTGTAGCATAATTAAGTGTGTAAAATGCACTTATCAATGTGTCAATCAAGTTGAGTTCATCATCGATCACCTTGATTGCTTGAAGTTACTTAGATGTCGTACGAGAGCCTCGCTGAACAAGGGTCAAATCTTCCTTAAGTTACATAATGTGAGCCCAAGATTTGCTTACAAACGAGAGGGCCAAGTGCAACCATACATCACCGTTTGTAGTTTTCAGGGAAATCAAAGACATAAAAGTTTCTGAAACTAACGAAAAAATTGCATTGAGAAAAAATTGATCCTGTCGAAGCCAGTGAGCATAACAGGCAATTGCAATAGCAAAAGAAGTAGCAACCGATTTACTAGGGCACTTGACAATATCATCTAAATATCCCACCAGATCACATCCAATGAGAATGGTAAGGCATGTAACATGCCAGGAAGGACAATTTGACGGTGTAAGTTTGTAAGGTAATAGAATAGAGATGCTAATGGTAAACGGTGAAAGATTAGAATATTCTGATGAACATTGTTGCACTGGAGGTGGTGAAGAGTTAACACTAAGACAAGACATGGATAATGAAAATACGATTCTGTTCTCATAGGGGAGGAACACTCTGATGCCATATACACATTCAGATTAGCAATTGCAAGATTAGTTTATTCCATAACAATGTCTCTAGATACAGTACACAATTATAGCTATAAATGAAATATACAAATCATTGACAAATTTGTTCCTAGACATAGCACAATTGACAGATTTCCTAATTTATAGATGACAATAAGCATGATTCAAGCTTATTACAAGAGTCATGCTGATCACGTAGTAAAAATCGAATCTTGAATAGAAAATAAAGATACACTTTTTTACTAATTTTATGGTCCTTAATTGATTTCTTTGTGATTGAATGCGTAATTCAAATTCATATAAAGATATAGTAGTTGACATAATCAAGTAAGATTGATTTGAATTCGAAATAGGTAAATTAATTAATTTAGAGAATTTGATATGATACGCAAAATTTATCATTGCTAGAATTTGATAATTGGGATTAAGAATAATAACATGGTAAATTCATGAACCTTAACACTTGTAACCACACAAGTTAAAATCTAAACAATCTATTTGCACCAATTTAATTGTTTTTCATATTTTAATCTTTGGATCAATAATCACAAGCTATTAATTTTATTTTTACTCGATTAGAAGTTGGACTTAGTCGAACCAATAGTTGAACAAAATAATCTTCATGACATGATAATTCAGACTCTCTAGGTCTAATTCACTAATCTATTTGACATAGTATACTTACAATTTTTACTTGGAAATAGAGCAGCCAATGGATTTGGCATAGTTAACTAAATTTTGTTAGGTCTGTATGATTGTTCGTTTCATGTCTTGATGGCCCAAGTGGACTCCATTTTTGTTAAGTATAATGTTATGTAGGAATATTGATGTTGATTACTAATCTAGGTGTCAGTATGTCGTAAATCTTATTAAATGGGCCATAATTCACTGTATTTAGTTGAACTGTAATTTAATGACACTAATGTTGCCAACTAAACTGGTGTCGAACGTCAGTGACATGAAATAGTATTTTTCGTTTGTTAATGAATGGGAAAAATTGTGTGCTGGGAGAAGACTAGTAACCTAGCATTATTAGCTGAAAAATTTACAAATTGAAGAATGGTCGTCCTCCCCAAAACTTGAGAAAACTGTCCTATTGATACTACCACAATTCCTTGTTGGTCACTACGATAATATGGGAGAGCGGAAGAAGCAATGTCCATTACCTTGCTAAAGCTAAGTAAAGAACAAAACCAATAACTTGAAGAATAAAGCTAATGAGAATACAGTCTGTCTACCTACCATGTAATAGAATTGAAGTCAATTTTATTTTTTTTTTCCTTTTTGGGGTCCAAAGTAGTGCATATAATTGCATCAGGCATAATAAAAAAAATTAAGTAAGACTAGATGAGTAATGCTATGTAGGAGTAGCTCCACAGCAGTAGCTGGGCATATGAGGAGAGCATCCAAGGCACGGTGTTATAAACAACAAAGAAGATATCGGATTGCTCTGATACTAATTTGTTGTAATAATAGTTGAGAAAATAACATATAGCACAATATAAAGTAATTGATCACAAATTTAAGAGTAAAAATAATTTGCGAAGGAAATGAGATTTCACTAAAATAGGGAGAAGGAATACAATGATTTTATGTTTATAATTTGTCTAACTTATTCTAAAATATAATGAAGAGCTATATATATATATATATATATATATATATATATATATATATATATATATATATATAGGCGTTAAAATGCAAAATAGGTATGGGCCAAAAGTACACACTGCTCAAGCTCCAGGCGAGCAATAGCTCTGTCATTCAAGTGCCTGTGGGCGCCAAGGTTCTTGTGATTATTTAACGACACCATTTGAGCGCCATAGCTAGCAACCTTTCCCACTCCTAATTGATCGACAAATAGAGCTTCAACTAAAATTTGCCAAATAAACATCGAATAGAAATCCAAAATAACATTCCAAATATAATTTTTCTAAAGTAGACTTTAATTAGAATTCTCAATTATCTTCCAAATAGATGTCAAGTAACACCCTAATTCTAATAAACTCCATCTTGACACAAATTCCACTACAATGGGTAGACTTTAAAAATTCTACAACTAGAAATAAATTCCATTGCAAAGAATAAACTTCAACTCTTAAACAAAAAACACAAACCGAATTCTCCATTAAAATTTCCAATTGAAAATATTCTTCAAAACTTTGCCACTCATCTAAGACAAAACTCAATAATTGAGTATTAACAGAATCCCAAGCACTGGGCTTGGATATCACCAAACAGGGTACAAACAAGCCCTGAAACGGAATCAACACTACTGAGTGCATCGAAAAAAGGATCTTGATTAGAATCAATAATATTAATCACATTCAAACCATAATCAACTAATTCATCAATTTTGTACCTTTGTGGAACTTAAAATAAAAAATTGGTATGTTATTGGCAACTGAATAAAATGGCACCGCCGATACTGGTGACAAAGCAGAATTACCTATAACTTCTGAATTCAATTGAGATGTATTCTTCAAAAAAGACCCAAACTAGACTCCAACGGTACAAAATCCAATTCAAGTCTACGCGAGTTCTTAAAATATGCTAATTGATCAAATATTCTATATAGCATTGCAAGACATATAACTTAGATTTTCTATATCCCTTCAACAAATGGCCCTTTACTATTAACCTTCAGGACACCATTTTCAATAGCGTACTTGTACTTTTTTGAATTAAGAGTGCTCTTGGAAATAATTTTTTTTTCAAAATCTGAAACATATCTTACTGTATCAAGTATTCTTACCATCCCATCAAATATCTTTATTCTAACCCAACCAATACCAGTTATCCTACAAGATGTAGCACCTTTCGACATTGTTTCATAAATTGAAAATAAATTCCAATCAGGACACATAAAAAAGTGCAAGATATATCAAGAATTCGATCCTCGTCATTATAGTAAGAAATAAGTAAAAGTTCTTCAACACTATGAAAATTTTCTGCAATATTGGCTTCCCTTAAAGTTTTTTATTGCTGATTTGTAGCCTTCTTCTTGCAATAATTACAGAATTTAAAATTACTAGTCGCTGTCACGTGCGTTGCACGAATTTTATATTTATCGTATTTTTATTAGTGTATGAATTTTAATTTTTTGGAAAGTTTTTAAAGCAATATCTAGAAATATTTTTATGATTTACAATTGCATAACAGTATTGTGTCATCTAGAAAAAATAAGCTTTTATATTTCATGCTTGAATAAGAAATATACAAGGTTATACAAACTATTTTGCATTTATTCTTTGATAGTGTTAATATGATTGAGTTGAATGTGAAAATTATATTTCTAAATTTTGTGTAATTCAATATTGGAAAATTGAAGATTGAGCACCATATTCATATGTGTTTATATTTTGTGCTTCATAAATTTTAATATTTATTTTATGCTTATGTTTAAAAAAAAATCTAGAATTTTTTGTTGACATTCGGTTTGGCAAGTTAATGTACGGTGCTCTGCATTTTCGGTACTTGTAAGTACAAAAATTGGTATATAAAAATACGATAAGCTGTAAATACGGTAGGCAACATATACGTTAAGTTGTTTGAAAATACGACAGGCTGTAAATACAATAAACTGCAAATACGGTATGTAGCATATACGGTGAGCTACCTATAAATAAGGTAAATTGCATATATGTATTTATAATTTGTTATAAATGTATGAAATTTACTTAAGTATTCTTTCACACATGCATCATGCCATCGATATTAAAAAAATAATAATAATTTTAGTATATATAAACTCCATGACCAAAAAAAAAAAAAAGACTACTCACAGTGCGGAGGGATGGCAAACTACCTCTTCGCATTGTGCGGAGAGATGGCTCTCTCCGTATTGTGCGGAGAGATTTTCTCTCTTTTTTTCTATTCCCGGAAGTAGAATTAGATAAAAAGAAAATAATATTGAATTACAACTTTTAGTACTTAAGAAATTCGATATTAAATAAATTTCATACATTTAAAACAAATTATAAATCGACTTATATACTGGAATTTGTCATTGTCATCGTACCTACTCCCCCCATGGCACATATCACAATTATACTGACTTTTTTGTCCTTTAGAGCATTCATGATTTCCTTTTTACTTGATATCCTTGTTTCGAAAGCTCCAAAGTCATGGGAGTTTCGAAAGGGTATTTGCACCAATTGTTTAGGTTTGGCCACATTTCGAAATAATTTACCTTCCTTTCGGAGCTTAGCAACCTCAGCCGTCTTCTCTATGGCTTTCCAGCCAAGCGAGTAATGGGTCTACAAATTTGGACAAATAAAGAATAGGCACTGCATTTCAAAATTTGTTTCACTTTCCAAAACTTCATATGCCTGTTTCTTCAAGTCATCAATCTTTTTCAACCAATCTATAACGCCAGGTTCAATAGTTTATGCATTTCTTCCTGCTTCAACAACCAATTTTTGCATTTCATTTTCCATAATTCCAAGACGTTTTACCTCATACCTCAAAGTTTCAATTTTTCTATCGTAGCATAACATATTCTTGAATTAGCACCAAATTGGGTTCATTGCAAACCCCGCGAGGTTCTTAACAAGGGAAAAGAGAATGCTTTCTGCCATTATTAATTTTTCAATTCAAACAGCAGTATCAAAGGAGCCTATCAGCATAAAAAAATAAAAAATAAAACACATTGAAGGATCTTAGGATTACATTCGACCACAATTTTTAGTAAACCTTAACAAATCAATAGCAAAAGAAAAAAAGAATTATTCCCCAGTAAATAATCAATTCTATGTGCAAAATTATAAGAACTATATGGGATTGAAAAGAAACATGGTTGATAGGATTGAAAGTTTCCCTTTATGATAGATGCAGTGATTTGTCATTAAGCTTACTGATTTTAACTAGATGGGTGTTTTGTGTATCATTTTGGCACGTAATTAAACAATAAAGCTAGCTTCTGTCTATGTACCTATTTTGTTACCTCAGTACGCAACCTATCGTAAATCTTTGAATATTAGACTATATTTCATCAATTCTACTTTCTTTTCTTTTACTATTTTTCTTGCAAGCAAGTGGATGCAGGGCTCGAATCCATAGTTTCATAACAAATATATAGTCTATATAGGTTCATTTAAAAAATGAAAAAAATAAATAAAATTGTAGAGCTCTCTCTAGTCTCTTCAAACAAGAATATGGTTTGAGTAATCAATCAAAATATCTGTATTTAAAAGTTGAATACGAATGTGGTTTAAGTAATCAACTCTCTCTGCACAGTGCGGAGACATGGCAAACCATCTAGTGCGGAGAGTTTTTTTCTTCTCCGCACTGTATGAAGAGTTTTTTTTTTCAATTTTTTTGTTCCGCACATGGTTTGTCATCTCTCTACATTGTGAGGAAAATTTTTCTTTTTCAATGCTTATGTGCGGAGAGTTGTTTTTATTTTATTTTTTTGCTTCTTTTTTTTTTTTACTCCGCACATGGTTTGTCATCTCTCTGCGCTGTGCAGAGATCCTTTTTTTTTTTTTAACGCTCATGTGCGGAGAGTTTTTTTTTTTTTTTTTTTTTTGCTCATGGCAATTTATATATACTAAATTTTTTTTTAATGCTAATGGCATGATGTATGGAAGAACATTTGTCTGACCATAAACAAAATGGAAAATAAAAAATCACATCATGCACAGTAAAATAGGATTAACTTACTGTTGCATCAATGTAGACCCTCATTCCCCTTATTATAAGAAGTTAGAAACTATAATTTGCCCCTTGCACAACTACTGTCAACAACAAGGTCATCTTCATGAATCTGATATTCAACAATATGCTTCATCTTTATCTTCTCCTTTGAATATAGAGTATCATAGACTTCTTCAATGGTGAGAATATCACGACTATATAAGATCGTCTTTCTAAAAGACATATATGAAGCAGTAACAGACAGAACAAAATCAAATCCAAATTTTCTTCATCATATTTAACCTCTAAGATTTCTGAATCAATGATGAATTTTTTCTTAAAAATGGCTAGGTGATTCTCAAGAAATGTAACTTGTGTCAGACGATGAGAATATAGACATTGCTTCAAATGCAATTTGCTAGTTAGACTCTTTGTTATGCATAATTACTCCAATTTCAACAATAATGCAATGACTGACTTCTCTTTCAAAACGTTCTGAAAAATATAATTCGAAAGATGAAGATGAATTTGTGATAGGATCTTCTGATCCTTCTCCTCCTGATTCCAAGTTGTAGACATCTTGTTGAATCCTAACAACACATTATTCAAATCCATTTGAGCGAGCATTACTCGTATCTTTACTTGCTACAACAAAATTTTTGTGCTGTGACCCTAAAAGGGAATATCATATTTAATAATTGTCATACCAGAAACAACGAAAAAGATACCAGATTGCTCGGATACCAATTTTTTGTATAATAGGTGAGAAAAGAAAATATGATATAATATGAAGTAATTGATCACAAATTCAAGATCAATATAATTTTGCAGAGGAAATGAGATTTCACTAAAATATGGAGAAAAAATATAATGATTTTGTGTTCATGTTTTGTTAATGGTATTTCTGTAAAAACTTTTCCCAAAGCTACATTATTACAAGGTTTACTTAGAGTGAATAATAATTGTGAATTGTGCTCCCATGAAGCTTTTACTTATCAAATGCCAAATTCATTACGTCGCTTGTTTGCAATTATTTTAGTTCTCTACTATCTTGATGATCTAAAAAATTTATGGAATCAATTTTAAGAATTTATGTTTGAAGATTATTTGTGGAAGAATATGATTTTACATGAAGCGGACATGAAAATGTTACAACGTATAGACTCATTTTTAGAACCATTCGACATATTTTTAATGATTATGGATTAGCTATTTATGATATTAATGCCCAACAAGATGAGATATTAGAAATAATGGTTAATGAAGAATTGGGAGTATTAATATCTGAAGCTGATCTTTCGTGTGCCAAAAAGCTTATCCAAGAGCAAAGAGCCACTTATGATGCAATATTAAGTAAAGTTTTTCATAATGTTGGTGACATGTTTTTTATTAATGGTCCAAGTGGAATAGGGAAAACGTTTTTGTATCGTGCATTGCTTGTAGTTGTTAGATCAAGAAACTTGATTGCTTTAGCAATGCATCTTTAGGAGTGACTGCTAGTTTATTGTCAGGAGGTCAAAAGCACATTCAAGGTTTAAAATTCCACTTCATATTCAAAAAGACAGTATATATTCAGCAAGTAAAAAGTCTGCAATAGCTGATTTGTTTAGGATGACATGTTTAATCATCTAGGATGAAGCTCCAATGATAATTTCTCAAGCTGTTGATACTTTAGACAAAAGTGACATTGAATTACCGTTTGGTGGAAAGGTAATTGTTCTGGGTGGGGATTTTTGAAAAATTTTACCTCTTGTCCAACGAGGGAGTAAAAAGGATATAATNGATCTAAAAAATTTATGGAATCAATTTTAAGAATTTATGTTTGAAGATTATTTGTGGAAGAATATGATTTTACATGAAGCGGAAATGAAAATGTTACAACGTATAGACTCATTTTTAGAACCATTCGACATATTTTTTAATGATTATGGATTAGCTATTTATGATATTAATGCCCAACAAGATGAGCTATTAGAAATAATGGTTAATGAAGAATTGGGAGTATTAATATCTGAAGCTGATCTTTCGTGTGCCAAAAAGCTTATCCAAGAGCAAAGAGCCACTTATGATGCAATATTAAGTAAAGTTTTTCATAATGTTGGTGACATGTTTTTTATTAATGGTCCAAGTGGAATAGGGAAAACGTTTTTGTATCGTGCATTGCTTGTAGTTGTTAGATCAAGAAACTTGATTGCTTTAGCAATGCATCTTTAGGAGTGACTGCTAGTTTATTGTCAAGAGGTCAAAAGCACATTCAAGGTTTAAAATTCCACTTCATATTCAAAAAGACAGTATATATTCAGCAAGTAAAAAGTCTGCAATAGCTAATTTGTTTAGGATGACATGTTTAATCATCTAGGATGAAGGTCCAATGATAATTTCTCAAGCTGTTGATACTTTAGACAAAAGTGACATTGAATTACCATTTGGTGGAAAGGTAATTGTTCTGGGTGGGGATTTTTGAAAAATTTTACCTCTTGTCCAACGAGGGAGTAAAAAGGATATAATTACGTCAAGCTTTGTTAATTCTTATCTGTGGCCCCCTTTTTACAAAAATTAAATTACTTCAAAATATCGAGCCCTCTTAGATCCTCATTTTTCAGAATATTTACTTCGGATTGGCAATGGAATAGAAAAACAACATTCCTGTGGTACGATTAAGCCTTGGTCTGATATGACTTTAGATTGTAAAGAAGACAACATTTTCGTTACATAAATTAATTGATATTGTATTACCTAAAATAAACGACTATTCAAAAATCCTCCGATGTATGATTAATAGTGTTATTTTAGCCCCAAAAAATGAGGAAGTCGATGACATCGATAATATTCTCATAAAACATTTCCCAAGTGATGCTTTTATTTATTTTAACTTTGATGAAACATTAGATAAAATAGGACAATCAATGTAAGAAGATTTTTTCAATTCTCTAACCTCAAATGGTATACTATCGCATAAATTAGTGTTGAAGATTGACTGTCCTGTAATATTACTCTTAAATATTAATCCTACAAAAGGATTGTGTAACGAAACAAGGTTGATATGTAGAAACTTACAACTGAATGTAATTCATGCAAAAATTGTTACTGAAGAGTTTAATGGTAACAAAGTGTTTTTACCCCTTATCTCTTTAATTCTACTAGAGTATGATAAAACTGAAATTCCATTTAAAAGAATATAGTTTTCAGTACGTCCATGTTTTGCAATGCCTATAAACAAATCCCAAGGACAAACTTTAGAATATGTTGGAATATATCTTCTACAACCAGTATTTTCACATCGACAATTATATGTTGCATTATCAAGAGGAAAATGAGTAGATGTATTGAAGTTCTAGCCAAAGCATAACTTGACAATAAAATCCATGCTAAATGTACCAAAAATGTTGTTTAGCATGAAGTTTTATATTTAGTTATGCAATTCTTTCCTTACTGTTCGTCTATGGTTCACTTAAATATGATATAACACCTTCAGAATAAACATTGACACACTTTAAGTTCCATCCATAAAACGAGTGGTCTTTTAAGTAGCAATGTGATTCTATTTAAACTAATTCAATTTAAACTTCTTATAGAGTGTAAAACTGTAACTCTTATTGCATTACTCCAGCTTTTTTTCTTCTTACATACAACTCAATGCAACTTATTCTTTATTTTCATACAATTTAACTGTTTAACTCATATGATGACAAGTCTAAAATTACAAGTTGTTGAACAATTTCTCTTCGTAACTCTGTTGTTGGCCCACAAAAGAGATCTTTTATAATAAAAACCTTATTTTGAGGGAAAATAACGATGAGCTAATGAGGTTAGCTATTCTCGTATATTATTGTTCATTTCAATTATATTTTTTCTTGGCAATTTACTCTTTGTTCTTTTTTCACGTCCTCTCTAACTATCATCTTTCTCAATTTTCATTATTGAAAAATATAAATCTTACTAGAACTTACTTATACTTTCTGGATTCCACCTCTAAATTGATTAATACATAAACCATGCAAAATGGTTATATCATCATCTTTAAACATGTCCGTTGCAATAGCTCACGTTAGATGTATCTCTATTTGGTTTCGTCAACTTGTGCTAGTTTATTTGCTCTTTCACACTAATTAGTGGCCTTGCTTGATTTTATTTTCTGTAAACACCAACAATGTACTAAGAGAAAAGAAAAAATGCATGTTACACTTAAATGAATATGAAACGTAATTTTATTGAAACTTCACTTGTGTTGTTATATAACATTCTTCTAACAATGCTCAGCACAAGAAATTAGTGTACTCTGATTATCTATTACAATTAGGACGAATGGGGATGTAGAAAATATTCATTATAACAAATATCTACGGCAATCTTCTGTTTGTATATAGTCACCATGTTCAATGAAATTTATTCTATTGGATATCCTAAAATGAAGTATTCTATATATTTGAGTAAAAAAATTGCACAATTTGGCCTATGGAAGAAATAGTTATATATTAGACTAAATTATTACTGTAAATGCAAAATCAAATTAAATATTATAGCAAATATCAAACTGTTTAAATTCTCACCCATTATTTGAACAAGATAGGTAAGGTATGATCTCCAACTCTATTTATTTGTTTCTATGTTTCCTTAAATTTGGTCCCTTCGAAAACATCAATAATGTTTGGACTAAATTGAATATTGTATTTGCATGTGTCCTGACTTTTTCTAGTGTGTGAACATTGTGTTTGCAATCATATATTAGGAATTTCTATTCACGGAAATTAACAAGAAAAAGATATTAATTGTTGCCTTGATATGAACATGGAATTAATAAAAAAATTGCACCTTATCTATGGACGACCAGCCATTAGCAATTTGCCATTTATGTACTCTTCTAAGATGATTAGATCCAGTGGATCTCTACTGGCATTTCCTCGTCGTATGTTTATTTTCCATATCATCAGACGAGTACATTTATTTTCAAATCTGAAGTCTAGAATTGCAAGTTCTTTAGGAACAAAGGTGCAACAATCATTAATCAGTCACCTCAATAGCCTTAATTCCAGGTCAATATTCTAATAGAATAAATAGATGTAAGTTAGATATATTTAAGTATGGAATGAAATTGATTATGATTGCTAAACTTTACTCATCGCAACATTCATATCTTTAATTGTATCCATTCTAGTTTTTAACATTCTCTTCCATAGAGATTGTCAGCTCCATTATCCCAATATGCATTGTACAACATAATTTAAGATTAGTGTTAAATAAATCAAATGAAAATTATAATATTGAAGCTAATAAAGTAGAATTAGATTTGTTACCCTGATGGATTCCGCAATAGCCAATTTCCAATTGTTGTGTACATGTCCATAAGATATTATTCTAAAAGATAACATGTGGATAACAATGAAGACTGCATCTTTTTTCCCTTATTTTTCTTTTCTTTTGTCAACATTTCAACACGTTCAATTTGTTGAGATGTTGAGGGGTGCTTCGATTCATTAATAAAAATTGAACTCCTACAGACAAGAACATATTATTGTATAGAAACTATAATGACTTCTATGTTTAATTCACAGTCACACAATTTGTTCAGCACATTCTTATTTTGTTCATTAATATAAAATTTCATTGAACATAAGATTGCATGCCCCGGTAGTGATCTTATTGCCATTTTTGTTGCTGTTTAAAGAATTATTTCTGCTTCTCAAGAATTACGTGGTAGTGGGCTTCTTCTTCTTCTTTCTTTTTTTTTTTATTCCTCAACAGTGTGTGCATTAAAAAAATTCTCCCACAAACCTAAACTATCCACATAAGATTGCATGTCATGATAGTGATCTTCTTGCCATTTTTTATGTTGCTCAAACAATTGTTTTTAGTTCTCAAGAATTGCCTGTTGTGAGCTTCTTGTTTTTTTGATACCTGAACAATGTGTGCCTTTAAGTTGTCACACAAACTAGATATATCTGACACTATATGTTGCTTATACATGCTCAACATTTCTTCAATTTGTTATTAAGTTACATAGTTGGAACCAACAGAAGCAGAACTGTGCTCAATTCCAACTGAACTATATGTCCTCTAAGTACCAGCAACAGTCGTTTGTTGCACATGCATGCTATTAGTGTTATTTAGGATTTGTTGTGGTACATTGTCGAATTTCCTGTTCACAATGCCATCAAATATACTTTGTTGATTGTTCAGTGGAGGTGAAAGAATGATGTACCATAGTGTTTGTAATTCTTTTTTTGTAGGCTGTAACACTGCAAGTACTTGGATACGTAATTGTAATTAAATATTGGCATGATTTCTTTTGAATTTATTTTTAATAAGAATAAAGAAACATAATTAAATTCACAAATTAATAAACAAATATAATTTAATAATTAAATGCACATGTAATTGTAGATTCATAAAAAACATCATACTTCTTGGGTAGCCAAAATTTGCTTAAGTGTTTTCTCAGTCAATATTTTATTTGGCTTTCATTTGTGCATTCGTGGACTCTGTAATGTTTTATATCTATAGCGTCCAAATTTTTGTCCAATCTCTGAAAATGCTTCGTATATCCAATATTGCAACATAATTGAAAATAAATATTGGATATATACAAATCATTTCTTAACAAATAAACTATAAATAAAAGAATAGAAGAAAAATACCTGAAATTCTAGTAGATATCTATGTAATGAATACTTAAAATCCTTTTGCTCATTTTGTAGCAACATTTGTACTCGTTCGAGTTGTGATTCTTACAGTGAGTTTAACAAAACAAAATATGTCTTAATGCCCCATGGATACACAAGAGAGTTGTCAAGGTACTTAACTATTCCGAGGGTTCTATAATCAATGAATCTTCTAGTTGGTTTCAAAACACACTGTACTAACATAACCAATTCCAGTTTAAATTTATCATCTTAATCTTCACATATGTGGAATACTTCAAAAAGCATTTTCATACAAATTTTTTTGTACCATTAAAGTACTGATTTCTAAGCGATCATTATTAAAGTTAGGATTGATAGGTACTTCATGGCAAGGTAATCCAGTGATGAGACAAAATCCTTGTATACCGAAGCGAGCAAAATGGTTATCTAACTGCGCTCAGACTTTATTTTTTTTGTCACGGTTGACAAGCCTCATTATAAATTCATATACCAATTTGCTACTGAATTGTTCTTCTTCATCTGTATAAATAGCTCCATAAATAAATCCATAAAAAATATTACACATAAGCTTATTCATCTGCATCTATAAGTTTTACAAAATTTTTAACATATTGATGACTTGAAAATTGAGTGATAGAAGTATACAACCATTGGTTTGGAGACAGTATGTATTCTAAAGACATCTACACAAATTATTCAAACAACACAATCTATATTACTAATAAAGTTTATTAATAATAAAATTTATTTACAAATCCCTATTTGACAACCATTCTTTTAAAATTCTTTTTTCCTCATACTCATTTTTAATCACACATTCTCATAATAAAATATTCTTCACGTGAATCCAAAAAAATTTCTTACTTTTTAGTTACACCTTCTATAAAAATTTACTATTCAAAAACTTATTCTTTTGAAAGAATAATTATCAAACAGGAGTTAAATGTCAATGTACTATTTTGAAACATTACTTGATATCGAAATGATTCAGTACATAAATCATTAGGAACAAATAGGAAAAAAAAAAATACTATAGTAGCCCTTTATTCACTAGCACATGTGGAATCTTCCAACCCCAATGAATAGAATAAAAAATTTTCGTTATTGACATGGTAAGAGAATTTCAGTTATGATTCTTTAAAACTCATATAACTATATTTAAGGTTCTCATCATATTAGCAGTGCGAAGTTTTTATTTTATCCACTGAAAGCAGGAGATCAATATCGTTCTCTAACCTTATCTTTTGACTCGGTATAATAATTTTATGTAATCATTAGAATAGCAGGGCACATGCCTCAAAGTAAGTGAAATAATGGAAGTCGTATACACAAAAAAGGACAAAAGGAAAAAGAAGTATCAATACTTGTTATGATAAAAGAAAAATAACTTTACACAATTTCCCCACACAAGGGGACTCCGAGGAAAAATAAAAAATAAGCAGCATAGTTTAAAAAATTATCATGACATAAGCTACTAGAATGTTACTAAACTACCAATATAAGAAAATCTTATAAAAATTTGATTGCAAAAATTTTTCGTAGATAAATGGAAGAAACCATGGAAATTAAAGAAGAGAGAAAAAGGAGAATGTTAAAGAAAAATAACAGGTTGAAAGAGTGAAAATATTGATCTTCCTTTACATAAAAAATTGGTAATTGGTCAGGCTATATAATACATAAAATAAAAGACATGAGGGAATTATTGAAGAACGATAATATATACAAACTGAAAGAGCCTTTTTTTTTTTTTTTTTTGAAGGAATTCTTCAAAGTCTTTGGGGGAGAATGCGAGAAAATTTGTGAAATTTTGTGTATGTATTTTCGCTTAAAAGTTAGTACATAGAGGATATTTCAAAAAGTCATTGACATTTTAAATACCACTTGACTTTTAAAATTTTTTTAAAAAGTCTTGATTTATTATCCCACGGCTTAAATGATTTTTAAAATTTATAATAATCTACATTAAATTCATCCCTAAGTTTTTAAATTCAAAAAATTCTTTAAAAGTGAAAATTCAATTCCCTGCATTATTTTGTCCTTGACATTGAAAAAAGCTATTGTCTTTTCTCTAACACAGTGGACACCTTCATAAAGTATTAAAGTTGCTCTGCGAAGAAATTTGAACCATTTTCATGATTCCCCACAAGATCAGTCGTGAAGCTGATTTTCACCCTTACAATATAAATGTGTGGGACCCTGTAATTAGCTCAAAAAGTATCAATATAAAAATTATCATAACTCATCGAAAGTTTGGCTAAGCTTTAACAATATAATTAGCTCATGTTGTATTCACCTAAGAAATTGAATTAAAATTTAAGTCAAAATCAAAAATTAATTTTAATCAAATATTTCAGGGGTTCACAACTTTTTAATAATATATTTCATTAATTTTTATCAAAATCTATTAAAAATTTGATTTTTACAATTTTAAATAATTTTTTTGTACCTAAACATTGTTGCATCAACAAGTTATTATTTTTGTCAATGTACTTTCAAAATAAGTAATGTACTTTTTTTTTTCCAACTTTAACCAACAATAAGAAAATTTTATTTTATAACTCTTTATAGTTATTTATTTATAAAAACTAATAATTTTACGAGTTAAACAATTTTAAAAGAAAGATAAATTGGTCTATACTTGGTGGCGACAATAAAAATCAATAATAAATAAATATCTAAACTAGTTAAGTACCATTTATAACTTTTAAAATGAATTAATTGGTAATTAGACAATAAATAAACTCGTGAGTTGTTGGTTCAAGCACTTGCACAAGTGATTTTCCTTGTGCTTTTATGTGGAATTTTTATTTTTTTTCTTAATTGTTTTTTAAATTTTTTTTAAATTGTTCCCACAAGTTCTGATGTTTTCCTTCCAAGAAGTTTAGATAATAACTCAAATAAAGTTTTTCCGAGCTTGTAACTTCCTTGATGAACAATTTGCATTTTTTTTTATGACAGGAGAACCCGTAGCCGCTGCCCTTCGGGTGCGCATTGAGTAATCTTTCGAGTTGACACAATAGCCTGCAAATTACGCCAACCAGATAAATCGCACTAGACAAGTCCTGTGCGACAGGCTCGACCAAGAAAGTGTTTGTAAGGAAAATTGAATTCGTGATCAAAGGCTTTCGCGCTCACCTATTTCACCAACTCGACCACCCCACGAGGGGCAACAATTTGCATTTTTAATGTTAAGAGTGTATGCAACTAATCATACTACACTTAAATTTTATTTTATTTTTTCTTACAGGCATGAGAAAATTATTTTTTTTGGCTGTACTTTTCAACTTCATTGAAATGGGACCTAAGATGTGAAGCACCACGAATATTTGCGTCATTCTCGTCGAGGACAGTACTTTCAGTCCCACCCGAAGAAATGATCCTTTTGAAATTGGTGGATTTATTGAACTGGACATTTATAACTGGAAAATAAGGAGACATGATTGATTCTCAATCGCGAGGTCCACGTTTAATAATACAATAAAGCTATATGTACTCATGCCCGTATTCTATAGGGGCTTACAGACAACTCCTGATGTGGGTCCCACTTATTAAAACATTGGGAAAATATGGACGTAATGGAACGCCTTTTCATAGAGGTTGTACAATGTGAAACATGATGTGGGTCCCACCTCATTACAAAGGTCCACCAAAAGCCCCCATCCGTATTTGTAAGTGTCGGTAAATCCCCTATAATATTTCGATCTATATGTGTAGAAGGGTTTTTAACAGGGGTGGATTCAGACCGTTCGAACTGTGGGGTCAAAATTTTTTTTTTCGAACAACGTATCATGAATAAAAAGGAAAAATCGGTTGTTTGCTGTTCATGTTCGATATTTAGACTTTAGGAAGAAATAGGTGGATTATATGATATATCTATGGACTAAATAATTGATATGGACCATGTGATATGGATATAGATTTAGGATTTGGACTTTTTGGGAGTAGAAAATTAAGTTTTCAAGTTTTCAACAAAAAAAAAAAAAAAAAAAAATTCCAGAAAACTGTGAGGTCATTTGACCCCACATGACCTCATGTGGGTCCGCCCCTAGTTGTTAATAATAAATTTCAATAAATGAATTTCATCAAAACCAAATTTTATTTTTTCTGGTCATAAATTTTCGACTTAGTAAATTTATAAATGAATCATATATTTATATATGTGACGAATCAACGAGTCGTCAAAATCTTCTTTTTGTTTTTAATCTAAATTTCATGTATTTAAAACCCACTAGTTTGAGGGGTACAAGGACTACAGGTAGTTGGCTTAAGCGGAAGTAGGTGTGACGAAGAAGAATACAGAACAAAGATAATCGATCAAAAGCCAAGGAAGACATTGCCCATTTCAACTGCTTCCATAAACTAAATCAATCACAAGAATGTAGTATAGGTACCTTACTTATTCCAATCCTGTTATTTGTACAATATGTTTTTATTTTTGTTATAATCTTGATTGACAACACATGATAACATCACATTTATCTATTTTTGAAACATCTTTTAAATCAATGGTCTAAATTTTGACAACACTAATTTGTCAGCCACAATTGTCAACAACAATTGTACAAATAGCTTTATTCTACTTATTTTTATCCTTAACTTATTTATTTAATCAACAACGCTATATATACAGACCGATTTGTCAGATGGAGGTATAGAATGTCAGATGACAACATTTCATTGGAATTTGAAAAAAAAAGTTAAAATGATCAATAAGGTGCTGCTATCTCAATACCTATAAACCACCCTGTGCACTACAAACAATTTTATTCTTATTTAATAGCGTCATATTTAACCTTTAAACAATATCAATTTCTATCCTGCATTAAACCATTATATTTGGAGTCAAGAAATACTTTATCTAAAAGAAAACCCAACTTTAAAAAATGGCATTCTTATACAAACTTCTAAGAGATATTTCAATCATTGTTAAAATTATACTAAATCAATGATATAGATTTTCGAAGTGGCTGATAGCCTCTCACATGGAGAGATACAATGGAAATGAAAATTGTATTCTCTGGCAGAAAAGGTAAAAATTTAAATTTATATATGTTTTTACATTCACAAGAGGCAAAAAGTGAATTTAGTTCTTTTCATTGGAATAAAATTTAAATTTAGATTCAACGAGATGTAAATAAGCATGCAAAAGTGAATTTGAAGATTTTACACCCAATTTTACACCATCATTTAAGATGTTCTAAGAGTTAAAAAAAAAAAAAAAATGTTACCATGGAAATAAAGTTGAGACTTTAGAGGGAAATTGTTTGGAAGAAGGTTGTTGAAGTTAACATATAGGTTTTGTTTGTTTAGAATTGATCTCCTGATATCAGTGGATAGGATAAAAACTTATTATTCTTGATGTGATAAGAGAACCTTAATTATAGTTCTCTGAATTTATGATTAACGTTTCAAAGTACCATAATTAAAGTTCTCTTGTCACGTCACTATTGAGAAATTTTTATATTGTCCACTGGAGCAGGATATGAGGTATGTTTGTTTGTTAGAATTTTTTTTTTTTTGTACATGTCAATATTATATAGTTATTGCATAAGAATTTATTTATACATGTCAGTGTTTTAGAATAATATTATGTTTAATCTAGTAAAAAGAAGTTTTTGAATAATTATAAAAATTAAAGTTGGCAAAATATGAGATTACAAATCTTATTCAAGGCTCCAGAAATGTCAATATTGTGTGATACGAAGAGATAAACTTACTATTACTAGTAATTTGTTCACCACTAAAAAAAAGAGAAACCTACAAATTTTCTAAAAGGTTTTCTCAATTGGTACACTATAGTAATATTAGTGCAATTGATATAAATATTATATTGAACCAGAAGTTTAAAAACTCTAATATTTTATTGTTTAGCATATCCACTTAAATTATTAGTGGATCAATAATGATATAAAATGAGAATTAAAATTAACATTTAATGAAGAACCATAACATTTTTCAATCCAACGAATTCATATATATGCCTGTTCTTAGTATCACAAATTGGTGATTGACCATCACTAACTAATATTGGAATTAAATTCTTATAATCTTAAAAATTATAGTTATTGCATAAGAATTAACACGTTATAAATATACTTAGCCAGTGTTTGACAACCGTTATTTCAAAATTCTTCTTTCTATATATTGATTTTCAACCATAAATTTAAACGATAAAATATTATGCACGTAAACCCAAAATTTTCCCAAATTTTTAACCACATATTTTTCAAAAAATCACTTACCAAATAATGGTTGTCAAACATGGGATTATAGCTTCTGGTTATTTGAGGGATATAGTAAAGTTCGTTTTGAATGTGGATGACAAAAAGCTAAGTTTAACAATGTAGAAACGAAGTAAAAGAAAGTAACAAATTTATAAAAACCTAAAACTTTTTCATTCTTAGAAAAATATTATTACAAAATCTATGTTCCCCTGAAAATAAGCTCAAACATAGCTCAAGTCTCTTGGATTTTACTCTATATACTTCGCCAGTGTTTGACAACCGTTATTTCAAAATCCTTTTTCTTACATACTCATTTTCAATCACACATTCACACAATAAAATATTCTGCACGAAAACCCAATTTTTTTTCCAATTTTTTAACTACATATTTTTCAAAAAATCACTATTTAAAACTCTACTTTATCCATTAATGGTTGTTAAATAGGGGCTTATAGTTTCTAGTTGTGTCCTATGCACATGTGTAATGCTGTTGCTGGACACGTGTGGAGATGTGCATCCAAGGCATGAAGGCTTGCAGACGAGCAACTAACTCGATTACACATAGCAGTCATCTTCAGAAATCGAATTCAGCCACCAAAACCACAAGGCTACTTCGAGAACGCCAATTTACGCGAAGCAACAATAACTACAGATGGGGAATTACTCTCTAACCCTTTAAGTTATGCTTCAAGTAAAATACCCGAAGCAATTGATCAAGTAACACATGAATGCATAAGATCATATGTTGGACTTATGAAGGCTCTACCAGATGCTTCTGTACACCGTAATTTTCACACAGCAGGGTGTGCACTAGGAGCTTTCTATGGAAATCCTAGTATAGAAGTCACAAGTTGGACATCTATGCCTGTATATGAAGCTAATTTTGGTTGGAGAAAGGTGATTCACCTAGGCCCTGGATGGGTTTTGATGGAAAATCCTTCATTATTCTAGATCGAGATGGAGGTGGATCATTTAGCCTTGCATTGTGCTGGCAGCAGGAGTGTATTGACACCTTCAAGAAGTTGTTTTACGAAGAAATATAAGCAATTTCTCTTTGTTCTTCACAAGCTCAAAATAAAGCTAGTCTGCTAGCTAGAGTTTAATTTGCAAGCAGTTATTTTTCTTCATTTTTGCATTTACATTTTCATGTTTTCATAATAATGTTCCTTGTTGGAGAAGAAGGTTTGAATATTATCCATAACTAATCCGTTGAATTCTAAATATAGCTATGTGGAATTAGGGGCAAAGCTAGCAGAGTAGAATTGTGGGGGCAAAACTAAAAATTATAAGGATTTTTTTTCGAAAATCTTTTGTATAATCTTGAAAAATCTATGGCAAAATCTTGAATTTTAAATTTAGAGTGGGGCTATGAACCCATTGGCTTCACTGTAGATCTGCTCATATATATATATATATATATATATATATATATATATATAGACACACACACACACACAAGACAATTCTGTTTGATTAAAAGCAATTCTGTTCGATTAATACCATGTTGAGCCAAAAAAAGAACATAATTTGATGAATCCACCACCATTATCATTATACAGATTTTTTATTTCGCAAGCAAACAAATTTTCAAGCATGGTAGTTAATTGAACAAAAATAAGACTAACGTCAGATTTTTTCTTCATGGGATAAAACCAGCAATATTTAGTGAAATGATTAACAAAAAAGACATATTAGCGAAAAGCCATTAATAAAGGTAACAGGATAAGGACCCCAAACATCGGCATACACAAACTCTAACGAAGCATGGCTTGTAAGAAAAGTACAAGTAAATGGCAATTTACGAGATTTATTGCATTGACATGAAATACAAGACAAAGAGGACTTTCACAAGAAAATTGGTAAATAACAATTGCAGAGTAACAATGATAAAAGTTTGGGGGTAGGATGCCCCAAACGATGGTGCCATTGTGAAAAAAAGACTCAGGTTCCAATAAGGCTTATTGCATGGGCTTCACTAGAGAGAGGTCATAGTGCTACCGAACCAAATAGACTCCAGCATCACGTTTACCGTGCATGAGCACCACTCCCATCATTCGATACTTCACAAAGAAAAGGAAAGGGTAAAATTTAATAGTAACATTACACTATTATCATGAGTAGGGAGAAATTGAGCCAATGTGAGTGACTTTTAAATAGGTAATCTCCAAGAACAACATCTTGACAATCATACTCCGAGTGAATAGACAAATTTGTCAAATCAAAGGTAATATTGTGAGAGGCAGTGGAATCTAGAAGCCATTTTCTATTTTTGGAGGTAGCAGTAGCACAATTGGCATCAAGGCGCAACAGAAGTTTGTTACAATTCTTGGTAGTATGACTAGGCAGATCACAAATATCATCTCATATTCATGATGTAGTCATCAGCTGATATCTATACCATCATCTCGCCACATCACATGTGATCCACAAAAAATGTACCCTCTGACTAAAATATGAAATCCTCCTCTCGGGTCAAGCATTTTCACCACAGGCCTTTGGCCACCTCTGTACACGAAAGCGGGTCTCAAAGACCTCGGATAATCAATTGTAAAATACGGCCAAGGCCCCTTAGTGAACTATATATACACAGCCACGACTCCTTCATCCCCAATCTACCCATCAATGTAGTACACAGGCAAGGCTCCTCTGTGAACTAGAAGAAGTATATAATCACGGGTACTTTTATGGTCAATCTCAATATCACATCTCATATTTCAATTCACAAATGCACCATATACAATCTTTAAAATTCCACATGTATCATAGTAAAAGAACTTTATTGGTAATCTTATAATTGAACAAATAATTCACATAATTTAATAATATACTTAATTTATAAATACTTTGAAATTATTTAAGCTTTTCCATTCACAAATCTATACATAGAAATCTGATTAAATTGACGAGCCTTTCCAAACTTTAACGTCCATACCTGAAATAACGATATAATTTCTCAAATTAAAAACCTAACAATTAAATTAATACAAATCCACCACTTAACTTCTCAATTTCTCTACTTACTCTTACATCTCCAATTCCCCAACTTTTCTTCTCTTTAATGATTTATCAACTAATCACCATGCACTGTCAAATCCATTACACCACTCACACTTCCTTAAAATCACTACTTGTACATATACAACCCTTATACATAGTTAGCCCAATACATAGACCTCAATATTTGTCATATAAATTCATTCAAATCTTTAAAAATCTGGAAATCCAAAGTTTGACAAAAATAGCACTAAAATTCTAGAATATAGAAATGTGGCACCAATTTCTGAATATTGAAGTCTGGAATCGAAACCATTGACAAAAATAGCACTTTTCTGGGCAGAATTTTAGAAGTAGCACCTACACATGAATTTTGCACGAAATTTAATTATAAATATCAAAATCTAACCCCAAATCCTTTTACCACTCGAATACCTCATAAATCAAGCATTTTATAACATATAAACACAACAAATTAAAGATTGAAACTCTAATTTACAAACGCATTTCACCTTTCATTTCTTTCAACACTAATATTATTATTGTTGTTTAATACCTCAAACATATATCAATAATTATTAATTTTTGCTAAACCTTAAATTTGAGAAATTTTTCTATAAACACAAAAATATAATTCAACATACTTACACTTACCTCTCTAAATCAATGGAAAAATTGGGGAAATGGAGAATTAAAGCTTCAAAACGCACATTTCTTCTTTTTTCTTCTTCTTTTTTGGTCCCCCTCCTTCCTTTCTCTGTTATTCTCCTCTGCCATGTGTGTTATTTTTCCCCAAAATAAGAAAGGTAAATGGGTCACTTATCCTTTAAGTGGTAAAATGGATGACTATTGCATAATTGTAAGTCAACCCCCACTCTTCATAACATATAACCGCTAGTCCTTTAATTATATTAATAGAAAATTTGAATTCTTACTTGGTATCATTTCTGTACCCTTAAGTGTTAGTAGTTACAAATTAAGTCCCAAAAAATTATTTGTTCAACTTAAATCCTTATTTGACTTTAACTAGATAATTCTTTGAGTTAGACTATAAAAGAGTGGGATGTAACAAGTTATGACCCGAGTGAGGTTTATCAAGAGTAAACTTTGTTGATGTTTTTACATTTACGTAAAATCTATGGCATACTCCTTTTGCTTTGTGAGGGAGTGAGAAAGTGTTGTAGCGAGACAGCCAATTTCTTCTTAATCTTTGTAAGCCACATGGTTTGTGAGATTTTATGTGTTAGCCATGTGTGAGTTATCCTCTTATTCTCTACAGCATTCTTTTGTGAGTGTTGTGAAGTAACCAACCCTTCATTCTCTTTTCTTTTTGAATCCCACATTCGCCTTCCATTTGTAGGATAAATTCTTTGTGAACTTCATTGGATTAACCTTGTGATACGTGGGTCAATTTAAATTGAGTCCTAACCTTTATGGTCGCCATAGGTGTTGATTTTGCGTGATGGGTTTAGATGCATTAGTACTAAGTATGTCAATGGATAATATGGAGAATAGATGTTTGATGGTGCATTGATGATATGTATGGGGGATGTAGAGAATGACATTTTGATCATGTGAGGTGATGTTATTAAATGTTTAGAATCCTCTTTCTATTAAGATTCTTATCGAATGGAGCGAGAGAGTGACATTCCTATCACTTTTGTTTGGTGGTGTATGCAATTAGGTAGACAGATGTAAGGTAATAATAGAGGATTATCTCATTGACATAGGATCTATAGTGGTTTACCTATTAGAAATGAGTCACTTACCTGTCTAGTGAACATGATGAAAGATGAGCAGAGATATGTATTCTCAAGATGCAAGCTACGCATAATGGGGTAGGATAAGTGTGATGATATCTTTTCATGGGGCCATTTATGAATTTTATGTGTTGATCATTTGTTTGACTAACTTGGTATTAGTTTGATGTTCTTTGTTGAGTATGTTCGAAAAATCTGTGTTATCTTATATTTTATATAATCATCGCATGTTTATTTACTCTTGATTGGTTATTATGATTATCTGCTTCTACTTGATTTTTCTTGACCTTAGCTCTAATGAGTATATGAAGCAGATATGATATATATTTTGGATCCAAACACGAGATAAGGCGTGTGATTCCAATTTTATTTGATTATTGAGCATCAATGTAAATATTTGTTGAATTTTTAAAACCTAATAAGTCTGGACAATAATTTTAAAATGATGCCGAAAATTATATTGGCATCACAATTTTGGGCTCAACTCGAAAACGACCAATTGACTTTAGGTTCGTCCATGTGAGTGAATTTGTTGTTTAGTGCTGATATGTGATAGCCCATTTATTATTAGCCTTAGCCCTTGGATCGTGCGGCCCAATCACTTGATTTTGGCCCAATTAGAGGTAACCTAACTAAATGACTATATATTCGTCTTATCACTTCCTATGTAAGCGTGCGTGTGCGTCCAACAGAGGAGTTGAAATAGGCTGCCGATTTGGAGTGAATTTTGTGATTCAACCATTGCTACTCTTTTCTTCTGACCCTTCATGATATTGCTATCACCACCTTAATCCTTTATTGATTAGTAAGAGGACAACAAGAGTAAGTGAAAAAGGCAACCATAACACAAAGTTGTGGGTCGAGCCTTAGCCTCGGTTGGTTGAACCCAAGATGATGAGCAAAAGATACTTCCGAATGCAAGAACTTTCACTCTTCATAGTGACAAGAAGTAAAGAAAGTTAACAAAACAATAACACGCATGTTAAAAAATTCTAGAAGGACTTTTTCCCCCTACTAATAACACGATCAAAGCATTGTGTAACTAAAAAAACCTGGAAAATATCACATCATTATTATCACCAAAACATAGAAATTTGTCCTGAGCTTGGTCAAGCTAACATATATAAGAGCCGAACTCATGAATAACGTGTAAAAGAACTTCAAAAGTCAAACTAACTTTAATATTTTCAAGATTTATCGATAAACCCTCCATTCATCTCTCATTCACAACTTCTACCTTTGACTACTCTGACATTTCCATTCATGCACGAACATAAACCTAGATCTCTTTGCCGTGCCCCGCCCCACCAACCCAACAACGAGAAGGCAACAGCACAAAGACATGCACAGACACGCACACGCACACGCACACGCACACGCACACGCATAGACATATGAGATAGGGAGGGAGGCATAGAGACTTCCATTGAACAAGGCTCTCATAGAATCAAATTCAAATACTTAGTTCTATAGCATATCGAAAGACTTTAGACAAAGCGTTGATAGTCAAACTCTAATGTTGCGAAAGCAACTTAAGCAGCATTTTTAGTTAAAAAGTACTGAGGACAATGAGTTATTTAAAAGGTACAGCTTGTTTCCGCAGAGAGCTTTCTGATATGTTCCGGTTCACCAATTAGAACCACCATCTGAGGAAGGGTTATAATCCGTTGGTCTTGTGATATTCACGTCTTCAAATTCATTATCATCTGTAACACCATGTAAATCATTAAAAATAACTATATAACAAGAAATTGCTCAAAATAGGATGATTTTTCTTTCCACAGAATTCCTATCCATGGAATAAGCAGTTATGGCATGAATATTATAGTGAATTGTGGAGTAATAGATATTACAGAAGAAATATTAGTTAAACCATTTCAACACTTCATACCAAACATGATCTTAAAGTCCCGTGACAGGGAAAATGATGACAGCTGAATATAAGATTACTCAGCCATGCTCAGTGTTTCACTTTAAATTTCCACATTTTTGTTTAGCACAAACTAAGTGATAATCACTTCCACCTGAATTGCTGAAAAAACTAAGTTCTAATATTAAACTCATTATTTTAGCATTTCAAAAGGAGTTGCACTTGCTTAAATAGATAGAGTCATCGAATGCGCAAAACTTTTCCCTGTTTTCATTTGCAAAAAAATGGTGCAAATTATGCATCTCATTTTAAAAATGAGCACATTCTTCTGTAGCCGAGATAAAACATACGAACTAATTATATGTGAGATGGGGGCTTAAGGAAAGAAGAAAAGACGTGACACACAAAATCTAGGAAATAATTTTCCAGAGGAATTGTTAGAGAGAGGAGAAACAATTTGCCATTTTACTTGCATCACTGCAAACTTGAAGGACAATAATCACATAGACTCACGTCCTCATACCATAATGATAATATTGTCACTAATTAGGTTGACTTATTTTCTCCTAGAACTTATCTGAGAACAGGAAGTTGCTCACTTACCTACTGTCATGACCACAGAAAACAGAGAAAAACTTTCATCCTTGACCAATTTCCACTTTCATCACCACTCCATTATTGTCATATAAATTGAATTTTGTCTTATCCATTTGATTATATGCCTAAAGTATGACTATCCTGCTTCTGTAGTCCGTCAGTTTGAAAAACTGATAACGCATGAAATTATTCCATAATGCCTAGGCATTATAAGCAACCTTTGAATTTAGTTTTTACACCTCTTACTTTCAATTAAAGAGGACTCCCTCAAAAACAATTCTCAAATCATGGAAATCGAGAAAACCATATTCTTTCCATGCAAGACTAAACATAAGCGGTTAAATTCCAGACAGAGCAAGTCATGGCGTACCACACAATTTTGTGTGGCATTGAAAGCAGTGGAACACACATAAGCTCCACCCAAACTACAGCTAGTTTTCAACTGAAGGAATTATAAGACACAACAATGGGAAATAGGAAAAGGAATTTCTGAACATTTTCCTAATGTAATGCAACATTATTCTTGAGCATTTCTCACTTTCTTTCTGCACCACATTCGGGGAGAGAGAGAGAGAAAGGAAAAGAAGAATTGAGTTATAATTTAGAGAACTTCAATATCATTTAATATATCAATTCAGTGGTTTACATTATTAAATATTAATAATGGTTATACCTAAAGGTTGAAATGGAATTTTCTACATTTTTCAAGAATATAGTAATTGTTATACTAAAATTCATTCAAACACAAAGTTACCAAAATATAAAAAAGGAAAGAAAAAAGAATTTAACTCAACAGTGGTAATATGATGAAATTAATTTAAAATCTACTATTTTTACACCTAAAAATAAGCATATTTGTCGAGTACTTAATGAAGTTATGTGTCAAAAGTAAATAATTCTCCTTCACCAAACAGAAGTCAGTTTTAGTGAGTCAAACTGCCATATTGGTCTAATGAATTATATAAAGACACCGAATCTCCTCTGTCGTTATCCATGTATGCTCAGTACTGTGAACAATATATTTTGTAGATGGATATTACCAAGAGAAGTAATTTTTTAGAAAGGTAACCTTTGATACCAATTAATGACATGAAAAAGAAAGAAGAGAGAAAATTTGGAGAATTGAGAGGAATGAAAAGAGAAATTTCAGTATTATTGAATATATCAGATCAATTTCCAACATAATCCAGAGACACTTGTCTTGATTGTACTTTTAAAGTTACTATAGAAATTGAGAGTTGCCAAAATAAGATAATAGGAAATTTCTAACTTCAAAATAATAATTATGGTGAGAAATAACTTAGAATATACTTTCTATTTAACTCCTGCAGTAAGCATATATTTTTTCTATGTCTTCGTTTATATTTCTTTCATGCACAGTTATCAAATGTCATTTGAAGTGAATACTTCTTGGTAATGTAAATCATTAAAAATAACTATATAACAAGAAATTGCTCAAAATAGGATGATTTTTCTTTCCACAGAATTCCTATCCATGGAATAAGCAGTTATGGCATGAATATTATAGTGAATTGTGGAGTAATAGATATTACAGAAGAAATATTAGTTAAACCATTTCAACACTTCATACCAAACATGATCTTAAAGTCCCGTGACAGGGAAAATGATGACAGCTGAATATAAGATTACTCAGCCATGCTCAGTGTTTCACTTTAAATTTCCACATTTTTGTTTAGCACAAACTAAGTGATAATCACTTCCACCTGAATTGCTGAAAAAACTAAGTTCTAATATTAAACTCATTATTTTAGCATTTCAAAAGGAGTTGCACTTGCTTAAATAGATAGAGTCATCGAATGCGCAAAACTTTTCCCTGTTTTCATTTGCAAAAAAATGGTGCAAATTATGCATCTCATTTTAAAAATGAGCACATTCTTCTGTAGCCGAGATAAAACATACGAACTAATTATATGTGAGATGGGGGCTTAAGGAAAGAAGAAAAGACGTGACACACAAAATCTAGGAAATAATTTTCCAGAGGAATTGTTAGAGAGAGGAGAAACAATTTGCCATTTTACTTGCATCACTGCAAACTTGAAGGACAATAATCACATAGACTCACGTCCTCATACCATAATGATAATATTGTCACTAATTAGGTTGACTTATTTTCTCCTAGAACTTATCTGAGAACAGGAAGTTGCTCACTTACCTACTGTCATGACCACAGAAAACAGAGAAAAACTTTCATCCTTGACCAATTTCCACTTTCATCACCACTCCATTATTGTCATATAAATTGAATTTTGTCTTATCCATTTGATTATATGCCTAAAGTATGACTATCCTGCTTCTGTAGTCCGTCAGTTTGAAAAACTGATAACGCATGAAATTATTCCATAATGCCTAGGCATTATAAGCAACCTTTGAATTTAGTTTTTACACCTCTTACTTTCAATTAAAGAGGACTCCCTCAAAAACAATTCTCAAATCATGGAAATCGAGAAAACCATATTCTTTCCATGCAAGACTAAACATAAGCGGTTAAATTCCAGACAGAGCAAGTCATGGCGTACCACACAATTTTGTGTGGCATTGAAAGCAGTGGAACACACATAAGCTCCACCCAAACTACAGCTAGTTTTCAACTGAAGGAATTATAAGACACAACAATGGGAAATAGGAAAAGGAATTTCTGAACATTTTCCTAATGTAATGCAACATTATTCTTGAGCATTTCTCACTTTCTTTCTGCACCACATTCAAGTAAATGGGAAGCATGATCTCAGCATAAGGTTGATTGTCTTATATCCCATTTTAGAAAATTGAGGGAGGGATTTTTACACCTAAAAATAAGCATATTTGTCGAGTACTTAATGAAGTTATGTGTCAAAAGTAAATAATTCTCCTTCACCAAACAGAAGTCAGTTTTAGTGAGTCAAACTGCCATATTGGTCTAATGAATTATATAAAGACACCGAATCTCCTCTGTCGTTATCCATGTATGCTCAGTACTGTGAACAATATATTTTGTAGATGGATATTACCAAGAGAAGTAATTTTTTAGAAAGGTAACCTTTGATACCAATTAGTGACATGAAAAAGAAAGAAGAGAGAAAATTTGGAGAATTGAGAGGAATGAAAAGAGAAATTTCAGTATTATTGAATATATCAGATCAATTTCCAACATAATCCAGAGACACTTGTCTTGATTGTACTTTTAAAGTTACTATAGAAATTGAGAGTTGCCAAAATAAGATAATAGGAAATTTCTAACTTCAAAATAATAATTATGGTGAGAAATAACTTAGAATATACTTTCTATTTAACTCCTGCAGTAAGCATATATTTTTTCTATGTCTTCGTTTATATTTCTTTCATGCACAGTTATCAAATGTCATTTGAAGTGAATAATTCTTGGTATTAGTTCTTCGTAACAAATAAAAACTTGCAAGAACTTAAAATAATCAAATTATAAAACAGACTCATCTTTCACCCTGTTAATGAAATTAAATGTGCATTTATCTCCAGTATTTATTTTACTAAAAAAAATAACAAACCATCCAATTATTCTCATCCTTTTTTAACCGTGATGACTAGTAGAGAAACTCTTTTATACTTCAGGCTGACAATGGAGTGAATCAGTCAAGTTCATGGTATTTAGAAATGAAAAATAGACCAGCAAGATGCAAACTAAATGAATATATCCTGATTAATAGAAGTTAGATAATAAATCAGAAACATCTAAAGACAGTAAGAGACCTTTTCTCAGAGTCAGGGCCAAAACAGCATCGTTTTCAACCTGAAAACACATGGCAGTATGACTCAGCAAATCATATAATCATACTACTTACTATGCAAAGGTAGTTATAAAAAAAAACATGTAAGAGCAGTTGCAGCATTAAAATTAATCACGCAATCTGATTCATTTCTTGTATAAATACAAGAAGATGATTAGCTACCTAAAAATAGAAGAAAATATGTACAATTTTCTACATTTTTTCACATTATATTTGAGAAAATACCTTCTGATCTGCCAATGATTTTGAATCATCTAACACTTCCCTATTTGGCATTAGTATCAGACGCTGATCATTAACTGGTTGATCAATGAGATCTTGCAACTTCTCCTTGATTTGTAAAATTGTCTCACTTGGCACACATGTCAGAAAGTAAGTAATCTTATTACGTTTGACGCGAATATACATTACCTGTGTGATAAAATAATCAAGCAATCCAATCTATTAGCTTGGATCAACCACTGTAGCAAACGGATAGAATGGTATCGATATGTGGAACATAATAAAGACTTCAGCTGGAATAGTAGAAAAAGATATTCATCCCATAACGAAAATCAAGTCCTTCACAAACTATCAAATGGAATGAGACGAATAAGGACCTTCAATAGGTTCCTTTAAAGGTACATTTAAACATCATTCAAAGCTCTTTGTGCACCTTGGAATTCAAATACATGAGCACGTGCAACAATCGTCATCAAACCCAGTCAAAATCACAACGTCCACAAACCAATAAAATTATCCATAATAGAACCGGACAAATTTCATACATATCTCCTCTTTTCTGTCAACTACAAAATCAAAATGTACTTTGATTGGTGAATGTCTAAAAACAATGTATAGCCCCAACTAAATTAATGCTTAAATTCATACTACCTAATCAATTATGTTTGGTCCAAAAGTACCAACCGGGGTGCTCCTGGAAACCACTGACAGATAATAATTAGCAGCTTAAGAGATGACGGCATTCATATCCAGGCTCAAATTCATTTACTTGCATTCATAAATAGGGTGGCATGTACCATTGTTTACATTGTTTCTACCATTCTAACATAACCAAACTTGTTGAATGGATCGCATATGACAGAAAGATGTATTACCTTACCTCAGATCAAGGTGACAGGATTTGAAGCTCTGCCCTATGTTCCCAAAATGCACTGAATAGAATGCAACATACTAGAGCATATATCACAATTGCTAGTTGCTACACTGTCATTTTATTATTATCCGCTGTTTAATTTAAAGCATGTCTTTTGGAAGAGAAATTGCCCTCTTTTATTAATGACTTTTGAGTTGTCACTGTCAAGGGGCTAACGTTCAAAGGAAATGGGCCACATTAAAACTAAGACCTATTTTGCTTGTGCTATTCGAGTCCCTCAGTCAGGGATCTTCTCGTATCAACTACTTTTTAACTAGTTCATTTCAGTGCGATTTGATGTCATCATATGGCCATTCATATGCTGACAAACCTATCTGATTCGTCCTCCATTCAAGAAGAGCAACTGAATGTACTGATTACATTCTGCAAGTGATGGACTGTCATGATATTAGACCTCGTTTTAACAGTAATTTTAATTCAGAAAGGTAATTTGTTCACTTTGGAATTCCAAATGCAGCTCCCTAATATGATTATCAGGCGAATACTCAAACAATCTCTATTGTGATTTTCCCTTTTCTGATTTTCAACAATTTATTACCAAGTCAAACCTCAACCCTTTATATATTTAGCTCCTTACCAAATCAAAACTACCAAAAGAGACATAAAAGAGCAGAACTTCAATAAGATCTAGCAAGGATAATCCTAACTTCAAAATAAAGGCGCACTGTACATATCCATCAGCAAAGGGCATAATTCTTGATGGGTCATTAAAAAAAAAAAAAAAAAAAAAAAAAACAAAAATTAAGAACAACATAAATTATTCAAATTAAACCTTCTTTAAAATTTCAAGATCGCCACCTAAAAACTAGGTTGGGTAATGCGACATGAAATTGAGCTGTTTCTAGTAAAATTGACTGCTTCTGATATGCATAAACATCTACAGACTCACGAAAGTTTCAAGGAAACGAATCAGCGTAAGGAAATCTAACCGTTTGATCATCCGGGCTATCTGGACGCGATGACTGCGACATATTACCTCGACAATTTGAGGGGTTCTCTTTATTTGTTTTTATAGTTTGGTATATTGGGACATGGAGCGTGAAAATTTCAAAGCGCGAGGAGATTATTTGTGGCTTTAAGTAATTTTCTTAAAAAATAATTAATTAGTGTAAAATGTACTCAAATTGCAAAAGGCTTTTCTTCTTCCTTATTTTTTTCCCTCTAAATTTATAGGTATACTTGACATATTCGTAGCCAACTAGTTAGTGCATGTAACTTTTATGGAAGACTAGATTTCCACTCGTACAATGCACGGACTATATCATTTTTTAGATAATATTAATGTGTCAAAATATTTATACATTTCTCTCAATAAATCTACAAATTTGATTAATTTTTTAAAATAATAAATGAAAATTTACACACTTTTGGTATTAAAAAAAATAAAATTTTATTAGGAAAATTCTAAATGACATTAAAATTTTATTAGATTATTTAAAAAATTAATTGATCGAGAGGAAAAAGTAACAATAAGAAAAAGATTTCTAAAAATGATCGAATTTCTTTTCTATATAAAAAATTTTCAGATGTTAAAATAATTAAGATGAAAAATTAGTTGGCCTCAATTTTGTGTTGTTATAATTGAAATGTATTTTTTGGAGATAGGATAAATGTTTCCTTGATGCATGAATTAAAAACCCAAATTATTAGAGCTCATAATTTATATATCAAATATTAAACTATTTTCGATATTCATCAAATAATCTAAATAAATCGTGTAATTAATCGAATCTTTTTTTTATATAGTTCAATATCCAATCGATTTAATGAAAAGTTTTTTTCTTATATGTAATATTATTTTATGAAAGATTCTGCGTTTGAAAATAAAAGAGAGAAAAATGAAAAAAAAAATCAATGGAGCCAAACACAAGTTGAGCCACAGTATAATATTTTGTCACTTAAATGGGGTTGAGATTTTTATTTAATCACCCAATTTTGATATATTTGAATTTAATCCTCCAAATTTATATAGATAAAAAATATTCAATGTCGTCAAATAAATTAATCGACGTCTTTTTGATTGAGTATTAAATTTTTCAACATTGTGTTAAGTTTTACTTTGATTTATTGCAACTGCTTTTAGGAAATAAACAATATACATGATTCTAAGAAAATGATGTAAATTATATTGAGAAAATTGTGGCGAAAAAATAATAAACATTAATAAAATAATTGATTTTAAAAAAAGCAAGTTATACGCATTTTTAACACACAAATTTGATTTACATTTAACTATTTTCGATATTCATTTAGATTATTTGATATATCTTTAATATAGTTCTCGAAATGAATTTCGAGCAGATATAGAAGATTTATATAAAAAAGCTAAATAAATCACTCAGTGAAAAAAAAATTGACACAAAAAAATATCAATCACCCAATAAAAAAAATTGACACGAAGCATCAAATTGTCTCCTGGCACTCGGGAGCATCGGTGCGAGGAGAAAATTTGCTCCTGCATCACGGAGCAAAAGAATATATATATATATTCATTGGGTGATTTATTTAAAAAATTTTTTATAAAAATCTACCACAAATCTTTTATATTATTTTAAAACTCATTTCGAGAATTATATCATAAACACATCGAATGATCTAAATAAATATCGAAAATAGTTAAACGTGCATCAAACGTGTATTAACTCATCTTTTGCTTTAAAAAATCAATTATTTTATTAATATTTATTATTTTTCGCGACAATAATTTTAGACGTCATTTAAAATATTTCCTAATAAACTTTAAATGTTTTTTAATGTCAAAAGAGACATCATTTAAAAAATTAAAAATTTCGATAACAAGCCCACTTTAAAATTTTATCGACTATTGTACGATACTCGAATGCATAAATTTTCGATATTCTCTCTAAGCTTATTTTGAGAATTATATCATAAACATATCGAATGATTCAAATGAATATAAAAAATAGTTAAACGTACATCAAATGTATGTGTTGAAAAATGCGTATAATTTGTTTTTTTATTAAAAAAATCAATAATTTTATTAATGTTTATTTTTTTTTGCGACAATTTTCTCGATATAATTTACATTATTTTCCTAAAAAAAATATTATTTGGTATGATGTCAGCTTTTTTTTTTAGCAGCACCACACACGCGTATGAAGACAATTAGTAGTGATTTCAGTAGTGAAGTAAGATATTATGGAATATTCAAGAGTAAAATTAAGTATAAGAGAGTTTTGTTTTCTTTTGGAAAGAGAATGAATTAAACACTTTACATAGCACACAATTTTTAACTTTGTCTAAATTCAAAAAGGTCATTAGACCACTGTAATAAAAAGGTTGAATCCCAACCTTAAGGGTCGCCCACCGCTCCTATCCTGAAGTATCGTGAGGGAGATAAATCGAAGGTTATGCCTCTAAGGGTACAGGGTGGAAGGCTAGTTGTACACTTGCACTTAACCAAGAGCCAAATCGATATTTCAGGATTCGAACCCTTGATGCGGCAGTCTCAAGTGAAGCTGGATTTCTCCACCCTCCTCTTTTACCACTTGGAGATGTGCTTTGGGGGATACATTAGACCAATGTAAGAGTTACCGTGCAAGGGAGTTGAAGGTAAAATAGGAACATCAAAATACGTTCTGAATGAACAGTAAACGGCCGATTTCCTCTTTTAAGATTAAAAAAAATGAAACAAAGAAAGAGTAGTGATGTTTATGAGATGAACAGTAAGAAACCAATTGGGAACCAGATAGGTGTGAAAACGAGGTACTCATAAATGAATAATAACCCCCACATTCACTCTTTTAAGGTATAGGGATATACATGATAAATCAATTATATTTTCCATATCTTTCTCCTCGATAAAAACTAATCCTAAAATAAGTGTTTAGGTGCAAAAAATTGAAGGTTTCATCAAATGATGACTTACCCATAATTGAATTTAAAACAATTTGACAAATCAAGCTACAAATTTATCTAAACAACATGCAAAATCTTACCATAATCATTTTAGCACTTATTTGGGTTAGTTTCGGCAACGGATACTGAAGTTTGTTAAAAGTATTAAAATGATCATTGAAGTCATTTTTAGAAGTAGTGAAAGTTTTTAACAGTTACATTAATAATTAATCGACCGAAAACATTAAAATTTTGAATGACTATGCTAAATTTCAACATGGACATAAATAATACTAATTAGTACGTCGCGCGAGACAAAAATGTTCATTCTTCCAAAATTTGCCAACTACTACGTGAAATTTTACCAAATGACTACATATTAAAATCAAACAAATATAGCGAATGACGCGATTGACAATTATGCATATAACTACGATCAACTTGACTTTATATAACATAGCATACTAATTAATTATGTGCTCATATTATGTAAGGTTTTAGGTTAACGTTTTCAACTAAATGATCATCAATATAATCGTTGTAAAATTTGAATGACTAAAAATATAAGAAAAGTACTTCAATTACCATTTTAAAAATTTTAATAAAATTGAACGACGATTGATGAAGTTAATCAGAATTTTAGTAAATTTGATAAAAGTTGATGGAATTTGTTCTTAAAAAGTTGTGAATCCCCTAAAATGAATGATTGATTTTAACTTAAATTTAAATGAAAAAATTTAATTGTCTATATTTGGTAGTGAGTAAGAGTCAATAATTAATTAAGCTGTTATTTGAATCCTATTTTGTTCATAAAATTGTATTTTTGAACAGTAATTTACTCACATTTAAAAAATAAATTCTTTAATAAAATAATATTACATACAAAAATGAAAATTTTTCTTTATTTTTTTAACTCAAATTATCTGTAATAACACTATTATAAAGTGTATTAAAAAAAAATAGAGGTTAAACAAGTTCTAATTATATATTTTAATTTACTAAAAAAATTGATTTTAATGTCGTGGCAAGGCGGAATTTGGTACAAGTTTTATCGATAAAATCAGAGTACTTGGTTTCCGAAACCCAGTGAACAAATGCATCAGCAACTCGGCGAGGTCAAAAACCGATAACCAAAACCCCACCCCCTCCACCCACCAATTCCGCAGCATTCAATTGTACAGCAGACAGACCTCAGAGCTTCTTCCAAGAATCAAAACATGGGGAACACTTCCTCCATGCTCACTCAGTACGACATAGAAGAAGTTCAAGATCACTGCAATCACACCTGTCTGTAACTTTCCCATGAACTTTATTTTCATATTTATTTTATTGTAATTTTGAATTTTCGTTTGTTTATTTTCTTTGAAAATCTTTAGGCTTTCTAAACTTGTGGGTGTAATATGATTATCAAATCACGTTCAGACATTTACAATTCTAGAATATTGATAATCATTTTCGGGGCGCGTAGTTTCGCAGCAGGAGATAGTATCATTATATCAGAGGTTCTGTCAGCTGGATCGTAATGGATGTGGCTTCATCTCGGCCGATGAGTTCATGTCGGTACCCGAATTTGCCGTCAATCCTCTCTCCCAGGTTAGTTACATTTGGACAAACATGGGATCCCGTGTCAATGCTCTATTATAGGGTCCATACGCTTACAGGAATATCTATAACCTTACAAACGAGTGTATGTAGGCCAGGAATGTGTTAAATAATTCATGTCTATTTTATTGTATCTGCGCTACGGCCCAACGGAAGCAGCAACAACCTTCAAGTTTAATTTAGTGTGAAATTTAAGTAGGTATAAGAAAATTTCATGTTGGCCTGTGATGCCAATTATCTCCTTGGGGGCAACGATGAAACAGGGGCTAAGGCCAAAAATTGGTTTTTAACCTCCCAGCTCTTGCCCAATAACGTGACCTGATCCAAACCCAGGCCCAAAACATTAAAGCGTGTTTTAGGGCGTGACCTTTGTTGCAGACCAAATGCATTTTCCTCTATTCTCTAAGAGCCACCTGGACTGTTAGATGATGTTCAGATCAACGGCTGACTGTTACTGTATAAATATTACCTTTTGGTTGCCCTATTCATTCATATCATCACTTCCGTTGTTTGAGTGGCTCCCTTCGAGACTCTTCTTCTTCTCTTCTTTGTGTTCTTCCAATCTCTGATTGGAAATGTTTAATTCTAGTTTTTTTTTTTGTGAAATCTGATACTCAATGTACTATAAAAGGGTTGGTGTGAGTCTTTTACCATTTTGGCTTCTTTCAATTGATAGAGGAATGCTCTAGGGTTACGAGTTAGGGTTTCTTGGTCGCACAGACGGGTACAATCCTACTTTTACTATGTCTAAGCGCCAAAATTGTAACATCTTCGTTCTTGGTACCATAGTTGTGGTTTGAGAAAGCGAAAGAGGAAGTTGTGTATTTTTCTAAGTTTTCTATAAATCTCTTAAGTTTGATATTGTTTGGTTCGATACTTTATGTAATAGTGGTATCAGAGCCACTCGATTGGCTATTCTTGGGAAATTGAGCCTTGTTCTGGCAATATACGGTCGATCTTGAGAATATTGGGGGTTGTAAACCCTAGATCTGGTATATCTGAAACGAGTCTATGTTTTTTTTTTTTTTTTTTTGTGTGAAAAATTATTCTGCGGTGTCGTGATCTAGCCATCTCCGGTGTGTGGGCTATTATTTGGTGAGAACTGTTGGTGGTTAAGTGAAATGGCCATCACTCTGGTTTACTCTCTCGAACTCTAATTTTTTTTAATAGAGGGTATTATTTGTTGACCAATTGTTTCTTTAGTTTTTGGATAAACTATTATATGCTTACTTAGGTTGTAGTATCTTTGTGATTTTGTACTTCGTATATTTCTTTAAGGTTCTATACTAAAACCTCTGCCTATCACTCTACTTTGACTTAAGATCTTTGAATTTCATGGAATCTTGGTATAGCTAGGTGGTTAAATCTCAAAATAACTCATGATTACTCGTCTGTACACGTTCACTTACACTTTTGCACTTACATAATTCTTTCATGTTGTGTGTATGTTGTTTAAGTATAATTTGTATGTGGTATATGATTCAGCTCATATAATTGTGACTCTATGTACTCACCTGTTATTTAGAAGAACCTTTGTTATCTTGTTTGCATCTTGGATCATTTGTCCCTTTTCGTTTCGTGTGATCAAATTTTTCTTTCTTATTGTGATCAATTTGATCGATAACATGACTACTTCCAGTTTCGAACTTGGGGTCTTTAATGGGAAGGGGGATTTTCCTATATGGCAATGATAGGTACCTGATCTGAGTTGCTGATTCCAGAATGCTGCTCAATGGTTTCTGACTGCTCCAACCATAGTCACACCAAGAGAGAGGGTTAGAAGTCGACTTCGTCACTCTGAAACAGCAACAGAGTAATATTTCCACCAGTATGCAAACAAGAGGAAAGTGACACAAGAATGTAAATTAATTTATTGAAAGATATGAAGAAAATTGGGACAACTCCAAGGCTTTTGAGAGGCCTGGACTCTCCGAATGACTCAACAGAATAAATGTGAATGCCCCTCCCAAATTTCCCCCCAGTACATTTATTTTCATTCCCTTACAAGAGACTTTTCCTAAATTATCCCTACCCCATTACACGATTCTCCCCAATTTACCCCTATAGAACTAACTGACTAAAGCTAAATCAGTTACAGCTTCCTGTGGTTCTTAGGTAGCTTCAAATGCTGGATAATCCTTCCATTTGATCATTACTTTTGGCCTCGCACTAGACAACCCTGGTTTGACTTGTAACACTGCCTCTGGTTCCACAATAAGCTGACCATCTGCTGTGAGGTGTGATGGAAGTTGAGAAGTAGTGTGCGTAGCCCCCACAGCCTTACGGAGTTGGGACACGTGAAACACGGGATGTATAGTAGCCTCAGCTGGAAGCTTCAACTTATACGCCACTCGCCCCACCCGGGCCTAGGACCGAAGCTTGAGATATACCAAGTCTCCCACTTCAAACTGAATATCCCGACGATGCCCATCTGCCCCCTGTTTCATTATTTGCTGAGCACGAAAAAATTGTAAATTCAATTCATGTAGTACCCCGTCTCTATCCAGTAATAACTGTTCCACAGCCAACATAACTGTAGTACCCTTCTCGAAGGGTAAAATTGGTGGAGGAGCACGCCCATAGACGATCTGGAAGGGGGTGTGTCTAGTTGCAATATGAAAGGAAGTGTTGTACCAATACTCTGCCCAAGGTAACCACTGACTCCACGAACGTGGTCGAGCTGAAGAAAAACACCTCAAATACGTCTCCAAACAACGATTGACCACTTCGGTTTGGCCATCCGTTTGTGGATGATATGCTGTGCTATGCTTGAGTGTGGTACCTTGAGCCTTGAAAAGAGCTGCCCAGAATTTACTCAAGAAAATCCGATCACGATCAAACATAATGGACTGAGGCACCCTATGCAACCTCACAATCTCTCTAACAAAGATATCAGCCACCACTTGTGCTGTGAAAGGATGCTTTAGCCTGATAAAATGCCCATATTCGCTTAGGCGGTCCTCAACCACCATTATGGTATCCATTCCCCCTAAACTCGCCAGCCATTTCATTCCCAATATCACATCAGTACATCCCAACTGAAGCAGAAGAAAGTCGTCCACAATATCAATACCGTCCATAGAGACAACAACCCCTTTGCAAACACCACCTCCTCTAACTAATAAGTCCGTTCCCATTAACACTATAGCCTGCAATGTCTGAGGTCGGAAGTCGTAGCTTATTGGCTAACTCTGCTGAGATAAAATTGTGTAGCTACCACGCGATTTATGTAACGTGATTTAACCGCAAGCGCATGATGTCAAGTTTTGTAATATAGTAATAGAGTAAAGAGTGTCGAATCCACAGGGATTGTAATTTAAATTTCACTAAGCACTATAATTGTGCAATTTCTACTTTATTTAGACAAATGTATGATTAAATGGATTTAATGTTTTATGAGTGAATAAATTAAACTAATCTAACGTGAATTGGACGGGACGAAATTGGGGAATAGAAATTATCAAATGAGAAGGCCTAGGGATTGATTTCACCCAACTTTCAATTATGATTCAACGAATTCAAATTATTCCAATTAATTTTCCCATATTTAAAAGCAAGAATCCTAATGTATTTCTAACTCCCTCTCTCGAGCACCGATTAGAAATTAACGCTAGATCCCAATTTTAACATCTCTGTTCAAAATTGAAAATCAAGAATTTAATAAAGGTCCGATTCTTTTATGGAGTAAGCTTCACAGATTTATACTTTCTCTCGAAACCTATAAATTCTATGTTGTATCACTCTTATGATCACGCCTAAATTCCCATTCTCTCGAGCGCCGGAATTGACTAGCATCAAATCATCCAATTGTTGATCAGGCAATTGAAAGCATTAAAATCATGGTACAATTAAATATATGTGGAAAAATCAAAGAAATAATTATAAAATCATCAAACCATACTCGATTCGGCTACATCAAACCCCTAGATAATTTGTTTAGTTCATGATATAATAAATGAAAATCATACAAATTATAATAAACAACATAAGGAAAAGGATAGAAAAAACTAGTCTTTTGGGTAGATCTTCAATCTTTTTCCTTGATGTTGTTCTCCTTCCTTTTGATGTCTTCAATTTTTGCCGCATTCAAATTGTGTAGTTGAATTCTTCAATCTTGCCCCCTTCCATCCCCTCTTGAAAATAGGGTTTTTAAATGGTATTTATAGTGTGTTGGGGTTATTGGACGAATTAAGGTTGAGTTGGGCCAAGAAAAGATTCCAAAAATATAAAATCTCGTTTTTCCGCACAGGCGGCACCACGGCGCCCAAGATGGGCGACACGGTGCCACATTCACTGTTGTTTTCAGCATCTTGGGCACCACGGCACCCAATATGAGCGCCATGGCGCTCACTTCGGGTGGAAAAGGCAGTTTTCGTCTCCTTCAGTATTTTTTGCCATAACTTCTTCATCCGATATCTGATTGAAATGATTCAAGATGCGTTGGAAAGGTAACTCAAAGAGCTATAACTTTTCTGCAAACATCATTTCCAAATTCGATCGTTTGCTATGTTAGAAATAGGTCTCAATTTGAGACCAAAACTTCGGCGCGTAACTTTTCGGTTGGAAAATGATTTGTGATTATATTTTGACTAAATTTGATCCCTTTGACACCTTCCTTCATCCAATTGACTCCTACACTCTCGGATCTTCATCATGAGTTTCGACACGACTTTTGATTAATTGCATTTTAATCCTCGAACTTTGGATCTCATACATTTTGGTCATTTCATCCAATTTCGCTAACTTTTGCCTATTTCCTTCCTTTGGCCTCTTTTAGCTCTTGTTTTCTCCTCTTCCATCAATCTACAAAACAACACCAAAATCACTTGTTAGCACTTCTAAAGTACTCTCCAAGATAGCAAAATCATGAAATTAATGGCATAATATAATGAGTGTAAATCGCTCATTAGTAGCCCTACAATCGATGAGCACTACCACAGGTTGACTGAGAATGGACCCCTTTAGCTTCATTGTTTTTGGAGTCGTCAGCCCAACAACCGAGTTAATCGAAGCTCCACCATGCCCTCCACCTCTTCTTCAGCGTCGGCACCTCCCAGCAAGTCTGGTGGTTCATCCCCTTCTTCCTCCTCTTGGACCACCGTGACCTTCAATTCCTTATTTCTACAACGGTGGCCTAGGCTGTACTTTTCATCACAGCGATAGCAAATGCTTTTCTCCCATTTCGCTTGTAGCTCACCGTCAATGAGCTTTTTGAACGGCGGCTTCCCCTTCACACCTGCTGGAAGTCGTGACCCAGTGTGGGTCGTAGTTCTGGACGCCAAGACGCTCGAAGTCGGGTTACCAACAGATTGGGGATAATAAACAGTGGATCGTGGGCTGCTGTTTAGTAGTGGATTGGGAAGATTTAATTTCATTTTATTTGGGCCGACCCCCAGCTGGGCCTATTTGATATACTCATTTCGATCCTCCACACGTTGGGCCAATTCCATGATTGGGCCCAAACCCTTGGGCTTATGCATCCTTATCTCAGCCCATATTTTTGCCTTTAACCCGTTAGTGAAGTTTCGTTCCAGTACTGCCTTTGGAACCATCGACAACGGGGCGACCAACACCTCAAAGTTCCATTGGTACTCCTTCACCGTCCCTTCTTGCTTGAGCACCAAAAATTTCTCTAAATTAGTCCCCTCCTGAGAAGGTCGAAAATGCTCTAGCAACAATTGTTTCAATTCCTCCCAGCTCCTCATTGCTCGTCGGCTGTCTTCCCATTGGAACCAGGCAAGTGCGTCACCCTCAAAACACACGGCTGTTGCTTCGATTTTCTCCCCACTTGTCAGCTGATTTATATTGAAATACCGCTCTGCCCGGAAGACCCATCCATTCGGATTGTCTCTGTCGAAGGTGGGCAATTCCAATCTCCTTCCCTGAGTGTCGTTCCTTCCGAATTCCCCATTCCCACTCTTGCCCTCATTTCTGACTTCCACTGCCACAGATTTTGGAGCCTCCCTTGAGACAACCGTCGAATCCATTGAGTTCTCGGCTATTCCCTTCTCCTTCCTTTCCCTCTCGCTTCCTTCCCATTTCCTCATCATCAATTCAAATTTCTCCTCCATTTCTAACATATCCCTTTGTAATTCCAATTTCATAATACCCATTCCTTCTTGTAGCTCACCATGGATTCCTTCGATCCTCGCTTCCAAAACCCCCACTCTATCTGTTAACGTCATTTTCCCAAGATAACCGCTCTGATACCAGATTTGATAGGTACCTGATCTGAGTTGCTGATTCCGGAATGCTGCTCAATGGTTTCTAACTGCACCAACCATGGTCACACCAAGAGAAAGGGTTAGAAGTCGACTTCGTCACTCTGAAACAGCAACAGAATAATATTTCCACCAGTATGCAAACAAGAGGAAAGTGACACAAGAATGTAAACTGATTTATTGGAAGATAAGAAGAAAATTGGGACAGCTCCAAGGCTTTTGAGAGGCCTGGACTCTCCCAATGACTCAACAGAGTAAACGTGTTGCCCCTCCCAAATTCCCCCGCAATACATTTATTTTCATTCCCTTACAAGAGACTTTTCCTAATTTACCCCTACCCCATTACATGATTCTTCCCAATTTACCCCTATACAACTAACTGACTGAAGCTGAATCAGTCATAGCATCCTATCCTTTTCTTCTTCTTGCGTAGGTGAACTTAACCAGGGGTCCATCATGCAACAAAAGATGAGGGGGGTTTAGTCTAACATAAAGTATCTAAGGCAACTACTGTTGAATTTCCAAAAACAATGATTGCAGATCAAAAAACTGAGTTTGATGGACTGGCATATACTTCCATTATCCTTTACCTGCTGATCAAGTGTTAAGGAAAGTTGGAAAACTTGACAATACCAAGGCTTTGTGGGACAAACTAGAAGATCTTTACTCAGTTAAATCACTGCCTAACAAACTTCCTCCTTTTTAAGATTGATTCATCCAAAGAATTAGATGATAATTTTGATACTTTTAATAAATTGGTACAAGATATCACTAATGTTGGGGATAAGATATCTGAGTATAAGACAATTATACTCCTTAATGCGATACCAGAGGTATACAGAGATGTTAAAATTGCCATTAAGTATGGCAGGGATACTTTGACTACTGATGTTGTAAATTCTTTAAGAATTAAAGAATTAGAACTTAAAACTAAAAAACATGGGATGGAAACAAAGAGCCTATTCATGAGAGATAACAATTAAATAGGCAAAATGATACACAGATGAATCAGAATCCTTTAGAAAATAACAATAAGAAGAAATTCAGGAGTGTAAGTCAAGGTCAAAATCTAAATCAAGGAATATGAAGTGCTATGGTTGTGGCAAGATGGGGCATTATATAGAAGATCGACACAATAAGAAAAATGAATAAAAGGATAAGAAAATAGATGAGGGAAATGTGATTGAACAAGCTAAACCTAATATTGTTGATGCGTACTTAGTCACCAGGGTCTGATATGGAATTGGTAAATTATGATGATAATAAACAGCATGTCCAAGAATGGATCTTGGATTTTGGCTGCACTTTTCATATCACACATGAATGGTCTTAGCTTCAAAATTTTAAGAAGATAAGTGGTGGAGAAGTAGTGATGGGAAATGATATTGCATGTAAGGTTGAGAGATTAGGTATTGTAACTTTAAATTTGAAAATGGCTACATGTATACCCTTGAAAGAGCTAAGTATGTACCTGAACTCAACAGAAATCTAATCTCAATGGGAGAATTAGATGACCAAGGGATATGTGGTAAGAACCGGAGATGGCATGATGAAGGTGATTAAAGGATCCCGTGTCATCTTCAAAGGAGTCCAGAAAAATGACATTTATGTTGCTTGTTGTGCATGTGACTCATATAGAGTGGAACACAAATCTTGAATCAAATAAGCCGAGGTTGGAGTGGAGCGATCTCGTGGATGTAGGCACACCGCCGAACCACGTAAATTTTTGGGTTGATTTTTCTTTTTTATCTCTTTATTATTGTGCATAAAATCTAACATTTCTAGGATTGAAACAATGTTTGAGAATACTACTAGTGTTTAGTGTTAAACCTGGTTCCACCTTAAAATGGCATAAGAGATTAGTTAATGTGAGTGAAAAGGGTCTTACTATTTTACGCATAAGGGAAGTGTTTGGAAAAAAATTAATATAAAAAATACCTTTTTGTGAAAATTGCACGCTTGGAAAATACCATAGATTGCATTACAATTCTGAAAAACACAGAACCACTTCTCTACTTGCATATATTCACTCCGATTTGTGGGGCCTTGCCTCCACCACCACTCAAAGTGGGAACAAGTATTTTCTTTCAATAATTGATTTTTTTTAAAGAAAGGTGTGGATTTTTCTTTTAAAACATATCTTCTTTCTTTTGATTGCTTTCCTCGTGTATGTATAAGACTGAATTCAGGATAAATTCTCCAGTTTGTGCCTCAAATAAAGGCCCTTATGCCACATAATGGTTGCAGACCCTCAGAAACTTCTGAAAAATTCAAAAATTGGAAAATTTTAATTGAAAATCAAATGGTTGTAAATATTAAAGTTTTAAGAACTGATAATGATTTAGAATTTTGTAATTTTGAATTTGACAGTCCTATGAGCGAAATGGCATATTGAGACAAAAAACGAGTCCCAATCAATGTACTCGATAATGACGTTGTCATCAATGATGCGGAAGTTGCTTAAGTTTATTTTCTGAGCCTTCAGAAGTTAGGATTTCGAATTTCAACACAAAAATCTCTTCTTTCTGACACGGGTGTATTTCAGTTAAGCTAGCTGTGAGGAATTCTCCTCCTTTCCAACCTCTAGCTATTTCCAAACGCAACGTCCTCCATTACATAAAACATTCTTGGTAAGAATAGGATAGTTGCACTGAGGAAGAGAGCTAGGGATGTGATAAAGGTGACAGGACAGGTTTAAAACTTGCCTTGGCCTCTAATAGGGTGCTGGAAAATTAAAACAAATGATTTCATTGGGAGCATGGTGAGATATAAATTTCATTAAAAAGGTGCATACATGGATCTAGAGCCTTAGCATATAAAAAATGATTGTATAATTTACTCAATCAAAGGATTAGAATTTGTATACAATTGTAATTCTTGTTCAATATTCAACCTCTCCAATTTGAAGCAGTTCTCGGTTTAATGAGAAAACAGAATTTGTACCATAGTTTCGTGTGGAAGGATCAAGTTGACAACAAACAGCAGTTGGACTAGAAAAGTGGCTATCCTTTCTACATTGCAAGAATGTTTAGGTTATGTTTGTCACACCGGATTAGACTATATAAGGAATTTAACAAAAAAGTTTAATGGATATTACCAAGTAGAAGGGATTAAAGTTAAATAGTATTTTTTTTTTCATTCAAAATAATATCTTTAACTAATATTTTCTTTTCCTGCCTAAATTCAACCCCAATCTGTGTTATGTTTTAAGATTGGTAGTAAATTAATTATCTTTTAAGTTAAAGAATACTATCCACCTTAATCCAGTACGATATCATCTATCTAAACTATCCATTATATTTTTACATTAAATTCCTTATACGGCCTAATCCGGTGAGTCTTATTGCAATATTACAAGAGTAGGTAAAATGAAACATTTAGTTCTAGAATGAGAACTGAATGTTTTAGCTATAGATAATATCGAGGGGTTGTGACTGGAAAAGTAGCAAAAGACTGTCGATGGTGGGATTAGTTACTAGTTCCAGTTTGGTGCAAATTTATATTTTTTGGTAATTGGTTAGAATGTATTCCTATCTATTAATATGGTTTTAGTTTACAAGACCTTTTGCGGCGGATGCTTTTCAAAAAGCATTTGTAACTAATCGTGTAGTTTTTAATGGATAACAGGTAGTTTCAAATTGAGGAGTATGTTCAGAATTTTCCTATTGCAAAATATTACTAAAAAAGTGGATAAAAAGAAAAAATTAGGACTAGGAGCTTAGGATTGTAATGGATATTTTAGTTACAGATAATTTTGAGGGATCATGATTGGATAGGTAGCAAAAGAGTGCTTGCTATGAAGCGAATGAAAGTTGAAAAGCCTTAGACCGGCAGATGTGATGTTCTTGATACCATGAAGAAATTTAAAACAAGAGATTTAAATGAGCATTGGGTTCAATTCTAGAATCATGACAAAGGGTTTTTGTGCATAACTGTGTATTTGTCTGCGGTTCAATTGTTTGTGCGTATGGTCTTTGTATGATTCTAAGATCGTATAACATGATATATCTTATAATTGAGGATAACTCACCAACACAAGAAATTAAGTTAAAACTGAAACATCAATCATAACTTGTTTGCTCGGTTTCATATCGCTTTTCATGTGCACACAGTCTCATAAATTGACAAGTTTTGTTACTATTTTTACCAGAGGTTGTTGAGAATGCTGGATGGACTAAATTTCAAGGAGTTCGTGGCATTCTTATCTGCTTTTAGCTCTCGGGCAAGCTTGCAGCAGAAAGTGGAATGTAAGACTTTCCAAATAATGGGCTTGTTCCTTCTTTTTTTTTTTTGTTTGCTCTCGACAGTTTCGGTTTTCTCCATTTAGTTGGTAATCACACATATATATCCTTTTCCTCTTTTTTCCAGTTATTTTTAAGGTTTATGACTCTGACGGTAATGGGAAGGTTACTTTCAATGAAATGCTGGACATTTTACGTGACTTGACTGGTCAATTTATTTCTGAACATCAAAGAGAGGTTAATTTCACTCGTGTTGTTATCTTTCTTTACAAAGTCCATGTTTTTCTCAATTTCTGCTTGGCTTGCAATGTTATGCTAGAGGAATTACATGGGAAGAGTAAAATTTTGTGTCTAATAATTGAGTAATGACATGGTAAAGAACTTTTGGATGGAGTATTTACATTATGTAGAACATCTTCATTCTCAATAGTTACATACAAATATATAGAACATAGAAAGGTGGAATGTCCAATGTGATCCAATTTATCAAATTCTTGGATTCCTTGGGATTTGGTTTTCCTATTCTTGGTGGTATCAAAATGCCTCTATGTTGAGATATCTTATCAATCTCTCTAGCAAAATTATTATGTAGAAAATATTTTAAGTTCAATTTTTTTTTTCTCTTCACTCGAACAAACCTGCCTACTTAGCTTCTTTTATTTAAAGTAATTTGTGTTTCTACCCCCCAATGACACTATTGTTTCGTACCATTATGGAAGAAGATCCGGGTAAGATATGCACTTCCTTGGGAATAAAAAAATCGATGTACTTTCATTTGGTATATTGGGCTAAATGCCTTGACTCCTAGATACCAATAAAATCCTACACCATATAAAAGAAAGAGGCTAAAGTTTCATGAATAAGGCTTTTGCTGATTTTCTCATACATTGAAAGAAACATCACTTATTTGTCAAACGCTGACAAGGTGCATGAAAAGAAGAGAAAACTAACTTCCTTTAAGTTTCAAGAAACTAGAAAGCATTTAAAAAGCAAAGGAAAATGACAAATTACAAATCTTTTACATGATCTTGTTACTACACAAAAAGTTTGATTTGATAGAAGTTTTCTTAGATTCTTCTGTATTTCCATACCTAGCCCTCATTTGGTAGCCATTTTTCATCCCAAAAAATTGATTTTTTGACCGTTATTTTATTATTTCAATTGTCATTTTTTACTTCTTCACTCATAGGTGGCTTCCTTTTTTCTCTAATTGTCAAAAAATAAATTCTTATAATCACTACCGAACAGGTTTGTAGGCTTTGTTTTGGAATTTTTCCAAAATCATTTTCAAAAACACAGTCTATGCCCCCGTTCGATTCCCATTCTTATAAGAATGAGAATAAAAAATATAGCCGTTATGAAACCCACATGAGAAAGAGAAAATCAAATATAGTGGCTTGATGTGATGGATAACGGTCATATTTTTCATTTTTGTGGCCAAAGAATGGGAAACAAATGGGGCCTATGGGTTCCTTATTTTTTTAACCATACATTCTCCAAAAAATAAAAAAAATAAAGAATTAATAAATAAATGAATCATTTTCACTTGGAAAAATCTCTCCCATACAAATTCTTAATTCTCTGCTCATGTGGAGAATTTACTTTCAGATGCTCCAATTAGTGAAGAAACAGTTACTTTAACTTGATGGCATAGCTGGAGGGAGAAGCTACTAAAAATGAAAATGTGGGCAAGATACAAAATCCATTGAAGAAAAAAATAAGTTCGGATATTGTAGTTAAGTATAGTGGATTAATCAAATATGAAAGTCGTCAATATTTGGTAAATACTGCATAATCTATTTATTTTTCCCCCCTCTTAATATAGTTTAAAAACTGCTCAACAGAAATCAAAGATTGCGCCCCTCCATATTTCGAGCTTCTTAGCCTAATATTCTTATTTTCCCCATAGTTTTGAATAGAACTGTTTCCTCTTGGTTGGTTGCTTTAAGATTGGAGCTATAAACATATCCAGTGTTGGCAAGACTTTGTTAAGAGTAAAAGTTTTGAAATGAGATAACAACACTAGAATTTTTACAATTTTATGATTTTTTTCAACATACTACGATTGTTCTTTCGAGATTTTATACTTTGAAAATGATGCATATATGACCCGATTTTCAATATCATTGTATGAGTTTTACCTTCAAGTTGGTCATGAAGTGGGGTTGGACTTTAAAAGTTTTTTTTTTTTTTTTATGCATGTTTTGGACTCTTGAAATAAACTCTCCCTCTACTTATTTTGAACGGTGGCATAATATTGGATATTCCCAATCTTCTATAAACAATTTATCTTAATTTTGATATTAATACAATTGGTATTCTGTTAAAAAAATCTAGGGGATCCTGGTTGACTAGCAAATTTTATGAATAAAAAATGGAAACTAAAAGTTTCAAAAGGAATAAATTGGAAGTAGAAAAGTTGGGAACAACACAAAGGAGATTTACATTTGGAATTTCAAAGCTTTTCAACTATTTTCTTACATAGTTATATCTTCCATTTCCATACATACCCTCATTTTTTCACTCTTCTTATAGGAAGCAATATTCGCAATTCATCCCATCTAGTTTATTGTAATTCCTCTTCCCAATTGATGATGAAACCTTCTAAAGTCTAGTGGGGTAGTTATCCACTCATCCCCACCTAGCTTACATTTGCATGCTTGATATGAAATTTTATATTGTTAAAATTGTCTATAGGTTTGCACTAGTTTTTGATCTCCATTTCATTTTTGTGTGCTGAAATGATTTTCAATTGTTATGTGGTGCTTATTTATGACATCATTTTTAATTTTGAAAATAGGAAGTCCTTACCCAAGTTCTAGAGGAAGCAGGCTACGCAAAGGATTCTTTGTTAGTTCAAGCCGACTTCATGAAGGTAATATCACTTTTAATGTTTATACTACTGAGTGAGACTTTAGTAGTTGATGTTTAATCTTATTAAACTATTTATCAAGACTTTAAATCAGGAACATTTTCGGCCCTTGTTTCATTTAGCTAAAAAAGTTAATAAAAATTTTAGTCAAAGTCAACAATTAATTTTTGCTGTACATTACATGAGACTCAACTTTTATCTACTTTTTAAACAGACATTTCATTAATATTTATTAAAATCTACTAAAAATCTGATTTTTAGCCAAACAAACAGAGGCTTAATCTCTCTTGTGATATATATCTCTCAATATAAAACAAAGAAATCTACAACTCTTGTATTAAGATTGTCCCAAGTACAACTTGTGCTCACTAGAGTTCTTGTCTCTCCCACAAGTTTTATTCTCACATGATCTCTCTCTAGTTGTTTTACCAACTTCAAGCTTACCCATCTTGATTACAAATGAGGCCCCTTGGCCTTTTATGGTTCCGACTCTTCAGATTGGACAGCGGCCATCCTTCTTATTTCACTGTGGAAATGTAGCCTATGTTTAGCCCTCACTTTCTCAAAAACTTATTTTTTCAAAACACATTTCAACCACACATTCTCCCATAAAATAGTACTACGCGTAAATCGAAATTTTTTTTTTACTTTTTAACCACACATTCTCCAAAAAAATTACTATTCAAAAATACATTTTTTTTCCAAAATTACATTTTAATGGAGCCAAAACAAGGGCCTATTCTCTAGACTTCTCTACAAGGTTACTAAAGAACAAAGGTTGGGTCAACAACCTTGTACAAGCCCAACAAGCTTACTTTGAATACTTGAGAATGCATGAACTCTTCCCACTCCTCTTGCAATTTTTAGGTAGTTCCTCCAATATTCTTCCATGGATTACTTTGAATGCATGAACTCTTCCCACTCCTCTTGCAATTTTTAGGTAGTTCCTCCAAGATTCTTCCATGGAATGCTCTAAATTTCACCTATTCCACAAGGTTCCACACTGTTCCTCAACTCTTTTGGAACCCCCTCAAGAGAACCACCAACTTTGCAAGTTGCCAACCAGCCTAGACAGCCACCGGCATTAGCTTTCGGTCACTTCCCGGCAGGCTTTGGTGCTGCACCACCTACTCATTTCCAGTTGTCCTGCACCCTTTGTCAGTCGCCTTTAGCATCCCATCTTTAGTCGTTTGCTTTGTTCATGCCTACATCCCCTCACCTGTGTCATAGGTCCCATGCACTACCCATCCTTGAGTGTTGGCTTGGATGCAGGTGTTCATTGCGTCTTTGGTTGCATATGCATGCTTCCATTGAACAAGCTTGTCTTAATTTTTCCCTCCAAAGATTTGCCTCCATTTGGGAAGAATTTATAGACAATTTAGGGCCTGTTTGAACCACATTATTCCAAAAAAATACATTTTTAAACAATGATTTGACATCATTTCAGCCACACATTTTTCAATAAAATAATATTACACGCAGATCAAAAACTTTTTCTTATTTTTTAACTACACATTTTCCATCAATACACTATTCAAGAATGCATTATTACCAAAATAATGTGGCTCAAACAACCCCTTAATTTATAAATTGATAGAAACAATTAGTGTATAAGTGGATAGTACTTGTGGGTCCATTAAAATATGTAATTAAAAATGAAATTTGACCAATTATAAATGATATATAGATTTTGCCACATGGACTGTGTGACTAGCTATTTTGCATTAAAAACCTAGCTTGCTCTTTTTCCATTATCATTAGTGTACAGTAATATAAACTTTAGTAGTGGGTTTACCCTTCTTTCCTTGAAACTTTATTCCTGCGTGTCCACCTATGTTTGCTAAAATGGTACATTTACATGTTTATAGACCTCATAAGATGTGGGAATACGATTATCCATAAACTGCAGAAGACAGTCTAAAGGCATATTGTCACTTGACTTCTGTACATTATAGTTTTGCAACTTCTTCTTCTTCTTCTTCTTTTTTTTTTTTTCTGGGTCGTAAAATGTTAACGTGTTTCTATTCTCACTATCCTGCTTGTGAACTTTTCCTTCTCAACATGGAAATATGTGGCATCATTTTATTGATAAGAGCTGAAGTATACGTCTCCAGTTTTCTTTATGCATTACAGTTGTCACGAAATTTGTCATATTATTTGCAGATTGTTGGCAACTCTGGTTTGAAGATGGAAGTCGAGGTTCCAGTAGACTAGAGAAAAAATAACATGTTTCCCTGGTGAAAATCTTGAGTAGCCTACTACCCTGAATAATGGATCCCTTAATTCTTAGTTTAAGATTTCATTGTCATAACATTTCTTAAGATAGCTGGCTTCTTAATCATCTGTCCTATGCAAATATTTCCCTTTTTTTTTCTTTTTCTTTTTTTTAAGATTGCTGGAAATTCCTCTGAAAGCTCAATCTTGAGTAACCTACTACCCTGAATAATGGATCCGTTAATTCTTAGGTTAAGATTTCATTGTCAAAACATTTCTTAAGATAGCTGGCTTCTCCCTGATCGAAAAAACATAGAAAGTGTGAATCATCTGTCATATGCAAATGTTTGCTATTTTTTTGTGGTTAAGATTGCTGGAAAATCCTCTGAAAGCTCAATTTATGGTCATTGACAGTCTTCTGCAAGCGACATAAACCAAACTTGTTCTAGTTTTAGTAATATTGATGAACATTTCTATGTATATAATCAAACAAACTACTTTTTTGATTATTTGTATGCTGAAACTTTGTGCATTCTCTTAATGATTGGTTCTAAATCTCTGTAGAGAATGGTTTTGTTTGGCCGTAAACCTTCTCCTTAAATCTTATGACATTATGTGGTTTGATGTCTCTTTTTTTGGCCTTTGTGTGTTTGGGGGAAAGGGAAAGGATACAACGTAATCTCAACTGATCCCTATTTCTTTTCTACGTCTCTTTCTTTGGCCTTTCCTTTTTAAAAAAATAAAATAAAATCGTATTACATAAATAACTTGTCAATCATTTTTGAAGCACTCCATTTCCTTTTTCCTATGTATGATGCTTGTCATTGTCAATTCAAATGGGACCGTAGTTTTTGAAATATTTATGGATAATTCTTCTCAAATTGGCCCCGTTTTTCGAAGAGGACACATGACAAGCAACCTGCCATTAGAAGGGAGACACACATTGCCAATCGAGGGGGGCCATGTAGCCTGTTTATATAGCACGGCTTAATATTTATTGTTTTAAACTATAATCTTGGCATGCCGATGATTCAAAGAATTCAAGTCAGATTTTAGCTCCTGTTTGATGAGGATTACAATTAGATTATTAGCAAATTTTGATAAAAATTGATAAAATGTTTGGTAAATAAATTGTGAAAATTTCAGAAAATATACAATTAAAATTTATTGATATTGACTTAATCCGTATCAAACTGGGGCCTAATGTTATATGTATTTAGAGGATTCCAATTTATTTCTTGGTTGTGACATTGAATATTTTCTTCAAACGTATTAATTGTTGGGGTTTTAGGGAGATGAAACTGCACTCCAATTGGAGCCAAGACTTATGCTTGGGGGCCTACAACACTTGGCGAGGAGAGCTGCGCTTGAAGGAAAAAAATAAAGTTGAAAGTTTTATCTAAATGAGAAATAATAATGTAGTGAAAGGTGTGTGTCAAACCCTGTAAGACGGGAAATTCTCTATTTTTAAAAAAAGATATATTTTAAAATTTAGAGAGCATCTATAAATTTAGAGAGTAAAAATTTTGAAATACTTTAAGAAACTCTTTATAATTTAATACTTAATTTTATTACTCTAAAACATATTTTATTTATCTAATTTTTTTTAAAATTATTATATTATTTTTCTACATTAAAAATTGAAATACATTGAATAAATTTAATTACAAAGAGTGAGTTTAAAATTCATTCTCTAAATTAAGATGTTAATTTAAAGAGTTCATCGGAGTATGATTGTAAAGGTTTTTAAATTAGATAGTATTTAATATTTAAAGGGTCTTTTGAAAATGAATAATGTTATTTGCAGTTGCTCACTGAGGCAGTCGCCCTACGTGGCATACATATGACATGTGGTTATTTGATACATTAATAAATAAAAAAACTACCATATTAATATATCAAATAATCACTTATCATGTGTATATACGTAGGGCGACTACCGCAATGAACGACTACGAATAGCATTACTCTTTGAAAATACTTCGAAAGTCGTAACTTTAATCAACACTCATTAGAATTAATGCTGTTTTATTATATTTTAGTATCTTCTTCAAATATAATATTTAAAAAATGAGAAAAGTTTCGGGCCTGGCGGCACACTGGCCCACCTGTCTCGTCCAATCTTCCATGATTGTTTCAAAATTAAAATAAAATAAAATAAAGTCCAAGAATGTGAGGATTTATGTAAGAAGAAAAATTTTGATTAATGTGAAAAATCTAAATAAATAATGCTAGAACATTAAAATGGGATTACTTTCTCTTCTAGTCCTTGTTTGGTTTAGATAAAAATAAGATTTTTAGTAGATTTTAATAAAAGTTGATGAATGCTTCATTGAAAAATTGTAAATCCTATTAAATATGTGAATAAAATAAATTATTAATATTGACTTAGATTTTAATCAACTTTTTAATTGATCCAAACAAGAGTCGAATGGCAAAACTGATAAATAATAATTTTTTCTAATTTTAAAAGGGGATTAAAGAATTTCAACCTATCAACCGTAAAGAGGTTCGAACTCAGTTAATTTGCCTGGTAAAATTTTGATCTTACCATTTGAGCTCGGTCTTGGACTAATAGTTGTAGGTTCCACTTATCTCAAAATCGTAAAATTTGCAAATTCTCCATTCAATGTATGAAGCAAAGGTTAAAAATTCACTAATGGAAAGGAAACATGAGCGAAATGCTTAGAATGAAAGTAGTAGTTGATCATGACTACAATGATCGATTTTAAGTCTACGCCTACTATATTTACGCGATTTTTTAACATTCAAAATAACTTTTATCAGCTAGGATTTGTAGGAATTTGTTGAGAAGCTTGGTGCCATGAAGTTTGCTGCAACCAATATACTCTTTACGATTTTCTATTATCTTGTTGTAAATTGGTTTCCATTTTGTTTAATTCCTCCATTTTTTTTTAATTTTAGAATTGCCAAAATTCAGTTAATTAGCAACCTAAGACAATAAAAAATAAATAAAGAAGTATGTTGACCCCAAAAAGTGCGCCAACAGATGCCGGTCCCACCCGTGCTTGCGTGGACGAATGTCCAACACGTTAAGACACGTGGACGGTCTAAAACGAGCGGTTCAAAGGGCGTGGGAGTAGCCCAACGACGCGGGACGGTGACGTTTGGAATCTGGTGGGTTGTTCGTAATCCGATTGTACAATAATTACCAATTGGTATTCATAAATGTATATGTAAATGTGTATAAACTTGATTTGTGTATTGCAAGTAAAATGAGGGAGAGTTGAATAAATGTAGTTCTTAGTATTGATTCTTGCATTCGCCTTTTGATATTATACAAGAGAAGTATTTATAATAGTACATATAAAATAGGAGCCCTTGGATGAAGTGGCACGTGGCCTCATCTCTTTAGTTCAAACATCTTTTCCTAGGTATGGGGCTTGACTTGCTAACTTACGGCGCATTTATTGCTTGTGCAGGGCCTCCAAGCTAGTGACAAGACTTGACATTTATGCTTATGACAAACGTTCCATCAATCATTCGAATAAGATCTGTGCAGGCGATCTCTTGGGAGAAGTGACCATGGAGGATGTTTTCTTGTGGTTCAGAGGCTCGCGCATCAGCTTTGGGGCTTCGGCCATTTGTCATGATACTTCCACTTGAGGGCATCAACTGCTCTCAACAGGTTTCAGCAACTGGCTTCGATTCGTAGGCCTCGTCAAAAAGGAGACTCGGCAGATGGACGTCGGCTCGAAGCAGTTCGGATGTAGCCTACCTCGGCATTGTGTACCATCTCTGCAGGAATGTCACGTGGATCGCCATGAGTGGGCCATTGCCCCAGGTAGATTGGCTAGGTGTGACAACACGCAACAATGGTCCCCCAAGTTCAAATATATTCATTTATGTAATGCGTGAACTTTAATGGAGTAAAAATTGAAAGAATTTTTGAATACCAAATAATAGTCCCCCAAGTCCAAGTATAGATATTTATATCATGGTTGGAGTTAGAGAAGTGTTGCTATGGGTGAGCGATGAAGTAGGCGAGGTGTTGAACTTTTGAAGATGAAGCCGAAGTGGTTTAGGAACCAAACCTGCGAAGCTTATTGCTAAATGATGAAGAGGAAGCCGAGGTGGTTGAGGAATCGAACCTGCGAGGCTTGTTGCTGAATGATGAGGAGGGAGCCGAGGTGGTTGAGGAACCGAACCTGCAAGGCTTGTTGCTAAATGATGAAGAGGAAGCCGAGGTGGTTGAGGAACCGAACCTACGAGGCTTGTTGCTGAATGATGGTGGAAGCCGAGGTCCAATGGTAATGATTGTGCCTTGATAGAATGATTTGACGTCTTGTGCTTGTTTTCGAGGAAAAGTGGCTGAACCGTTACGACTTCCAAGGCGCCTGCTGCTGTCGTATTAAAAACGCAATTATGAGGGCAGCTGGCTGGAAGAGGTGCGTAGGAGGCACGCAAGAATCTGAGGCGTAGGATTGAAAAACCCTTTGAATTCAACACCTCGGATTGGATCTGAAATTGAGGGCTCAGATTGAGTGAGATTCGATCTAATAGCCGAGGTTCGTCCTGGACCCCTATAAAATGTGAGGAAATCCTATTTTTCAGGATTTTCGAACACTTGCACTCTGATATTCTCTTAAATCTTCAAATTTTTTCGGCGTCGAGGTTGACTGTAATTTCAATTTCCGGCCAATCTCCATTTGTGTCGAATTCCCTTAGGTATTTTTTTGCAGAAAATACCATCTTACTGTCTTTTTACTGAAAAAATGGAGTCCACTTCGGGTAGGGAGCTAGTGACAGTGGCGTCTTTAAAATATGGGGTCGGTCAGATGGGGGAGTCCGAGGTGGATAGGTATGTCATGACCGAGGACCCTGTAGATTATACCCAGGAGTGGGGGGCGTCTAGGGTACCTTCGAACATGACGTGGAAGAAGTTGGGGAAACTTAGGGAGAGGTATAGTATACCCCACTCCATAGAAATGTTAGTCCTCGAGCCGAACGAGCGGGCCTGCTATCCGAGGCCCGACTGCGTGGCCGTCAGTGAATACCTATTCAAGGCAGGTATGCGTCTACCTCTGCACCCTTTTTCAGGGCGGTGCTTAGGAACTTCATGTTGTCGCCGACCCAGGTTCTGTCGAATGGGTGGAGCCAGCTGGTCGGCTTGTACTTCCTGTGGAAGGAAGTATCACTTGGGGAGGACATGCCTCTCCATGTATTTATAACCCTGTTCCAGCCTCGGGTGATTGGGTAGGAGTCTAAGGGGTGGTACTACTTCACGCCTTGGGGGGCTCACGCACCTTTTGTGGTGGGACTTCCTTCCTCTATCAAGGGGTGGAAGGAGTCTTGGTTCTGGGTACGAGGTAAGTGGCAAGCAGTGGAGGGGGACAAAGCCCTTACTTGCACCGTGCCGACCCAGTACTACGAAGCTCGTGAGTCTCCCAGACCCTACTTGTTTTCTGAAGCCAAGGTTTGAATTTGTCTAACTGTTGGGACTTCCTTTGTAGATAGTAGTACGAGGTTCGAGCTCAGCCGCGAGGAGTTTGAGGTAATAGAGGACATCTACAGGAAGCCTCTGAAACTTTGCCACTTCGACCACTTGATTGACAGGAGTCGCTATTTTCTGGACTTTGAGCTGATGGCATCCAGAGGTACGAAGCTCCCACAGTTACAATTTTCTTGTCCTTATGTTCTGACACTGATGCTGACGTAATGTATTGTGCAGATAAATTCAAGAAGAGGGAGTACCCAGCTCCAGATATGGCTTCCATCCTGAAGGCCACTTCTACTGTGAAGGCAAGGCCTCTGAAGCCGGGCTCCAGTGGGGCGAAGGAAGTCCGAGGCAGGGTTGAACGCCTGTCCAAGGACTGTACTCTGCGGGCCTCGGAGGAGGCAACACCTCAGAGGCGGGAGAAGCCAAAGGAGCGTCGGGGGAAGGAGAAGGTCCATGAGGAGACAAAAAGGAGGAAGCTGGTGCATATCTCCAGCTTGGTTGGGAAATTCGGGACCTCTGTGTCCCATGAGGCAAAACAAACTGGCGAGCCAAAGTTGCTTACAGCCGCCTCGAAGGCCATCAAAATTGAGATGGTTAGAGAGGCAGAGGCCGAGGAGGCTAGAGTAGAGGCTGCTAGACACTCTTCGGAGGCTGCCGAGGAGGAGGATACGAAGCAAAAGCCGGTCCGTGAGAAGGGGAAGTCTCCGAGCTTCTTAGCTGGGAGAGAGGAGGCACTGGCCCCGGCCTTGGTGGAGGCTCTCCCTGAAGAGATCCGAAGTGCCACTGAGAGCTTCTACAAGTTCTGGACAGAGAGGTGGCAGCTGCACGCCTCCGCTTACGATGCCACTAATCTTACAAGGGCATTGGTGAGCCAGAGCGTCAGGACTTTCGGCCTCGCGCTTGAATGCAGGGAAGCCCTTAGTGAATTTCAAACAAGGACCCAAGCCTCAGAGGGGAAGATGGCCTCCCTCGCAGAGGAGTTGAAAGCTGCTAAGGCCGAGGCTGAGGAAGCCAAGGCCCAAAAAGTTGAAGAATCGACGAAGCTTGAGTCTGCACTGGCCTAGATCGAGGCCTTAAAAAAGGAAGTATACGAGTCACAGTGCGAGGTGGCCTCCTTAACAAAGAAGGTGGAGATCTCCAATGAGCACCAAAAGGTGACTGTTGAGGCCCTGGAGAAGGCAAATCTCTCCTTGACAGGTGCTCAAGACGCTTATAAGTATCTGGAGGGCCAAATAAAGTGGTACGTGGATGATGCCTCTCATGCAAGGGAAGAGGCCCAAATTGCAGGGGAAGAGGCGGTGAAGGAATACATCGCCAACTTCCATACAACTGAGGAATATAAGAGCTTTAGTGCATACTGGAGGAACTTCGCCTATGCCGAGGTGATGGAGCGGGCGGAGGAGCTGTATCCCAACTTGGATCTGACTCAACTCAGGTCTGAATTTGTGGATGAGGTTCCTCAGACCCTAGCTGAGGAGGTGCAGGGTGATGAGGCAACTGATGCCGAAGCCCCAAGTGCTGAGGCAGAGGAAGCAACTACTGATGCCCAAGTTGCCGAAGCCCCAAGTGATGAGGCGCCTCCGCCATCTAGCCAGGCTTAGACTAGGTTTTTCTTTTCAGTACTTTGAATGTAATGGCCAGAGGCCCTCCTTTGTAATCCATTTTGAATATTAATATAATGTTTTTCTTCATTAATTGTTGTTCTTTATCCACGTTTTTGTGCCTCGTTAAACAAACGAACTGGAGGTTGATAAGAGCACGAACTAAATAACTTTTAACTGTATGAGCCTCGGATTGAAATAAGCGAACATAACTTAAGGAACTGTGTGAGCCTCGGACTTAAGCAAATGAACAACTTAAGGAGATGAACTGTGTGAGCCTCGGACTTAAGCAAATGAACAACTTAAGGAGATGAACTGTGTGAGCCTCGGACTTAAGCAAATGAACATAACTTAAGAAGATGAACTGTGTGAGCCTCGGACTTAAGCAAATGAACATAACTTAAGGAGATGAACTGTTGGAGCCTCAGACTTAAGCAAATGAACATAACTTAAGGAGATGAGCTGTGTGGGCCACGGACTTAAGCAAATGAACATAACTTAAGGAGATGAACTGTGTGAGCCTCGGACTTAAGCAAATGAACATATCTTAAGGAGATGAATTGTTGGAGCCTCAGACTGTAGCGGTGGTGGCTTCTCCCCTTAGCGTTCAGCGAGGCCAAAGGGAGGCATGTGCTAGAGCCTCGGAGTTCAAGCGAGGTGACCCAGAGGTGGGTCCCGAGCCTCTCCTCCGAGGTGACGACGCATCCCAGACATGGTGGATGGTGCAGTCATGTTGAGGCTTCTCTTCTTGGCGTTCAGCAAGGCCAAAGGGAGGCATGTGCTAGCGCCTCGGAGTTCAAGCGAGATGGCCCAGAGGTGGGTCCCGAGCCTCTCCTCCGAGGTGAAGACGCATCCCAGACATGGTGGATGGTGCAGCCATGTTGAGACTTCTCCCCTTGACGTTCAGCAAGGCCAAAGGGAGGCATGTACTAGCGCCTCGGAGTTCAAGCGAGATGGCCCAGAGGTGGGTCCCGAGCCTCTCCTCCGAGGAGAAGACGCATCCCAGACATGGGGGGTGGGGCAGCCATGTTGAGACTTCTCCCCTTGACGTTCAGCAAGGCCAAAGGGAGGCATGTACTAGCGCCTCGGAGTTCAAGCGAGGTGGCCCAGAGGTGGGTCCCGAGCCTCTCCTCCGAAGTGAAGACGCATCCCAGACATGGTGGATGGTGCAGCCATGTTGAGGCTTCTCCCCTTGGCGTTCAGCAAGGCCAAAGGGAGGCATGTGCTAGTGCCTCGGAGTTCAAGCGAGGTGGCCCAGAGGTGGGTCCCGAGCCTCTCCTCCGAGGTGAAGACGCATCCCAGACATGGTGGATGGTGCAGCCATGTTGAGGCTTCTTCCCTCGGCATTCAGTAAGGCCAAAGGGAAGGGATGTGCTAGAGCCTCGGAGTTCAAGCGAGGTGGTCCAGATGTGGGACTCGAGCCTCTCCTCCAAGGTGAGGACGCAGTACGACACGTTGATTTAACCAATGAATTTTATTGAATCATAGAAATATTACAAAGGCTGGGGAATGTCATCCAGCATGTTGATACAATTTATTGATAATAGATCCTGAGGTGCTTAATGTTCCATGGACGGAGTTGTGCCTTGCCGTCCATGTCTTCAATCCAGTAGGTGCCAGGTCGAACTTCCTCTCTGATTTTGTATGGGCCTTCCCAATTCGGGCCTAAGGAACAGGAACCAGGTTCTTTTGAAGATAGGAAGACCCTTCTGAGTACAAGGTCGTTAATTCGGAATGACTTCTTCTTGACTTTGGAGTTGAAGTACCTTGTCATTTTTCTTTGATAGGTGCCAAGTTTCAGCTGGGAGTCGTCTCTTCTCTCTTCAACGAAATCAAGGTCGAGCCTCCGAAGCTCGTCGTTAGTTACTTCGCTGAAATGAAGACGTTGTGGAGATGGAAGTCCGACCTCCACGGGGCTCATCGCCTCAGTCCCATATGCCATGAAAAAAGGGGGTCTCCCCGGTTGGGGTCCTAGTGGTGGGTCGAATCGTCCAAAGTACTTGGGACAACTCATCAACCCAAGCTCCTTTGGATACATCAAGCTTCCTTTTTAGGACGTGCTTGATGGTCTTGTTTACGGCTTCCACTTGGCCATTTGCTTGAGGGTGGTGAGGTGTGGAGAAGTACTTCTTTATGCCGAGCTCCTCACATAGTTCTCTGACCCTTTTGTTGTCAAACTGTCTGCCATTGTCTGAGACGATCGAGTAGGGAATTCCGAACCGGCAAATAATATTTTTCCATAGGAACTTGGAAGTGTTGGCTTCTGTGATTTTTGCCAATGGTTTAGCTTTGACCCACTTTGTGAAGTAATCAATGGCCACTATTGCGAAACTTGCACCTCCTCTACCCTTAGGTAGGGGACCTATGAGGTCCACGCCCCATTTTGAGAAAGGCCAAGGGCTGGAGACTGCAGTCAAGTCCTGTGATGGTTGTCTTTGCACGGGAGAGAATCGTTGGCATTTATCGCATTTTTGTACGAATTTGAGGGCGTCCCGCTTCAGGGTAGGCCAGTAGTACCCTTGCCTCAGTATTTTTTGTGCCAGAGATAGGCCTCCGGAGTGGTTGCCGCACACTTCCTCGTGGATTTCTCTTAGTATGTAGGTAGCCTCTTCTCCTCCGACGCATCGTAAGAGTGGAGAGGAGAAGCTTCTCTTGTAGAGAATGTCATCAATGAAGAGGAAGTGGGCCGACCTCCTCCTTAGCTTATAAGCCTCATTCTTGTTGGTGGGCAGCACCTGGTCCTTTAGATATGCTATGATCGGTTGCATCCAGGTGGGAGTTCCTGCGACCCACATGACATTGGGGGCCTCGATAGAAGGCAGGAGGAGGTGCTCAATAAGCACTACTGTGAGTAGCTTTGAGTCATTGCTACTAGCAAGCTTCGAGAGTGGATCCGCATGTGTGTTTTCGATGCGGGGAATCTGGATTAACTCGAACTTTTCAAAGGACGGGATGAGGTTCATCACCGTTTTCCAATAGGAGGCCATCGTTTTGTCTTTGGTTGAGAAGTTACCATTAACCTGGCTAACAACTAGCTGGGAGTCACTACTGATGAGTAGCCTCTTTACTTGCATTTCCTTGGCCAGTCTGAGGCCCGCAAGGAGTGCCTCATACTCCGCTACATTATTGGTGGCTTTGAATCCGAACCTCACCGTCGAGGTGAGCTTGTGACCCTAGGGGCTGACGAGGACAACACCGGCGCCTGAGCCGAGCTCCCCAGCTGAACCATCCACGAAGAGGCTCCACGTGGGGGCTCAATGGGTTCCATAATTGCATCCACCTCGGGTAGGTTGGCGAATTCAGCCACAAAGTCAGCTAAGGCTTGCCCCTTGATGGCTACCTTAGCCTTGAACACAAGGTTGAATTCACTTAGTTCTACTGCCCATTTCAATAGTCTTCCTGAGGCATCGGGCTTCTGGAGTACCTGCCTCAGGGGAAAATTTGTAAGTACATGGATGGTATGAGCTTGAAAGTAGGGTCTCAATTTCCTGGAAGCCGTGATTAAGGCCAGAGCGAGTTTCTCCATATCGGGGTAACGAGTTTCCGACGATAGGAGCGCTTTACTCGTATAGTAGACGGGGAGTTGGGTGGACCCTTCTTCTCGAATCAGAACCGAACTAATGGCCTCATTGGAGACGGCCAGATATAATTGCAAGATATCACCGGGCTTCGGCTTGGAGAGGAGGGAGGCCTGTCCCAGGTGCCTTTTCAGGCCTTGGAAGGCCTCTTCACATTCCTCAGTCCATTGGAATTTCTTCCCAGCCTTGAGCACTTTGAAAAATGGGAGGCACTTGTCAGTCGCTTTGGAGACGAAGCGACTAAGTGCTGCCACTTGTCCAGTTAAGCTTTGCACTTCATTTGGCTTTTGAGGAGACCTCATCTGGCACAAAGCCTCAATCTTCTCGGGGTTGGCCTCGATTCCTCATTGGTTGACCATGTACCCCAAGAATTTGCAGGAAGCCACCCCAAAGTCACATTTAAGCGGGTTGAGCTTCATCCTGTACCTTCTGAGGATTTGGAAGGTATTGTTGAGGTGTGCTATGTGGTCCTATGCTTCTAAACTCTTCACCAGCAAGTCATCCACGTAGACCTCCATTGCCTTGCCAATGAGGTCCGTAAACATTTTGTTCACGAGTCTTTGGTAGGTTGCTCCGGCGTTTTTCAACCCGAAGAGCATCATTCTATAGCAATAGAGACCTCGGTCCGTGATGAAAGAGGTGTGCTCTTCATCGGCCGGATGTATGGGGATTTGGTTGTAGCCGGAGTATGCATCCATGAAACTCAACAACTCGTGCCCGGCCGTGGAGTCTACCAATTGGTCAATCCTTGGAAGAGGAAAGCTGTCTTTCGGGCAAGCTCTATTGAGGTTGGTAAAGTCGATGCATACCCTCCATTTGCCATTGTGTTTCTTAACCAGGACTGGGTTGGAAACCCACCTCGGATAGGTGGCCTCCCTGATGAAGCCATTTTGGATGAGCTTCCGAACCTCTTCCTTCAGGGCCTCATACCTCTTAGGTTTGAGGGCTCTCCTTTTTTATCTATGCGGGGCAACCTTAGGATCAATTTTCAAGTGGTGGCAGCTGACCTTGGGGTCAATGCCCACCATGTCCTCATGCCTCCAAGCAAAGATGTCAAGGTTCTTGCCTAGGAAGTCCTTAATCTTTTCTCTCAAAATGTTGGATAGGCCTTTGCCTACCTTCAGGACCTTGGAAAGGTCTCGGGGGTCGGCCGAGAAGCTCTCAAGTTTCTCTACGGGGGATGCTTGAGACTCATGTTCCATTGTGCGGGGGTCAATCTCATCAATGATTAGCACCTCCGGATTAAGCGGCATGTCAATCATATCAACATCTTCTTGTTCAGTGGGACCGTCACCTGGGACATCCGCCATGACCACATCAGCCATGATCACGTGGACGTCCCGGGGCTCTACCTTCTTAATGGAGTTTAGATAGCACTCTCTCACCGTTGCCACCCCATTTTCTGTCGGGAATTTCATGCATAGGTGGTGGATGGAAGTGACTGCTCCCAATCCTTCAGGGCTAGTCTGTCCAAGACTCCGTGGTAAGCCGACCAGCTGTCAATTATGAGGAATTCCATGAAGTTCATCGTAGTTTGAAGAGACTCTCCCATCTCCACTGCCAGTGTTATCTTTCCCCTCGGAGTGATGCTATCTCCGGTAAATCTGTACAATGGAGTGGTGGTGGGCGTCAACTGATGGTCCAATATCATTTTGTCAAAGGCGGACCCAAATAGGATGTTGACGGAGCTGCCGTTGTCGACTAGCATTCGTTTGAGCCCATTCTGGGCTATGACAGCCCTCACCACAAGCGCATCGCAATGGGGGTAATGAACTCCTTCGGCGTCTTCCTGGGTGAAGACAATGGGTGGTACTTGGTTTCTTCGGGAGCTATTTTCCACAATGTAACTCGTCAAAGGGGGTGTTTAGCCTCCCGAGCATAATTTCTTTTGGCGTTTCGTGTTTCACCACCAACATAAGGGCCTCCAAATATGGTATCCACCTCGGGGACAGGGGCCTCATCTTGAGAGTGCCGATTTCTTCGGTGCCTACGTCCTTCCCTGGGCCTCTCTGCATCATGCTCCCTTCGTCGTGGGGATTCATCCCTTTGACGGGGAGCGGCCTCCTCACGCCCACGTCGGTTGTCGTGCCTGGGCGGGGGCCTGTTCGCCTGGGGCGAATCATGTCTGTCTCTGGCGGGTTCCTACCGGGAGCGGTGTGCATAGTCTCTGCAATCCGCGGTGTCATGCCCGTAGGACCTGTGATGCGAACAGTATCCTGGGAGGTTCGGATTGGACCTATTTCTAGATACAAAGCCTCGGCCTCGGCCTCTCCCTTTGCAGGGTCCCTGCTGGGCCTGTGTCTGATATGGGTCAGCAATTGGGTTGACATCCTCATATGCCAAGGTAGGAACCGCGTTCAGAGTTGTGGTGGCCAGTGCTTGTCCAGAGTTCTCATTTCCGGTTTGTTTCAGCTGGTAGTCCATAAGGTGGGAGGTCGAACCCCTACCTCGCTGCCTTTGAGGAGGTGGGAGGCCTCTGCTTGCCTTGTTCCTATGCTCAATCAATTCTTCATTGATTATCTCCCTTCTCATCATCTCTAGTAGGGCGTCATAGGTGGTGGGGTCTTGATTCTGCACATCCCTCCAGAATAGGGTGTTCATGTTCAGGCCTCCCCTCAATGCAGATAGTGCTTCTCTATCGGTGACTTGTACGCAGTAAGTCATCTCGTCGGTAAAGCGTGATAGGAAGCTCTTTAGGGACTCCCCATGTGCCTGTCTCATGTCTTAGAGACACTGGATGGGGAAGACGCTGGATGGGGACCTTTCCTTCCTTGCTCACTGCGAATCGCTTCAAGAATGTCGTCTTGAACTTGGGCCAGCTTCGGATGCTCCCAGGTGGCAACCTGCTATACCAGATTTCAGCCGCTCCACTGAGGGTTAAGTGGAAAACCCTGCACTTCACGGCTGGGATGGCACCCCTCAGGCTCATGTGAGTTTTGTAAGCGTTGAGGTGCTTCTCCGGGTCGCCTCTCCCGTCATACTTTGGTATTTTTGGCATGACGTAGTGGCTCGGGACCTGGGCATTCCTTAGTTCTCTTGAGAATGGCAGGTTCTCATCATCATCGTCCAAGTCACAGGATCTCTGCTGCTCATCAGAATCGTAGTCATCGACCTTGTACCTTGGTTGTTGGCGAGAGGGTCCGGGCCGGTTCCTAGCCTCTTTCTCCCTCCTTTGCGGGGCAGCACGGGGGGCATTTTCATGCCTTTTCTCTGGCTGCTGGGGCATTGGTGGTGGAGGCTGTGGCCTCGTCCGAGGCTGCTGTTGACCGAGCCTCGATTTGATGGGGCTGATTCTGTCAAAAACACTGCCAGCTCTCCTATATCTTGGATCTTACTTATATGGAGGTGGAAAATCATCGTGACTCATTTGGGCCTCGGTAGGTCGACCAGAAGCATAGTTGGAGAAAATGTCGACTCCCACTTCCCTCTCGAACGGGCTTCCACCCCAGCCATAGTCTGGCGAGGCAGCCTTATGACTCTGAACCTCGTCCTCTTGCTGATAGTGCCTGTGGGGGGCGTATGGAGGAATGGGGAAGCCTCCCTGGCCTTGCATTTGGGCCATGAGGGAGTTTTGGTTGGCAATATCCCTCATGTTGGCTGCCATGGTAGCCATTTCTCTTGATAGTCGTGCTGTCGTACGCATTCCACTTCTCCTTTGGTGGTGGTGGAGCCTCGGCCGAGCTGCTGGGGCAGCAGGCTGGGGAGGCACATTCGTGCTTTCCCTTACCCTCTTGGGGGGAGTATCTTCGTTAGAACTCATTTTTCTTTTATCAAACTCTGATTTGTCCAAGTGATAGGGGTTCCTCCTGTTCTTTTTCAAGAACAAATCCTTTTTCAAGGGGGGTTACCCAAATGTTTTTCAGTAAGCTTTTACCACAAGGTTGCTCGTGGTTATGGTATGGTTTCCCATAGACGGCGCCAATCTGTTGACCCCAAAAAGTGCGCCAACAGATGCCGATCCCACCCGCGCTTGCGTGGGCGAATGTCCAACACGCTAAGACACGTGGACGGTCTAAAACGAGCGGTTCAAAGGGCGTGGGAGTAGCCCAACGACGTGGGACGGTGACGTTCGGAATCCGACGGGTTGTTCGTAATCCGATTGTACAATAATTACCAACCGGTGTTCATAAATGTATATGTAAATGTGTATAAACTCGATTTATGTATTGCAAGTAAAATGAGAGAGAGTTGAGTAAATGTAGTTCTTAGTATTGATTCTTGCATTCGCCTTTTGATATTACACAAGGGAAGTATTTATAATGGTACATATGAAATGGGAGCCCTTGGATGAAGTGGCACGTGGCCTCATCTCTTTAGTTCAAACATCTTTTCCTAGGTATGGGGCTTGATTTGCTAGCTTACGGCGCATTTATTGCTTGTGCAGGGCCTCCATACTAGTGACAAAACTTGACCTTTATGCTTATGACAAACGTTCCATCAATCATTCGAATAAGATCTGTGCAGGCGATCTCTTGGGAAAAGTGACCATGGAGGATGTTTCCTTGTGGTTCAGAGACTCGCGCATCAGCTTCGGGGCTTCGGCCAGTTGTCATGATACTTTCACTTGAGGGCCTCAGCTGCTCTCAACAGGTTCCAGCAACCTGACTTCGGTTTGTAGGCCTCGGTCAAAAAGGAGCCTCGGCAGATGGACGTCGGCTCGAAGCAATTCGGATGTAGCCCACCTCGACATTGTGTGCCACCTCGGCAGGAATGCCATGTGGATCGCCATGAGTGGGCTAGTGTCCCAGGTAGGTTGGCTAGGTGTGACAACACGCAACAAAGTATATAATTTATTTTTCATTCTATTGGCACCCTGATTTTGTAAAATATTTCAAACGAGACCTGGACAAGTTTCCTAATTACCAATACATAATTACGTATGGTATTTATATTGATATTGGTAAGCCACTAAAATTTACTCGACATTTATGCAATATTTTTGAGATGATCAAAGAGAGCGAATAAGCCAAGGATACTAGGGGATTCCCTTCTTCCGCCTTACTTTTTATTTATTTGTTGCGGTATTAATGTCCCTAAAATCAAAAAGAGAAGAATCTTAATTTAGCATCCAGGTCGAAATATGGCTTTAAATTCCCTTAGTCCCGTCAATAAACAATTTTTTCTTATGGCCCGAATCGTAAAAGCACTTTGATCTCATATTTCGGAGAAAGTAAGTGGCTCAATGCCTCAATCCATCCGAGGAGAATTCGAGAAAGAATTCCACATCTCCTTTTTTATTCCCAAGTCCTAACAAGATGCATTTCAAGGCTTCAAAAAACAAAACTTAGAGAAAGAGAAAACATCATATCTTCTTCTGCCAATAATAAGAAATAATGTAAGACCATTTCCAAGTTTAGTACCCTCGACAACAATTCATTGGTAGCTACGAGTACTGCGAACGTTGTTGCAGCACTCGTAGAGATTCGAGAGAATAGTACCGGAACCATTTTTAAGATCTCTAGTCTCACGATTCCATAGTATGGACTATACTACCAAACGGACTCTTGTTCCGACCCTATTAGGTGGAACTTTTGGTGTTTAAAATGTTAATTATAAATCAAACACGTTTTAAAACTCTACTTCCCACCTCATTTTATTAGAGTTTCAATTCATTAAAACAGAGGATGGAGGTTTATCGTATTGTGAAACTATTATACTACATATATTCAACCCCTTGTTTGATAACCATTATTTGAATTTTAATTTTTTTTTTCATTTTCTACATACTTATTTTTAATCATACTTCACACGATAAAATATTCTACATATATACCCAAAATTATTCTTTTTTTTAATCATATTCTTTTAAAAATCACTATTCAAATTGTTACTTTTTTCAAATAATAGTTGTGAAACAAGGTTTCAATGTCGACGCTCTTCGATAAGATAGATATACTTGTTTGTACATGTTGAAAAATAATAGGAAATAATAGTGTTACCGTAATTTATATTTGGCCAGAGTAACGATGTTTGGATGGTTTTTAACGGTCGAAGCAAGAGTTCGACTCTTTCTCCTTAAAATGATAATGCTCCGCATTGGTACTAACGGTATTGCAGCACTCGTTTCCCAAAATACAACGACCTCATCTTGTAATAGTAGTACTCCAAATTACAAGACCCGACGAACCCGTAAAGTTTAGATCTCTCCACACACACTAGATGACTGAAATGCACGAAAAGTAATTTTCGAGGACTGAATTATAAAAACAGAAATTATGCAAGGACAAAGGGATAATTTCGTGAGAGTAGAAAATCAATTCTGATTTTTGGAATGAATAAAAACTGGGGTATGGGGGCCTATTTATAGATGTTGAAAGGTTGTGTCCCAACGGACACAACTGTCAAAAAGTTGTGTCCAAAAGACACAAACGATTTGGACAGTCAACCGTCACTTGGACAATCAACCCGTTAAATTCTAGAAGCACCGTACCACGTGTCACACACAGAAAATTCGGGGAAGGAAAAAAAATTAATAACATAAAATATATTATTATTATAATAATAAAATAATATAATTAAATATTATTTTACCAAAAAATATATATCAGCTTGGCCCAAGCCCAAGCTCACGACCCACGACCCGTGACCCGTGACCCGTGACCGTGCCGTGCCGAGCCAAGCCGAGCCGGCCGGTCGGACGGACGGCGACGGTGGCGCCCGCGTGTGGGCTTTGGTTTAACCTACTAGCATGTAGGTTCTCTCCCCCTCAAAGACTATTGGTACCCTTTGGAGCCCAAACCCAAGTCCCAAACTTGAGCTATATAAGGTGGTTTATATTCTTCTAGTTTTCCTATGTGAGATTGGTATTTTCCAATTTCCCACATATTTTATTTCAACATAAAGTGGGTATCTTTTGGCCTTAATTTCTCATTCACTCTAAATTGGTTTTGAGAAAATAAATATATCATATTAATCTACTCATGGAGTAGAACACATTCGGCCAAAAAAATCTTATTTCCGATTAACGGGACCAACTAAATTAATTGGTCAAAAGTTGGTCAAACCAACTAATTAAAACCAATTTTTCCAACAACCCCCTACATGAATGGAAATTAATGCAGTAGACTATGCAAACCCTATAGAGAGATTAGGCAGAATGTTATTGCATCTGGATAGGTACCTTATGGGTTTGAACCTTCCGTAGTAGAATACTATTGAATTTACTTGGCTAATCAGTGAACGCGGTGTCTTGAACTGTCAGCCGTTTTTGTAAACTAAGACAATAGTATCAACACAATAACCTTCCTAACATTTTCGAATTCTCACTGTTGTGTTCATTTTGGCCCTGAACAACTCTTGGATTTTATAAGTGCTTTAGAGAATTCAAGCCTTTGAAACATTTTCATAGAAGCGGCCACACTTCATACTTGTATAGGTGATCTCTTATTAAGAGTACCTGACGTACTCCACTTAGGTAGTCCAAGATATAAGAATCATTAAAAGTATAACTTAACCTAAAACTTTCTGCAGATAGCACTTCCTTATCATAGGAATGGGTAGGAGTTAACTCCGAAGTGTTTATTGAATCTTCATAACTTAGTTGTCTCATTGAACCAAGATTTTGGGATCTCCAGTCAGCAATGTTGGGTTACCATTATAAAGATTCTTATGTAGTAGGCTTTAAGCCCATTCCCCTTGATAGACAGTATACTTGATCTCTTGGTAAGCCTTTGGTAAGCGGATCTGCCAGATTTTCTCTAGACTTTACATAATATATGGAAATAATACCATTTGAGATCAACTGCTTAACTGTATTATGTCTTCGACGTATATGTCGAGACTTACCATTATACATACTACTTTGTGCTCTACCGATAGCCGACTGACTATCACAATGTATACTAATTGCAGGCACAGGCTTAGGCCAACATGGAATATTCTCTAAAAAATTTCGAAGTCATTCTGCTTCCTCTCCAACTTTATCTAAAGCTATGAATTTAGATTCCATTGTGGATCGAGTTATACATGTTTGTTTAGAGGATTTCCAAGATACAGCCGCACCACCAATTGTAAAAACATACCCACTAGTGGATTTTGAGCCTTTTGTATCTGATATCCAATTAGCATCACAGTATCCTTCTAATACAGCTGGATATCTCCTATAATGTAATCCAACATTTGAGGTGTATCGTAGATATCTTAGAACCCTTACCAGTGTTTTCCAATGGTTATTATTTGGGTTACTTGTATATCTACTAAGTTTGTTTACTGCATATGCAATATCCGGACGAGTGTAGTTTGTAATATACATTAGACTGCCTATTATCCGAGAGTATTCTAATTGAGATACGGGTTCGCCTTTATGTTTAGCCAAATGTAGACTTAAATCTACTGGTGTTTTAACTGGACTTTCATCATACATATTAAACCTTTTAAGTACAGTCTCAATATAGTGAGATTGAGACATTACAAGTCCCTCAAATGTTTTAAGAATTTTAATTCCTAATATTACATCTGCAATACTCATATCTTTCATGTCAAAATGTTTTGTTAACATTTTCTTGGTATTTGTTATCATATCATAACTACTACCCACAATTAGCATGTCATCAACGTATAGATATACAATTATATATGTATTAGGAGTGGTTTTAATATAAACACATTTATCACATTCGTTAATCTTAAAACCATTTGACAACATAGTTTTATCAAATTTTGCATGTCATTGTTTTGGCGCTTGTTTTAGTCCATATAATGAGTTGACGAGTCCACACACCTTTTTCTCCTGTCCAGGAGCGATGAACCCTTCGAGTTGTTCCATATAAATTTCTTCTTCTAACTCACCATTTAAGAAAGCGATTTTGATGTCCATCTAATGGATTTCCAAATTATGCAATGCTGCGATTGCAATTAATACTCTAATTGATGTTATCCTTGTCACAGGTGAGTATGTATCGAAAAAATCAAGGCATTCCCTTTGTTTGAATCATTTAGCTACCAATCTGGCCTTGTGTTTATCAACTGATCCATCAGTCTTTAATTTTTTTTTGAAAATCCATTTACAACCTAATGGTTTATTACCAGGTGGGAGATCTACCAATTCCCAGGTATAATTCTGCATAATAGAATCAATTTCACTATTGATAGCCTCTTTCCAGAATGGAGTTTCTGGACTAGACATTGCTTCATTGAATGTCCTAGGCTCATTTTCTAACATATAAGTTAAAAAATCTGGACCAAAAGATGTAAATGTTTTGGTTCTTTTGCTAAGTCTTGGTTCTTCATCACTTTGAGGATTACTAATTGCAGAATCATAAGTTCATTTTTGCGGGCTTATTTCTTTCCGATCTTTACAAGGAAACTTGTCCTCAAAAAATGCAGCATTCCTAGATTCAATGATAGTATTTTCATGTATATCCGGAATGTCAGACTTATGTACGAGGAACCGATAAGCACTACTGTTATTAGCATATCCAATGAATATGCAATCGATAGTTTTAGGCCCTATTTTAATTTGTTTAGGCTTTGGTATTTGTACCTTAGTCAAACACCCCCACACTTTTAAGTATTTGTACGAAAGTTTATGACCTTTCCATACCTCATAAGGAGTTTCGTTCCTACCTTTGTGTGGTACTTTATTTAAAATGTGGTTAGCTGAGAGAATTGCTTCCCCCCACAAATTCTGAGGTAAACCAGAACTAACCAACATAGCGTTCATCATCTCTTTTAGAGTGCGATTTTTACGTTCTGCAATACCGTTTGATTGAGGTGAATAAGGAGCTGTAGTTTGATGAATAATCCCAGAATCTGAACAAAATTCATCAAACGGTGCTCCATATTCCCCACCTCTTTCACTACGAACAATTTTTATTCGTTTGCTTAGTTGATTCTCAACCTCATTCTTGTACTGTTTCAATACTTCTAAAGCCTCGTCTTTACTCCTTAACAAAAAGACATAACAATACCTTGTGCAATCATCTATAAAAGTAATAAAATACTTTTTACCTCCTCTAGTTTGCACAAACTTTAAATCACAAATATCACTGTGAATTAGTTCTAGAGGATTCGAGTTCATTTCAACTGAATGAAATGGTGTTTTTGCTAATTTAGCCTCTACACATGTTTCGCATCGATGATTTTGATCAAAGGACATTGAAGGTAATAAATCTAAACTTACTAATCTTCGTAATGTATTAACATTTACATGTCCTAACCTATCATGTCATAAGTTAGAAGACTCAATCAAGCAAGTAGAAGATTTATTTTTATTAATATCAAAATCACGGAGTACAGGCATTACATTCAATTTGAATAGCCCATTGGCTAAGTACCCTTTGCCTACAAACATTCCATTTTTGGTGAGTACAAATTTGTCAGATTTAAATACCAGCCTAAACCCATTCTTGCTTAAAAGAGCTCCGGATACCAAGTTTTTGCGAATATCGGGAACATGCAGCACATTGATGAGTGTTACTTCTTTCCCTGATGTCATCTTCAGCACTACTTTACCTTGACCAATAACTTTTGATGTTGCTGAGTTGCCCATGAAGTGTCGTCCATTGATAAGAGTGTAAGATGAAAACATCTCCTTATCCGCACAAACATGACGAGTAGCGCCAGTATCAACGAACCATTCTCTCGGATTATCCACGATGTTTGTTTCAAATACAACAGCCGAGAGCATTAGTTCAAACACTCCGTTAGACAGTCTGTCTTCTTCAGTCAAGTGCAGTTGGTCCTTTTTGTTTTGCTTTTTCTTCTGGCAGTCCTTTGCAATATGACCAGGCTTACCGCAGTTATAGCAATCTCCTTTGAATTTCTTGGTCTTGCTCTTTTGCTTGCTATTATTTGGGTGCTTCCTTTTCTTGCTAGTATTTGGCTCCACCAAGTTGACTTTAGCTTCCATTTGCTGCTTTCCAGACTTCTTTTCAGCATTTCGATTATCTTCCTCAATTCTTAATCTAACAATCAAATCTTCAAGTCCCATTTCCTTGCGTTTATGTTTCAGGTAGTTCTTGAAATCTTTCCACATTGGTGGTAACTTTTCAATAATTGCAGCTACCTGGAATGGTTCACAGAGCTTCATGCCTTCTGCATGTATATCGTGCAAGATAAGTTGTATCTCTTGGACTTGAGTCATTACTGTTTTAGAATCTACCATTTTGAAGTCCAGGAATTTGCCTACAACGAATTTCTTCAATCCGGCATCTTCTGTTTTGTAATTCTTTTCCAATGACTCCCATAGTAATTTAGCCGTTTTGACGGAACAGTATACGTTGTTTAGTGTGTTGTCAAGACAATTGAGGATATAATTTCTGCACAAGAACTCACTATGACTCCAAGCATCAAATGCTGCTCGTTTTTGAGAATCTGTTTCCTTCTCCTCAACAGTTGGAGCATCCTCTTTCAAGATTTTGACCAGATTCAGAATTGTGAGATAGAACAACATTTTTTGTTGCCATCTCTTAAAATCCACTCCCGTGAATTTTTCCGGTTTCTCCCCATGAGCATTGTTAGGGGGTACGACAGACGTATTAGGAGGGTATGACAGACGTACTACTACTTGCCATTATCGTTTTAAGATTGTTGAAAAATAATAGCAAATAATAGTGTTATCATAATTTATATTTGGGCAGAGTAACGATATTTGGATGGTTTTGAACGGTCGAGGCAAGAGTTCGACTCTTTCTCCTTAAAATGATAATGCCCCGCACTGGTACTAACGGTATTGCAGCACTCATTTTCCAAGATACAACGACCTCATCTTGTAATAGTAGTATTCCAAATTACAAGACCCGACGAACCCGTAAAGTTTAGATCTCTCCACACACACTAGATGACTGAAATGCACGAAAAGTAATTTTCGAGGACTGAATTATAAAAATAGAAATTATGCAAGGACAAAGGGATAATTTCGGGAGAGTAGAAAATTAATTCTGATTTTTGGAATGAATAAAAATCGGGGTATGGGGGCCTATTTATAGATGTTGAAAGGTTGTGTCCCAACAGACACAACTGTCGAAAAGTTGTGTCCAAAAGATACAAATGGTTTGGACAGTCAACCGCCACTTTAGACAGTCAACCGTCACTTGGACAATCAACCCGCTAAATTCTAGAAGTACCGTACCACGTGTCACACACAGAAAATTCGGGGAAGGAAAAAAATTAATAATATAAAATATATTATTATTATAATAATAAAATAATATAATTAAATGTTATTTTACCAAAAAATATATATCAGCTTGGCCTAAGCCCACGACCCACGGCCGTGCCGTGTCGGCAGGTCGGACGGACGGCGACGGCGGCGCGCGCGTGTGGGATTTGGTTTAACCTACTAGCATGTAGGTTCTCTCCCCCTCAAAGACTATTGGTACCCCTTGGGGCCCAAACCCAAATCCCAAACTTGAGCTATATAAGGTGGTTTATATTCTTCTAGTTTTCTTATGTGAAATTGGTATTTTTCAATTCCCACCTATTTTATTTCAACATCAAGTGGGCATCTTTTGGCCTTAATTTCTCATTCACCCTAAATTGGTTTTGAGAAAATAAATATACCATATTAATCTACTCATGGAACAGAATACATTCGGCCAAAGAAATCTTATTTCCGATTGAAGGGACCAACTAAATTAATTGATCAAAAGTTGGTCAAACCAACTAATTAAAACCAATTTTTCCAATAGTACATTCTACAAAACTCTCAAAGATTACTTTACTAGGAACACTTCAGAATGCACGATCATCTCAAAGACAATTATGTACACTTTTTCAATTGAAATGACAATTTAGTCATTCCATGAATAACACCTATTCCTATGTTGACACCACAATATAATTCTTACTATTCATTTTCCTACAAATTTGTAACCAATGTGTCCATGACAGTGTTCTTAGTTATGTATGTTGGGGAATACACCGATTATGTGCATATGATATTCATAAAAGCATATCGTTTATTTGCGTGAAATCGAAACGTAATTTTGACTTACCAAAATAGAATTTGAGAAGCAAAATAATAATAATTACCGAACCCAAATGTATGAATATTGATTCATCTTTTTCGATTTTTGAACGAAAGTAAGTTATTCTTTGAATCAAACCTCGCAGAACAAACATGTAAATAATGTTAATCTGTTTCTGAAATCAAATTATAATTAAGAGAAATCAGAAAATGAAGGAAAAAAGATGCAAATGATGAATTTTGGGTCGAGGCACGTGTTTGATATTTGGTCCTTAAGATAAATTTGCCTCACATCGGTGCCAACGATTTTTCGACAATCATTTTCCAAGATACAACGACCACGTTAAGTCATAGGAGCACTATAAATGACTTCGACCAACAACCTTGAACGAAATTCCCTTTCTACCATAACAATGATTTTGATGTAAAAGATAATCACTTTTACAAAGTGTTTTATGTAACTTAACATGAAATAAATAATATGAAATTATGGAATGAATGGAAATGACAAATACATATCTAAAGGGTCCTATATATAGAAGATGAAGGGTTGTGGATGAAGGGACACACCCCAAATCCAGCATTTTTCATGGAAAGTTGCAACATTTCATATCGAAAAGTTGCAACACTTTATTTCAAATCTGCATTTTTTCGAAAAGTTGCAACACTTCATTTTTCCAACTTTGGACTGCAATTTCTCATTCATCCGGAATTGGTTTCGAGATTCCAAATATATCACGACGATCTACTCGACAAGTAGAATAAGTTGGTCTATTTACTTTTGTAATTTGACTATCGGATCAAGTCCGAACGATCGATCGAAGTTGACACGAAGTCACACTTTTTCATTTTCCTAGTTTTAAGCTTAACCAATTTTCGGTTAATTTTTGAACCAATTCCAACAATGTAGTGGATGTTGAATCCTTCACATAATTATTTCTCTTACACTTATAGTTCAAAATCCTCATTTCCATACAACGAGTCAATGGTCGGCCAAAGCGTGGACCCCAATTAAATTTATCCATTTGAAAGTCGGTCCATAATGATTTATATATATGGGTTATTCTTGGGTAACAATTCTCTGGACGTCCAGGGATTGTCGCATGAGCTTTTTTTTTTTTTTTTTAAATATATATGTATATATAATATAAATGGGACCCATAGTGGACCCCACGTGTAATGGTGATTAATTGATAAGGCCACAAAAATGAATGATTAAACTCCGCAGAGCAATCACAATCATAATGTCAAAAGGTCAAGCCATTAAGATGCTCTACTTTTACGCAAACAACGAAAAAAGAGCTCAAGTTTAAACATAGCTTTAGCCTCCAGTTGGCTCCATTTTTTCAAATTGAAATGAGTGAAATAGTAATACCTTTTTTTTTTTTTTTTTTAAATGAGCGGTTAAAAAAAAAAAAGAAAAATTTTTCGATTTACATATAAGATTATTTTATGAAAAATTGTGTGATTGAAAGTAGGTGAAAGAAAATGAAATTTAATTTAATGTGGGACAAAGGAGCTTAATTGAGTTTGGACTAAGCAAAAATAATTTTTTTCTCGATTTATTTTCATGCATTCAAAAAAAATTAAAAACTCCCACCTCAATCATTCAAATAAATATAGCAGTTTAAAATTTTAAGAAAGATCAGCTCGAAGGTAAATTGAGAAATGACTAAAGGTTGCCCCCAGGGCATATCTCCCAGTGACAAAGGGGAGGGCGGATAGGGCTCAGCGCGGCAGTGTGCAGAGTTCGATTCCCCGCAAGGTGGAATTGACTTTGTTGTAAGCGGGAGTTACCATATGGGTTAACAACCTTGACCTATCCATGTGCTCTCCACCCTGACTCCTGAGAGGCACATCCACGAAGGCTCAGGGCAGGGTCGGTGGGGGCCCTTAAGATTGGGATTCAACCTTTTTGAGAAATGACTAAAGGTTCAGTTGACATGGATTCTGAAAAGTCAAACAGAGTTTTTGAGATTCCAAAACTATTTTAGACATGAAAGTGCTTCTTCTAATTAAAAAAAAAAATAAAAAAAATCCCCCCCCCCCCCACCCCCAAAAAAAAAAGTGCTTCCGAAATAGAAAACTTTTTAAAAATTAATTTTGAAACAAAAATTAAGATAATCAATATGATGATTATATTCAGACCACATCACATTTATTGAAGATCTATAATTTTTTTTTTCTTTAAATTTATGTCCATAACTTTTCTTGTCATGTTATTATCTTTCATTAACTATTAAATATTGATCTTCATCATGATTTTTGTCTGAAATAAATACAGTTATAATGCTTTAAAACTAGGGACAAATGTCAATCTTAATTTTATATTTTTATTTTTGACTCATTCGAAAGTACAAGAGGTAAATAAGTCATTTAAATCTAACTCAATAAATTTTTTTTATTAGAACCCTGTTATCTAAGAATACGATAAAAAAAAAAAAAAAATTTGAGGACATAAACGAGATAATCAATAAATGTTATACACATTTCATGTAATTAAAATATAATATCCTTATTATTAAAAAAAAAATAAAAAATTTGGTGTGAACTAGCTTTTGACAAAGTGCCGTAAAGATATAATTATAGATAAACTGCTCATCATGAGGTGGTCGAGTTGGTGTAGTAGGTAGCACGGAGGCCTTTAATCATGTGTTCGATTCCCCCTACCAACACTTTTTTGGTCGAGCCTATCGCACCGAACTTACCTAAAACAGTTTACCTGATTAGTGTAATTTGTAGGCTATTACGTCAGTTCGAGAGTTTATCTAGTGCGCATTCGAAGGGTAGCGCCTGCGGGTTCCCCGTCATTAAAAAAATAATAATAAAATAAAAAATTATTATCATTATAGATAAACTTCTATCTTTTATCAGTAATAACTATATTGTTTAATTTTAAGACACCAGCGCGTAAATAGCATGGTTATTGGCATCAATCTTGTCGCAAATCTCTCTGTAAGAAACTATATACAAAATTGCTAGTGAAAATACAATCAAAACGTGATTCTGGGTTGGCAACATGGAATTAGGGTTCTGAAAAATTGAAATTAGAAAAAACTTCGTTGATTTTTTTGTTTTTTTTAAAAAAAATTAACGGGTTTCAATTCCAAGGGCCGAATTTCATCTTGCCAAATCCGCTAAAAAATGAAAACCCTTTTCAAAAAAAAAATAAAATAAAATAAAATAAAATATATATATAATTTGATCTTATTTTTCTCTTTGTATTTCAAATTTTCTGTAGTGGAGTTTGCTTTTACTCCTTATATTTTATCCAATATCGTGGAATAACTGCAGAGTAGATTTTTCATTTTTTGTCAATTCACGTATTTCTTTTCCCATTTGGTTTATCCTTCCACTTTTCTGTTTGTGTTCGTGTTTTTATCTTGGGTTTTTAGAGCCAAATTTTTAGGTTTTCGGATTGGAAAAGTTGAATTTGTGAAGAGGGAAGAAGGTGGCTGGTGCTTCTTGTTTCCAGAAGAAGAGATCTTTTCTGCAGAGAATCAGGTGATAATTCTTTCAGTTTACAAATATTTTTTATTTTATATGGTATGGTGTTTCTTGATTGACTTTTAGAACTGGGCTAATCTCCCTTTATTGAGAATTTTTATATGATGGACATGAATTTGATCAGTGAATCATAGAACAAGAATTCAGAATGTAGATTCTATTATAATTTGTTCATTGTTCATATAGTTCTCGTTCTTCTGATGATTTGTGGTGTGGGGTGAAAGGTGGGGTGGACCTATATGTCAGTATGATCACAGAGCATATGTTTTCTTGACCATTGGATTAGGTAACAATTATTGATTGAAAGAGAGAATTGTCAAATGAAATCCTAGGATCTCTTGCCAATAGTCACAATTCAAGAAGAATATATTTATTAAATATTTTCATTGCATTGAAACCTTCTGCTTTTGAATCAAATTAAACTGCTTTATACAAGTTTAATATTTTTGTTATTTCCTCCTTTTCGTTCCTCAGACGTATGTCGAGTTGTTCGTATTTCAAAATCGAACACATAATGGCTGAGGTTGACATTTCTGCTTTAAAAGACTTACTTTGTGCTCAACAACAGCTTCTCCAGAAGCTTTACAATGAGTTGGATGCAGAAAGAGAAGCCTCCTCGACTGCAGCCAGTGAAGCCTTATCTGTGATATTGCGTTTGCAAGGAGAAAAGGCTGCAGTAAAAATGGAAGCCGAGCAATATAAAAGATTGGCAGAGGAGAAAATGTCTCACGCAGAAGAATCTTTAGCAATATTTGAAGATGTTGTATATCAGAAAGAAATGGAGGTGGCTGATTTAGATTATGAACTTCGAGCCTGTAAATTTAAATTATTAAACATGGGTTGTATTGATCCCTGTGTTGGTGAGATTAAGTTTCCCGAAAATCTAAAGCTAAGAAATGAAACTCTGGCTGGAGACACGATTCTTCAGAGCGTTGGAAGGAGAAATTCCGTGCCTCTCTCTCTCAAATACTCTCACCCAAAAAATGGTATTGTTGATAGAGACGGTTCTAAGTATTCTATTCCTAAGATTGTCGAGGAAAACAGAGAACAGGAATTAAATGGCCAGGCCTCGTATAATGAAAGAAAGACCGATAATTCCACAATCGGTAATATTAACTCTTACTGGGAACAGATCAGAAAATTAGACGAGCAAGTGAAAGAAATAGCTGGAGTTAACTTTGGAAACTTCCGAAATGAGACACGCTCTCCTTCGCCACTTTCTTCACAGTTAAGCTCTGGCGATCCATATGATCCTGCTAACTTACGGCCCAAGACACGATCTCCTTCACCACAGTTAAGCACTAGCAATCTATTTGACCTGGAAAGAGTAGCCATTGTCAATGAAGTTAGTCAAACTAAATCTCCTGGGAATTCATCGGAAATTGGTTCAAGTATGGGTTCTCCTCGTTCCTTGAATGTCCATGACGTTTTTGAAGTCCCCCCAGTTTATCAGAATCATAAAACTTGTGAATTGCAGACTACAGATGAAAAAAAGATAGCTTGTCAAGGTAACGAGAGTCTTGATAAAGCATATTCTATTCACCCAGAAGCTGTTAAATTGTGTGATAAAGATGAACCTGATTGGCTGGAGAAACTGCTACAATCCATTCACCACAAAAATAATCTTTCTACTATTGACTGCCGTTTAGCTGTTGATCGGGCCACAACCAGCATTTCCGAATTGAATCAACGGAATGGTGCATCAGAGATTCTTGATGCTGAGAGACGAGCTGCAGGACAAGAATCAACTAATAGAATGGAAGAACTGAAATTGTTGAATGAGATCAAAGAGCAAATACATTCGTTACATTCTGAGATTAGGAATTGGAAAATGAAGAAGTCTACTCGGAAAGAGGAGGAGCTCTCCTTAGTTCCCCTCATGGAGGTACTCTTAATTACCATTTTTAATCTCCAATTTTTATGTAGTTCATATTATGGTATATGCTTCCTTTTATTTGTGAGAAGTGTTGCATATCTCCTTTTTATTATTTTACTTCTACTTGCCTTACTTGTTCAGTAATGCATTGATATTGAATACAGGACATGCTTCACTTTTGGCTCTGATCAAGCAGTTCAAATTTTGACAACCACCCCTTCTTACAACCAAAAGTCTCCTACATGTAATGGAATTGACGCTGCTTGCTGTATATACAGTAGATAATCTACCTTACCAGCATCTGATTTGTGTAAGAAAAAGTTTTTTCATTTACGATGATTGTCATGTAGTTGATTACAACTCGATTTTTGTCCCTAATGAAAAGTGTGATTACATGTATAGATTTCTAGGTTTTGATGCCTTATAAATAGGTGGACAGGAGTGTTTTCTCATCGAGTCATGTTTCAGCCTTTGTTCAAACAAAAGAAAAGTAAAGAGAAATATGTTGTAACAGTGTGCATAATCCAAATTTGTATTCTGCATAACAAATCTTTAATGTTATTGTGAACACTGTCAGTTAGCACGAGTCTACTTTCTTTTTCTTCTTATGTGTATTTGAAATATCACTGTTGCTTGGTTCGCTCCTTTATCTGTATCTTTAGTTATTGAAAAGCTTTGGCTCATAACATTATCAATTGTCAAGTTTCACTGGTTTGAGCTTTGCCTCCGTCACCAAGTTAACTTCTGTAAGACTTAGAATTCAAGTTACAATTAGATCCACATTCTTATTTGAATCCCTAAAGCAAAGAACTTCAGAGGAGATGTCGAAAAAGCCAGCATTTGACAAAACTTAGAGAAGTTTTTCGCTTAGCCCAAAAGAAATAATACTTTTGAAGAATAAGTAATAACGTACTTTTAAGTAACTTCACTTTTTTAGGCTTAGCCGAACGTGCTTTAAGTTTTATTTTGGTTTTTGGAGAACAACTGTCTACAGGTGGATTGCCAGAATAAAATGTTATACAATTGACTTTGTTTCTATAGAGAAGCTTCTGGTTTAATAATTAGTCAATTGCTTAAGAATTTAGTTACAAGTTTGACCAGCTTATAAAAGCTTTGTCAAACAGGGGCTCAGTTTTACCTATAAAAAAAGGGGGCGCCCTTTAGTTTCCCAAATCATTGCTTAACTTGTTATGTTTGCTTCTCAATAGAATGATCATTGTTAGAGTTAAGTTGCATTAAACTTGTTTCATAAGGATTAGAACTGAATAGACTGTCTTTTTAATACTTGCTTTGTCAGAATTGGATTGTGACTTGAACTCTAATGAGCATTTTGATTGGAAATACTGTTAGGAGTATTGAAGTTGGTAGTAGACTTGAAGATGTCTTGAATGAGTTCAATGTGAATTTGACTCTTATTTTATATCAAATTCTTTATTATTGGTTTTACCTATTGTATTTGGACTTCACTTTATATTAAACTCTTCATGTATTAGTTCTCCTATTATGTTAGGAATCTCTAGTTATAAATATGTGGTGTACAACAAATATTGGAATTGACCAATTGTCCAATTAGTTATCGGTTCAAAGAAATCTTCTGTAGCTCCTTACTATTGATTATAGTGAAGTTCTGCCCGTGGTTTTTTTGGATTTGGGTTTTCAGGTGTGTGTGTGTGTGTGTGTATATATATATTTATTATTATTTTTTTTTGTGATCAATTATTTTCATATTCCCATAGTTTCTAGTCTTTAATTTTTTGGTCCAATTCTCAACAAAGTGGTGTAAGAGTTGTTTCGCTTTTAACAAAGTGATTTCAGATCTAGTTCAAATTATAACAAGTGGCATCAAAGACAAGGTGTTGGCTGTTCTTGGGAGGGCCAGCTTGGTTATTAAAATGAGGTTTGAACAATGTTGATTGTTTCAGGGATGATAAGTATAATTTGAGATTTTGCTTTTGGATTACAATACCAGATTTTGTTATGACAAACTTTTGATTGGATGCTGGAGAGGAAAAAACATAAGGATTTGTGATCTTGTTGTTCGTGGGGATAATTAGAGCAAATTTGTTGACTTAGATGGAGTTAGTCGTGAACTTGATGATCATGTTGCTTGTGATGATTCGAGCAGGTTTGACAAGTCAAGTCAAGTGAAGTTGGAAGTGTTCGTAGTGATTCAAATAGGTTTGATGACTCGGCTGGAGCTGGTAATGAATGAGATGATTCAAGCGCAAGGTAATTCTGCTGGTAAGTAGGGCTTGGATTTAGTTTACAATTGCTTAGTATGCCCGATGGAGGCATGGTGGAAGAGTTGAAGTAATTTGTTTGGAGTGTTCTACTTAAAGAATTATTTTTGGAGTTTGTTGAAAAGTTAAGTTTTATTCCTTATAATGAAATTTCCGTTAAGGTGGAGTTTGTTAGAATTGGATTGTGACTCAAATTCTGCCCTTGTTTGAGCCCCATTTTTCAACCAAAATACATTTTTCAACAGTGATTTGACATCATTTTAACCACACACTCTTCAATAAAATAATATTATACGCAACTAAAAAATTTTTCCTTATTTTTTAACCACACATTTCCCATCAATACACTATTCAAAAATTCATTTTCTTCACAAAAATGGGGCTCAAACAAGGGCTCGAATGAGTATTTTGATTAGAAATTCTTTTGGAGAGGTTTTGGGAGTTAGTAGTAGACTTGAAGATGTCTTGAAGGGGTTCAAGGTGAATTTGACTTCTATTTCATCTCAAGTTCTTAATTACTGGTTTTATCCATTGTATTGGGATTTCACCTTATATTAAACTCTTCATGTGTTAATTCTCCTAGTATGTTTGGATTCTTTGGTTATAAATATGTGGTATACAATACATATTGGAATTGATTAATTATCCAATTAGTTATTGGTCCAAAGAGATCCTTTGTAATTCCTTACAATTGGTTATAGTGGATTCTCTGTTTCTGCCCATGGTTTTCCTGAATTTGGATTTCCATGTAAATATTGTTTTCTTTGTAATCCATTATTTTCATATTGTGCATATTTTCTCGTCTTTAATTATTTGGTTTGGTTTTCAACAAATTGGTACCAGAACTGTTTCGCTTTCAACAAAGCAATTTCAGATTTGATACGAATTATACTCAAGGTGTTGAGAAAGAAAGACGCTATACACAAGGTGTCTTTGCACCTTCACTCTAACAACAAAACTAGTGGTACCATGATATTCTATCACCTTCAAATTATATTTACTCCGGGTCTAAGCTAATTTTCTATTTTCCCTTAGAGTGTGTTTGATTGGCATGGAAAATATTACTTAGAAAAGAAAATGTTTTCCACATTTTGTGGAAAATAAAAACCACCTCTACCTAAGGAAAATATTTTCCTTAAAAACAAGGAAAATTAGACATATTTTCAAAAATTGGAAAATGTTTTCCATGGAAAAAAATAGCAATCAAACACTCCAAGTAGGAATTTGAGTGGAAAATTGATATTTTCCATGGAAAATAAATATAATCAAACACACTCTTAGTTCATTTAATCATCACTGGAAATGTCAGATTTGACTAGTGAAAGTAGAACAGTGTTCTCCAAATGGTTATTCTTCATCGACATCATGGAATCAACTTGTTCTAAATTCTGGTTAAGGTCTATGAATAAAAAGATCCCGTAAACTTGTTAAAAAATGCTTTTTGGAGATTTCTTAGTAAACTTCTGGGATCTTACTAGACAAAGTTCCATGAGAAATCGGTAGTTTCTTGGATTTTGAGATCACTAAGAGATCAAAGAGTGGTAATTTCCTTATGTTGAGTTTGGTGAGACTATCTTAGTCGTATAGAATGCTAGCTATAGATGATTTTGGAGGAAGGAAAATCGATTTACCTTCCTTCATCTTCTCTACCCCTTTAGGGACTACAGAATCACTCCAAAGGTGCCTTTAGTATCCGAGGATCAACTTAAGTGTCTTCGGCATAAAATAGAATATGTCATTCAATGAAAGATTTAAAAGACTCTCTTGTATTACACATTTGTCTCGAAAATGGCATAAAAACCATAATTAAGTGTACACAAGAGGGTGGTGCGAAGGAGTGACCAATCCCCACGAGCACATGGGTTGATGCAGAAATGCTTGGCACTTGTATCGACTAAAATTTAAACGTGTCTATACTAAAACCTTTCGTACTTTCAATATTCTCTCAATTTTCTTCCATCAACATGATATTTTCCTATACTAAAATTAGATGCTGTAGAAATTACTTTAATGTGATTTTTACCATTAAGAAATAATATTTGTCACTTTCGAAATTGACTTCATAAGTTCAAAAGAGTCAATAAGTGGAAAACACAGTCAATTTTTGTTTTATTCGGACTGCAGTCGAGCACCATTATTCCCATCCCTGATTCCACTCCTCTTCCCCACTCATTTCTATTTTGGAAATCAGGGCTGAGTATTATTCTTCTAAGATTAAGTTGTAGATTATTCAATTACCATCGTACTTCACTTAACCAACGGTGCTGGGAAAAGATTGGAAAGGCTAAATATATTTATACCATAGCTTTTAATAACTAGACTACATTTTAATTGCATGAAAGTTTTATAACTCTTGGGAATTTAGCCCCAGAAATGCGCTAAAGTAAAAATGAGACAATAGATCATACAAAAAAGCAGTTAAAACACCAAAGACTGTTCATCCAGTTCAACAAAATCACCTAATCCGGGGCTTTAGAGGTTAGCCCATCACTATACGCAAAATAACCTTATAAGAGACGGTACAATAAAATGAAACCACAATCACACACCAGATTTGGTCATAGATCCAACAAATCACGACCTTAACCCCGTCACTATATGCAAAATAACCTTCCAAAAGACAGTACAATAAAATGAAACCACACTCACACATCAGATTTGGCCATAGACCCAACAAATCACGACCTTAACCCCGTCACTATATGCAAAATAACCTTTCAAAAGACGGTACAATAAAATGAAACCACAGTCAAACACCAAATTTGGTCATAGATCAAAATGGATATTACAAATCATGACCTTAACCAACAACAAAACCAAGAACCCTTCAGCCTAACAAAGTAGACAAAAACTAGGCCAAACTACTGCAGCATGACTGATTATATAGGATTCTTACATATGATTAAGGTTTCATGCGAGATCACAGACTCAAAAGATCGAAGAAAACGAAGAACCCTCCAAAAAATAAAGAGACGTTTTAATACTCAAGAATATGAAAAATCAAGTGAATGAGTCAAAATCATCTTAAGCCCAAGTACTAAAATAATGTAGCCAATAAGTCTCAACTATTGATCAGAATGGAAGGACCAGATTGGTTTTAAACAAGCATAGGTGAGATGCCAATGGCCAATTGGGGGTTGGCATTCGGCCATCCTCATTCAACTGGGCAACATACACCAATGGACCAGATTACCCTTACTAAAGGTGCCATTTGAGAAATACGTTTTTACAATCTTCACCTTGGTTCTAAAATCACTAATTGTCTCTAGTATGCTAAATGACACATAACAGACGTGGCCCTACATCATTGCCTAGGGTACCTGCAACAAAATTAACTTGTATCAATATGGTAAACATATAAACATGATCTGAAATTAAAAAGTCAGTCTATATCAATATGGAGAATAGATAAACATGATCTTACATTGTTAACCGTCAAAATTTTAGTGCACCTATTAGATGGATTATCAGCAGTATAAATCTTTTTTAGATTTACTTCACTAGAGGATATCTTTTCTCTTATGAAGAATACTTCACCTCAATGTGTTTGGACCTCTCATGATAAACGGGGTTCTTACTAAATAATAGAACACTCTGACTATAAGTAAGAACTATAGGGACCTTTTGCAAAAAATTTAACTCGATTATGATTTCTTTCAACCACAAAACTCTTTCATAGACTAGTGATGGCTCTATATTCAGCCTAAGGTAACTATAGGTTGTAATTGAGATTTCCAAGTAATGTAGTTTATTCCTAATGTAAAAAAGAATGTAGTAATAGATTTTCTTGATATTTGTCACTAGCAATTTAAACCTCTTCTCAAATGTCAAACCAATATTTAATGTTCCAGCAATGTCTCTTAGTAACCATTTTAAACCTGCTCAGTGAGGCCTTTCTAGGTTTGACATAAACCTACTTAGGAAACTGATGGCATAAGTCAAATCAGGTCTAGTAGTTATTGTAGAAAACATAATAGAAACTATGACATTAGCATATAGAATGTTCCTTATCTCTCTGACCTCATTATCAATTTTTGGTGAATTGTGGCAGTTGAGAGATTCATATGGGAAATAAGGGGGTATTGTAACAGACTTGGCATCTTTCGTACCAAATTTGGTTATAACCATGTTTACATAGGATTCCTGGGACATTGTTAATTTATTCTCATGCCTGTTTCTATTTATAACAATCCCCAAAATTTTTTTGGCATTACCTAAGTCTTTCATATCATATTTAGATTTCTAGAGGTTCTTAATCTTATTATTTCAGCCATACTAGAACTTGCTAGAAGTATATCATCAATATAAAGGAGAAGATATACTTTACTTCCCGTATTAGCATTATCAAAATATAGGCAACAATCATAATCACTCATTTTGAAACCAATTTTCTGCACATATGTGTCAAATCTTATATATCATTACCTTGGGCTTTGTTTAAGCCTGTACAAAGCTTTTTGTAATTTACATACAAAATCCTATTTTTCCTTCACCTCAAAGCCTTGAGGTTAGCACATACAAATATCATCGTCTAGTTCATCACTTAAGATGGAGTCTTGATGTGTAAGTTTAAATTCTCAATAGAATTGAACAACTATAGCAATAATCATTCTAATGGTTTTGTATTTTATAATAGGGGAGAATATTTCATTATAATTGATTACTTCTCTTTGAGAAAAGCCTTTGGCTGCTAACCTAGCTTTATATTTTAAAGAGTCAGATGAGTTGTTTTCTTCTTTTATTTGTAAATACACTTACACTGTACAATTATCTTATTATTAGGTTTCTTTATCAACTTCCAAGTTTTATTTTTAGTTAGAGACTTCTTATATTCTCTCGTTGTAGCTTTACAATTTGCAGCTTTGGGGCAATTCGTGGCTTCTTCAAATGAAGAAGGTTTTGAATGCTCCAAAGCCTCACCAGAAGTTAATGTAAAGTCGGTTAAATTGTTAATTTCATACCTAGGGTTAGTTTTCACTTGCCCCCTTTCCATATCTCTCACAAGTTGGTAGTCCTGTGTATTGGTTTTAGTAGTAGTATTATTTGGTGTAACTTCACTCTTAGTTTCAGTTTCTTTGTTTGGTATGTTAGCTTCACCTTCGTCAAGCTTACCAACATTTTCTACAATTCCTACTCAAGTTTTGTATTAATAAACCTTGCTAGCTATACTTCACTTCGAGGAATGTTTCTTTATTTAGATTCTTTAAGTTTTTCAATCTTATTCTTTAGATTGGGCATCTTAGATTCATTGAACACGACATTCCTACTATTGATGATTTTTATACCTTTACATTTAAAACCCACAATCCATAATCCTTTACCCATTCAATGTATCCTAGCATAATACACTTGGTTGCCGTAGGATCAAATTTTCCTCTAGTTTGGTGTTCATATGCAGCATATCCTAGGACTCTAATGTGTGACGAATTAGGGGATTTTCCAATCTAAAATTCTTGAGGTATATTAAAATCAATAGAACTCCTTTGTGACCTATTTATAAGGTAAGATGCAGTACAAATAGCCTCAGCCTAGTACACTTTTGCTAATCCTGAACTAATTAATAACATTTGACATTGTTCATAAGTGTTCTATTCATTCCTTCAGCAACCTATTTTGTTGGGGTGTATGTCTAACTATTATATATTTGACTATTCCCTTTTGTTTACAGAAATTTTCAAACTCAAAGTTGCAAAACTCCAAACCATTATTAGTTTTCAATGTTTTTAATTTCTTATCTAGATGGTTTTCAGTCATTTTTAGCCATATTTTGAATTTATGGAAGTTTCAGATTTAGCCTTGGAAAGATAAACCCAAATCTTTCTGGAATAGACGTCAAAATGGAAAGAAAGTATATATTCCCCCTAAAGTTAATATAATGTTTACGTCCCCAAAGGTCGAGTGAACATAGTCTAAAGGCCTATATTAAAGCTCCCCTTATAGGACTTACCTTGTACATAGGTCTCACAGAATTGTAGAGGCTCAATTATATCTTTCCCAAATAACTTTTGATTACTCAGATATTTTAAACCCTTGTTACCAATGTGTCACATTCTGCTATGTTAGAGTTTAGACCTATTTTCAGTTACAGTAAGGGAACTTGTATCTTGTGTGGTTATGATTTTCCCCACAAGATAATGCAACCCATTATTCTTGGTTCTTTTTGAACAAGTGATCCCTTTATCACCTTTAATATATTATTATTAAATTTAAATGTGTACCCTTCATCTTTAAGGATTCCAAATGAAATAAGGTTCATTTTCAAATTAGGGACATGCCTAACATTTTTGATTTTTCTCACAATGTTACCATACATTTTGATGACAATGTCACTAATTTCCTGTACAGTTTGGGAATTTGTATCACCCATGTATACTTTCTTGGGTCAAACTTTCTGTAAAACCAGGATCTGTTAGGACTCATGTGGAATGTGCATCTTGAATCTAAGATCCAGTCATTGTCACTTTTCATCATTGGACACTGTCATGACAAGTAGACTACCCTAATCATGGCTAACAATAGCATTGTTTTGGTTAATATAGCTCCGTTCCTTAAGATTCTTTTTCAATTCAAAATAGTCTCTCTTAAAGTGCCATAGTTTCCCACAATGATAGCAATTTTTATTTCTCCTATCCCTTGATTTAGCTCTTGGGTTGGATTTTGATTTAAATCTTATCTTCTGAAAATTGTTTTCTTTCTTTTTTGTTCTTCCTCTCACAAACATACTCTCTTCTCTTTAGTTAGATTCAATTTTGTTCTTGACTTCTAGTTCTCTAGTTCTTAGAGCATTGGTAAGAATAGTTTGAGTTAGAACATCTCTTGAGAATTTTATAGTATTTCTTATATCCCTATGGGATTCAGGCAATGAGTTAAGTAGTATTACAACAAGGTCCTTATCATTAAATTTCTTGTCATTATGAGCAACACTCTTAATTAAAATGTTGAAATCAATCAAGGTTGCTTCTAGATCTTTCCCAATATCCATTTTGAAACTAAACAATTTATCTAAAAATTAGATTTTATTTGACAGTCTTAGTAAAAACAAGGTGTCAAGAGAAGTCCACTGGGCTCTAAGGGTTTTGGTATCTTCAACATGTCTTTCAATATTGTTAGATAAATGCGGGATAATTGGACTATAAGAAATTTGTTAGGAATTTAACCCCAAAAATGCGCTAAAGTAAAAACAAGATAATAGATCATAAAAGAAAGCAGTAAAAACACCAAAGATTGTTCACCAGCCAGTTCATCAAAATCACCTAATCTAGGGTCTTAGAGGCTAGACCGTCACTATATGCAAAATAACCTTCCAAGCGATAGCAATTAAATGAAACCACAACCAGACACCAGATTTGGTTATAGATCCAAATGGATATAAAAAATCACGACCTTAACCAACAACAAAACCAAGAACCTTTCAACCTGACGGATTACAGGCCAAAAACTAGGATAAACTATTGTAGCACGACTGATTATACAGAATTCTTATAGATGATTAAGATCTCATGCGAGATCATAGACTCAAAAGATCGAAGAAAAAGAAGAAGACTCCAAAAAATAAAGAGACTTCTAAAAACTCAAGAATGTGAAAAATCAAGTGAATTAATCAAAATCATCTTAACCCCAAGTACGAAAATAATTCAGCCAATAAGTCTTAGCCGTTGATTAGAATGGATGGGCCAAATTGGTTTTAAACAAGCATAACTCAGGTGAGACGCTAGGAGCCAATTGGTGTTGACATTTGGCCATTCTTATCTAGTTGGGCAACATACACCAATGGACCAGATTACCATTACTAAAGGTACCATTTGAGAAACTTGTTCTTACATTAAACATTTACGAATTATTACATTTATGTCTCAAACTTTTTTCCTCGTATTCTTATTCTCAAATTAACATAATTTTTTTTTTTTAAATTATAGTTTCTCTCCAAAATTTTCTTTAAGATAGAATAAGAAAACTCATTCCCTCTTGATGAGATAATTTAATCAATGATTATTGAACTTTGTTGTCGATTACTATTTGCTCATTTATCTTTAAAAAATGACTCGTTACACATTGATTTTTGTTATAAATTACTGCTTTCTCATTGAAATTTAAAAGATTACTTATTGTTCATTGAAATGTGAACAAATTTACTCGTTGCTCACTAGACTTTGCTATAGGTAACACTAATGAAAATGATGGGTAATTTTATTCAATTTTGAGTAAGCAACATGTAACCTTTTAAATTTCGGTGAGCAAGTGGTCACATATAACGAAGTTCATGAGCAAAAAAATAGCTTTTTAAATTTTGATGAGCAAGTAATAATTTATAGAAAAAGTTCAATGATCATTGATTAAATTAATGTGTCCATTATAATTTTTAATAAGTAAACCAATTAACAATGCAAAAATGCGATTAAATATTTGACTCTCATTTTAAAGTACGTTAATAATATTTTTGGACGAAAACCATGATTAAGGACAAGATTTTCTGATCAATAAAATGTTAAAAAGTAAGGACGTGATGAAGAAAAGGTTAAGGATATAAGTGTGATAATGAATAAAGGTTAATGACATTTAATGTAATTGTTGGATGAATTTTGTGAATAGTGACGCCGAAATAAGTATAATGATGGTGACAAAGCCGAGGCAAGAGTTGGACTCTTTGTCCTTAAGTCGAATTTGCCCCGCAACGGTGCCTACAGATTTAGGCAATCGACTCCCAAGATACAACGGCTACACTTGTATTTGTAGCACTCCAAAACACAAGTACAACGAACCAAATTTAGGTTTATGTACTCCAAGGATGAAATGAAAGAAAATCAAAATAAATGAAATGATTTTGATTTTGGATAGAAGAGAGGATGAGAGACGTTTTGCATATCAAACTGTGTGGAATAGGACACCCAAAGGGTCCTATTTATAGACCATGAAAGGGTGTGGACGAAATGGTTGAGGCCAAACCATGCACCCTTTCAAAACAATGCACCATTATGAAAATGTGTCTATTCACTGATTTTCGTCCTTTTTCGTAATTTCTCATTCATCCGATATTGGTTTTCGAAATGCCAAATATACCCTTCAATACATGCAGAGAAATCAAAATTCTCTTTCGGGGGCGTTGCCCCCGACCCCCACGACCTGACCGGGCAGGTCGATCCCCGTTTGTGCTCCCCGAAGCGGCGAAGTGGCAAACAATTTTGCCTAAACGGATTGAGTCGAGCTTTTGAGTATTTGGCCGAAATCGATACGAACTTTAATCGATTTTCAATTCTCGATTTATTTAACCAATATCCAACAATTAAAATGGTGTATTTATTAAAAAATAGTGTGCTTGAATATAACCACCCAACTGTATCTATAAAATTTGTGAGTACTGTTTCTTTTGCTTCTCTTTGAACATCTTCATTGGTTTACATGGATTGCCATTTACGTTGTAATTAGAAAGACTTTTAGCCGATATTCAATGAATGGACGATCAAACACAAAATTTACCTCAAAGTTTGCTATCTACGGCCCTTTAATACGTCCTATATATAACACACCGAAAGTCCATTTACTGTCATTCATTTTGAAATTGATACCTTAGTATAAGATGATGAAAGTGAGGTGACCAAATCGATTGCTTTCCATAGTGTTGGAACCCAATGTGCAATTTTCGGAAACTTCGACTTTTGAAAGGGAAAGGCAATTAAATTCTAATTCTTTACTATAGTTAATGGCAAATAAATGCAAATAAATGAAGATTATAAAAAATCAACGTTTCATTAAGGTGTTTATTCAATTGAAACATTTAATGACTTTTTGAAATTTAAAAAGTTTAGTGGTATTCAATATAAACTTTTTGAAACACTCTAATAATTTTGGTGTATTCAATCGAGGTTTTTATAAACTTTTTAAAAAGTTTATAAAAGTTACGGTGTATTCAAATAAAACGTTTTATACGTCTTTATAAGTTTTAGGGTATTTAAATTTTAATAACTTTTAAAGGTACTAACTTTTAAGTAGAAAGCATTCAACTAAAATTCCAAAATTTGTTTCTCATTAACTACAAGATTTGGGAGACATTTACCCAAAAAATAAAATAAAAAATAAAATAAAATAAAATAAAGTTAGTGTGTGTGTGTATATATATATTATATATTTATTTATTTATTTATTTTTCAATATTTCTCTATCCTTTTCCTTGCTGCTAACATTAGAATTATGGTTAAATTTTCTTTTTGCTATTGGTTACATTTGTTTTTATTTTTCGCTCTTATTTTTCTCTCTACTTTCTATGAAAAAATTAAATTAGATTCTTATAACTTTTTTTCTTTTTTCATTTATTTTTTGGAAAATACATTTTTTTAATTAAATTATAAAATTTATATCGAATATTTATACCTAAATTTAAATATATATTGATTTTTTACTTGTTTTAAAAGACATATTATATTAATAATACTACTTATTAAATTTATTATTTTTATTATATATATGTATAATTTTGATTATTACTTATTTAATTGAGATCTTAAATATATATATATATATATATATATATATATATATATATATATAGGGG
>NC_036247.1:22864808-22922831 GCF_002742605.1 Olea europaea var. sylvestris
AGGGGAAGGGGAAAGAGGAGAAATTGTTGGAACCACCATTTCTTATGTTATAAATTTACATTATTGTACTAGGTCCACGTAAATTCAACTTCAAATTTGAATTTCGCACTATTACACTAGATCCATGTGAATTCTACTTTAAATAAAAGTTTTCAATAGTTTTTTGAATTTTACAGAAGTCCATAAAAGTCTTAAAATGAAACTGTTAAAGGCTTCCATTAATTTCATAAAAATATATAAAAAAAATTTACAAAATCTATAGAAGTCATTGCTTAAAAAAGTCCATCAAAAACTTCAAACGTAAATCTAATGCTCAATATATATTTTACTAAGATTATGTGAGAGTTTGTTATAACTACTTGAGATCCTTATGGTATCGAGAGTTGGATTGGCTTAAATTAAAAGGTCATGATTATTTGTTAAATAAGTGTGTTAAATTTATGAGTATGAAGAACAATTGCGAATTAAATAAACTAGAAATTTTATGAATATTAATGTTCCTTTTTTAAACCGATTTAAAGTTATGAAAATTTAAGCAAAAAAAATATATATATATGTTTTCCCTTTACGAAAGTTACAATAAGATTTAATGACACCAACATTAGGTTTGGATAGTCACACAATGTGTTCTTTTCTTTTCTTTTTCTTTTTCTTTCTTTTGTTTTAAAAAATTAATCCACATTATAGGGTTTCTTCCATTGTTAACCAAAAGAAAAAGAAAAAAAAAAAAAAAAAAAAACATGCAATAAAAAAGTTTGAGAATTTTTGGATATTTGGAGTGTTTCTGGTTTTCGTATTTTGGTTATCGTTGGTCCACTTTAGTTTAGTTGAAGGATACGATTAATTTTCATTTGTTAAAATCACGAGGATTTGGTATTTTATAATTAGGGGAAGTTTGCATATTATTATTGCATCCCACGTCCCTTAGAAGGAAAACATTATGTCTTCATTTTTGGGAATATTAATTTTTAGATTCTTTACTTAGTCCGCATGTGTTGTTTGTGCGAGAAAGCAGAGGAACAAGCAATGCTTATGAAATAAATAAAAACTCGGTTACAACCTTTCATTGTTGAAGTCTTGGAATGTGGAATCTATCCAATAGAAAATATTATTTAATGCATTTGTTTAATTTTGTATAATAAGTCATTGAGTGATTGTAGAAGTTTGTTATTCCATGATTTATGGGACTTTCAATGAAGCCCTAAGTTGCTAACAAAGTGATTGCTCGAAGCGCACTTGAATATTGTTTTAAGGAAGTGATATTTTTTTAACATTGGGTTGCAAAGGTTTGTTGTTCTAATTTCTAAGAAAATTTTATTGTTTTTTTTTTTTTTTTTTTTCAAAATTACAAATAGGAGCATTTATAACGTACCAGTAATTTTTCGTAGTACAATTACAAATGCTCTATTTTGATATAAATTATAAATTGGTTTATAAATTTTGTGAAAGTTAAATATTAATTCAAATTATACATTCATAACTATTCTTTACACATTTCATGGAACTTGCTATTATTCCTCTTACTATTTGTTGATTAATAATTTTGCCAAACGGAGGCCAAATTTTCCACATCAACGTCGAGTGACCAAGAAAAAGGGTGGATTGAAATTTAGTTCTTGAATTTTTGGGGTAAAAAATTGTTTAAATACTTGAAAAAACTCATGTAGATGCACATAAATGAAACTTTTACATCTCGGTTTATGGGGCAGGTCACGTGGTAGCTAGTTATGCAAGAAGCAAACTAAGAGTCAATGCAAGCTGAGAAGTCACTTTTTTGCTGCTAATAGCCCTCGTTTGGCCCTCCTTAATTTTCATTCCATTTCATTTTATTTTGCTCTCTTCTATTTTCAACCACATAATCTTTCATAAAATAATATTACACGTAAATAAAAAAAATTTCCTTCTTTTTCAACCATTCATTTTTCATAAAAACACTATTCCTCTCATTTTCATTACCACAAAATGAGAGCCAAACGGGGGCATAGTTTTGAGGTGAATGACGGTTTCTGTGATGGGCCTCTACCACAATCCTCTCCTACACCAAGTTATAGTTGCCCGCGTACACATGATTGACTGATCGCCATACAACTTTTTAACCTATGAGGCCACATGCCTATGATGGCTAGGAATTGACTCAATTGATATAATGGGACTTGACCAATGAGATGTTGGGATGATGTCACGCTTCAAGAGTCCAATAAATCTCGGTTCATCTCACTTTGTTATAATTACTCAAATATAGTGAGCAGTGACATTCAAAGATAATGAATAATTGGTAATTAAAGATTACACTCTCAATCTTGATAATTCTTTCATCAACTCGGCAATTGCATTTTCATTTATTGTATCCATCCAAATTCAAATATATTCTTTACTTTTTGACTTGAGGGTTGGATTGCACACGATTGCCGCACTTTTTCCTCTCTACAATTTTGTATAGTCAATGAATGTCCAAGTTTGTTCATAATATATACATCAATGGAATTGGAGTTGTGATCTATTGACAATTAGGTCTCGTCGAATTTGAAGGTCAACATGCGCCCAAAAACAAAAAGAGGAAAAAGAGCAAGGGTTTAGCAATATGCAAAATGGAAATTACATTCACCCATGATTTTTAATTTCCCAATTCAAAAATCAGATTTAAAAGTATTTTATTCAAAACCAAGTGATAATTCTATTACTTCTAATAATAATAATAAATCTACAAAAACCCACTTACCACCCCATTCTATCCCGTACAATTTCAAACCTAAATCAACTTCATCCATCTTCACTTTCTCTCTCCTCTCCCTTTTCCCTTCTCTATATGTTGTTGATTAGCGACACTGAGAGTGCTAATTGTTGTTGTTAGGTTATGCAACGCCCGCACAAAGCAACCTGAGAGCGCTACCTGCCGTCAGTAAGAGGCATAGCCTAGAGCAAAATTGGATGGAGAGCGCCGCTACCCATTGCGCGAAGCGGCACTCTTTGGCCGCGATGCCGATGCATTGTGCAGTTGCGGGCAATGGCACAGCGCCCTGTGAAGAAGCCTTAAGCGTCATTGTGCGCAGCGGCGTCTTGATTCTTTCTTGGTGGTTTCATCCTCTGCGTGCAGCTGCATCTGTTGGTAGTTGTTGAAGTTTGTCAATTGTTTTCTGATCCGATTTGCTGTGGGTGGTTCGCACTGTGGATGGTTCATTGGTGGTTGGTTTTCTGATCAGATCTAACGCTTAGTCGAGGTTTTAGGATAGTGGTTGTATAGGTACAAGTGGTGATGATGATGGTGGAGTTCGTACATGTGGTTGTTATGAGACGATAATAATTCAGTTGGCGGGGGATATTGGGTGGTGAGATTATGTGGATTTCGGTTGGTGCCGGTGGAGCGGGGTTATTTTTGTTGAGTGGGTGGTTGTGGTTGTGGTCTCTGTTACGTGTGGATTAGAGGTGGTAGCACGACGATTCTTATGTTGGTGATGTCGTGGTGGTGCTGGTGACTTATAATTTGTTTAGTGGTGTGTGATGGTGTTGTGGTTGTTGCGATGAAAGGTTGGTGGTGGAGGTGGTGGGATTGCGTGTGGGGGTGGAGTGAAGTGTTTGGTATCTGCGACAAATTATTAGGTTAATTTATGATTAACTATAATATGGACTTAAAAATTCGATAATTTCTGATTGAGGATGGAATGTTTGGTGTCTACGCCAACTATTCGGTTAATTTGTGACTTGTAATCTAAAAATTTGGTAACTTGTGACTGAGAAATAACTCGTGACTAACTAATTTGATAATTTGTAATTGTTAAATAAGTTAAGATCGTTAAAATTTGTGATTTGTGACTAATAAATAAATTATGACCTATAAAATTTTTTGATTCTTGACTAATTAATTTGATAATATGTGACCATTGAATAAGTTGTGATTTATAAGTATGTAAATGTGATCATTAATTGCAAAATTGTGACCTTAATATATTTCATTAATAAAAAATATTTAATTGTTTATTTATTACCCGACTTTTGAAATTGTGAACTTATTATATGAAAATTGAATTAGCCTATTTGTAATTCCTGTGATATGAATTTTTCTCATTTGCAAAACTAGGCTCCAAAAATGAAGCAGATGAATTCTTATCGCAATCACTAGAAAAATAAGGCCAACATTAAATCAATTTTTCGACATTAAGTTTAAAAATGCAAAAGTTAATTATTAATTCTGTTTTAATTTTAAATAACAATATTACCAAATTAAATTAATATACCCACCCCACTAAACAATCGCCCCACGCATCAAGTCCATGCAAAGGGTTTGGTTAAGATATGCCATATTCCACCAAATATACAAATGAAACCTAACCATACATGTCCTCCGATTATTGGTCTCTATAGATATATGTCTGCCACATTGGGATTCACAACCAAATGTGTCTTTGTTCCAATCACCATCCCCACTCTCACACACCTGTCTGTCATCATCCTCTATTACAGTTCCCATGCACAGCATCCACCATTGGCAACTTCTTCAGCGAAAAATCGATCGTTGCTCAACGACGAATAGTGAGCATCCTGACTCAAATAGTAGAGATAGATGGAAAAATATAACGGTCGTTAGATAACATCTTGATCATTTTCTTCATCTACAACTCTGTAGTTATATTATAATTTAAAACAATTTTTTGAAAATTAAAAAACAGTCCTTGGTGTAATTTACAGAGTATTTACTAGAGTAAATAACTTCAATTTTCACCTTCAAAATTTGGTTAATTGAATTTGTGAGTAGTTTGACAATTGAGGTCGGAGAAATCAATGGTACGTGACCAGATCTCTTGAATTTGTAACCTGTGACCTATACACTTTGACAGATAACCTGATCCAATGGCATGTGATCAATCTTTTGAATCAATGACATGTGACCTGAGCGAATGGTTTGTGACCAAATTTCTTGAATTCATGACCTACAACCTATGACCTGATTCAATGGCATATCAACAAATCTCTTGGGTACGTGATCAAATCTCTTGAGTCTATGACCAGTGACCAATGCATTTTGACATGTGCCTAGTTACATGTATTTGTAACCTGATCAAATGACAGGTGATCAAATCTCTTGAATATATGACCTGTGACCTGATTCAATGGCCTGTGATCAAATCTCTTGAATTTATGACATGTGATCCGCATGCACTTTGACAAATCACATATTCAAGAGACTTGGTCATAGAAACTCAATCATTTGGGAATGCAAAAACCCCGATATCCACAATTTCGTCTACAGCTGAAACTTGTGACTTAATACCAAAGGAGAGCAACTAGGAAATGATGGTAAAGGTCAAGAATAATAAAATCTGCTTGCAAAATTAATTTGATTAGTTTGACACGTATGTCCTTAACCATGCATGTAAACAAAAAGAGGTATCAAATTAACACTTGCACCTAATCACATAAAGTATAAAAGTATAAATTTCGCCCGTAAAGAAAGGTAATCTAAAACTCCATAAATCTTTTAATTTTGTAGGTAATTTTTTAACAAGATCGTACTCCATTCCGCCTTCAATGTAAACGTTCCATATTCCTTAAGCCTTCACTTCTTTGATAACATCTCCTTTAAGAATTTGGCATAGCTTGAAATTGGTCTTATGGCATTGACCAAAGAAAATGTTGATGTGTAGCTCAGGAGCTTATTGAACATATCCAAGAATTTTGTAACGATTTTTCTAGCTAGCGATTTATGCAACCTTTGAGGAAAATGAACAGTGGAACATAAGCTTTAAGCGGGCTTGGTGCCTTAGTTGTGGGTTGCTTTGCACTATCATTTTTTTTAATGTCTTTTGCTAGTTCACCTTCTTCTTTAAATGCTTCTTTATCTATTGCCAACTGTTCACCTTTCAGCTTCATTGGCCTTTTCACATTGATTTTAGGCAAACTTCTTGTAGTAATTGCATGAATCTCTTTCTCTTCTATCCATTTTCGATTTGAGGAAAAGGATTATGGGTACATATGCTATAATTGGAATGATCGACTTTGGCGAGGGGTTGTCTACCATATTATTGTCAATAAACTTGATGCCTAAAACCTGCTCCCTTTGATTTGTTTTCGTTTTACTTGGAAAAACTTCTCTTGCTAATTAGCCTATTTGATTCTCAATATTTTTGATAGCTTCCGAATTATTCATTTGTTATGAAATGATATGTCCTCTACATTTACTTCTCAATTATTTGCACGTATTTACCTATAAGATCCTCCAATTGTGAATTCTTATCTTACTAAAAACAATAATTGGTTGTTGTGCATTGTTTTGGTTACTACTCCACGAGAAGTTAGGGTGATTTCTCCTGAGTTGTAGGCATTGGAGTCTAGATTATTTTGCAGCCATTAAAAGTTTGCAGCTGGTTTTCCCTACGTTAGTCATGAATTAATTTGTCCTCTAAATGTACTGCTCAATTATTTGCACAAATTTACCTACAAGAACATCCAATAATAATTTCTCGTCCTTTTGTAGAAAACCAGTCAGTGGGCTATTGTACATTTTTTTGGTCATTACTCTAGTCTGAGTTGTAGGTATTGGAGTATGGATTATTTTGCTGGCATTGAGAGTTCTGACCATGACTAGCTTCTTTTGCTGCAGGTAACCTTATATGACATTCCTAATATTGTAGCTTTCCCATAGTTTTCACATACGAAGAACCTTGTTTGCACTGCCTTTGTTGAGCTTTGAGTGGTGAGATGATCCATATATTCTCTTCCAAAGAAGACGTGTGCTGATAATGCCGAGAAAGAATATATTTCTTGATTCTAGTCAGACTTCTTACGACTCTTTTAGAAGGCCATAATGAATCGTTGGCTGCCCGTGTTCAATATTTTCATTTGGCGACTTCATTATGATTGACCAATTTGCAGCTGAATCCACCACTATGTGGTTCAAAATTTCCAATCCCATGTAAAAATACTGGACTTGCAAGCCTTTCTATAGTTTGTGATTTGAGCACTTCCTCAGCATATCCTTATATTTTCCTATGCTCCGTAGAAGCATTTTGAATCTTCCTGCTGAAAAGTTGAGATCTCATGCTTATGTTTAGTTAATTTCGTCGGAGGGAAGTACATTGTGACAATCCTATTTGTCAGATCATTCTATGTCTGAATGCTTTCACCTGGTAGTGAATCCAACCATTCGCCCCATCTCAAAGAGTGTGGGAAGAGCCTGAGCTTGACGGCTTCATCTGATACATTATGAAAGTTGTTATTTTAGTACATCCATGCGTGTGTGGATTCTCAAGTTCATTCCCATAAATGATAGACAATTATATATTAGGAGAATGATGTATGTCTCTAACTGAAAGTTCTGTTGCTCGAATGGAGGATATAAAATGCTGGCTTGATTTGGTGCAACACATAGTGTGATGAATGTCTGAATGGCTAATCATCTTCATAAATTTTGGCTTGCATGACTCTTTCTAGTTCAACCATTAGGTTTTTCTTGATATTGCTTATGTTTCTGCTTGACAGTTTGTTTGATTTCGCGATTAGAAGGATAAGATATCACCATGTATCAAACTTTGCTTTGCAAGAGATCTTTAAAGAAAGCACAAAACATTGCAATATCACACACAAAACTAAGAGGCTGTTTGGTCCCAGTTAAAATCTGATTTTAATCCAAGTTAAAGTTAAATAATCGATATTAATCACATCTTTCATGGTCTCACAACTTTTCAACCACACATTTCAAAAACTTCTATCAGAATCTACTAAAAAATCTAATTTTAATCCCAACCAAACACCCTCTAAAGCTAATATAAAGAAGTAAAAAATTGAATCGAAACTAAAACTAAAAGGAAACTAAGCAAAAATAGTTTTCGAAAACGACGTCAAAAACTTGTTTGCTATAATTGCAAGTGTACTATATGGGACAAGTAGTAATGTGGACGTTACTGCCAGTATTGTACAAGTGGATACCTGGTTACTCAAGGTCTATTATGGCTAGAGTGAATCGGGCACCCTTAGATAGTATGCTATTATATTAGAATCATGTTAACCATAACTTTTATCGAATTAAATAGTTTGTTCAGATTTATCATAACAAACTAAACCAATAACTGGTCTAAATGTCAAACTTTTAACTAAATGAGAAGCTTGTATGAACTCAATTAATGGAAAGCACTAGGATGTGAATCCCCCAATATTATTCCATTTCAATATCAATTTCATAATTTTAACAACACTTGTCAGATATTAAAGATCAATATTCCTAATTAAATTCACAATCTTTCTTGATTAGAATTGAATGTATCCTAAAATATAATCCTATGATATCTCTACGAATTATTTGAATACATGAAAATACATTAAAACATAAAAAAAACATTTATAAGATCATGCAAAGTATAGCGGTGTATTTCTATCACCTATTGAATTTTACAACAATTATTAATAGATATTTCTCTCGAAAATGTAAATATGAATAACAAACAAATCATGTACTAGCTAGTAATTGAAAAGTCATTAAAATCCTAACAATCATTCACATTAAACAAGTATTAAAGTGAAAATCTGAAAATCAATGTTTAGAACTTCAAAATATAGGGTTCATCATTATTCCAACTAATGTCTACACACTTAGTCAGACATCATATTATTACAAAAACATAGCATTAAAATCCTAACAATCATTAAAATTCGACAAGTATTAAAGTGAAAATCTGAAAATTAATGTTTAGAACCTCATAATATAGGGTTCATCGTTATTCTAACTAATGTCTATACACTTAGTCAGACATCATATTATTACAAAAACATAGATCACCTAGAATTAAAGCATATAAAGAAGATGCAAGACAATTTTGAAATCTTGAACCTCTTTAACAAATCTTAATCAACCTTCTTGAATCTCTTTCTTCTTCTTCTACAATCCCCAAGTAATTCTATGAATTTAATGTGTAAATGTGTGTGTGTGTGTTTTTTTTCCTCCCCTCTCTCTCTCTAAAACTATCTCATTGAGTGATAGATGAAGGTTTTTATTTATACATAAGAATTTGGTTTTCCATTAGAAAATGATTTGTATTAGCAAAAAAAATTTCTGCCCAAAAAACACACCATGGATCGCAAAATCTTAGGGCTTGAGATCACACATTATATTCTTTTGACTTGATGTTGATTTATTTTCTATTTTTGTGATTGGACCTTGTGATCGCAAGGTTCCATACTTCGCTTCCTTCATGTTTAAATCTTTATAACTTGATTCTCATTATCCTCAACCAATCTATAATTGATCCAATGCAAGTTTTGGGAGTTTTCAATACAGTCTTCAACTTCACAATGTTGGATTTAACTATCTGAAACTTTTGCATATTTTTTGATTGCTTTTTTAATTTTCTCAATTAATCATGTGCAATCCAGACCTTATATGATCCGGTTCAACTCCCATTATACTCAAAATCGCATTTTTTTTTCGCTTCAACTGTATCCTAAGCAGGGTTTTTTCTAAAATTAACATAATTAATTTAAACTAGGTAGAAATCCTCTCAATTTAACAATAAATGATCAAGTTTAACAGTTCAAATAAATATATAAAATACATTTATCAAATGCGAGCAGGTAGAATTAGGTAACCATTTTTCAAAGAACTGATATTTTTCCCGAATCAATCAACTTTAGGTGTCAATGCAAATATGATTAGATTCTCAACTAGTTGTTGATTAAGATTATAGTTGTACTGCTGCCAAAGTACAACGCACTTGATTTATAGCTTTTATTGATGTCAGCTGTCAACATATAGAAGACAAATCAAAAGGCCAAAGATTATCCCGTGAGAGCATAGGTCATTATTAAAGGCCGAACAACACAATTTAGATATATTTAAAGGTTGACCCCAACTTGAGAGTTCCCATCGTCGCGCTCCTAGACCTTTGTGAGGGAGGTAGATCGTAAGATATGCCCTAGTAGGTCAGGGAATAAGAATTGTCTGTACACTACGCCTATAAAGAGTCCAATTCCATGTCTCAAGAATCGAATCCCTACACTACGACTGCTAGCAAAGCGTGAGATAACCTCATTCCTGTCCTTTGCACCACTAGGCTATGCCCTGAGGGCACACAATTTAGATAAATTTGATAATATCGCTTGACGACTCTATATTGTATAATAATAAGATTTTTAATTTTTTCTACAATTCAATACATCCAGATTCATATTAGGAGGCAGTGAGTCGGGTAAGACCACTAGCTTTCTGTGACATATAATTTTTTAGGATTCTTGATGGTAGGCTGAAAGAAGGCTTTTAAGTGCAATTCGACTACGCATTGATGATTATCTTGCCGCCATAACTGATGCATTAAGTTAATAATATGCTTTTAAATAAAAACATAAAGTTACTTTCCTTTTTAGTGCATGGCACTGATTAGATGACATTGACAATGTTTATCTGTTTTTTACCCACCAAAAGGCTGAATTTGGTTCGCTTGTTGGATTGTTGAGGTTGTCCCATATCAGTTGTGGATGATTTGGTATTCAGTTATAAGTGTGAGGTAAAGTCCCATCTTTTGAGTTAGCTTTTAGGGTGAGAGAAGCCAAATATCACCCAACACTGGTATCAAAGCCCCATTTATCAACAAATCTCCAGCCCAACAATTACGGAGATACAGGTTTGTATGAGGAGGGATGGGTTTGGTCTCCCGCAAGGGCCAATATGTGTGGGGAAACGTGTTTGGTCTCCTGCAAAGCGCGATGTGTGAGGAGGAGATTGTTGAGGTAATCACACGTTAATTGTGGATAAGGTTGATATTCAGTTTATATGTGTGAGAAAAAAACCTCATTTATTGAGTTAGCTTTTGGGGTGAGAGAGACTAATGTCACCCAACATGGATCAGCCATGTCTGACTCATTTTCAGCGTGGCTCAGCACAATGCGCAATTTCTTGCGACCAGGTCAGGTCTGCCTGTGCAGAAAAGTGCGATGTCTAGTACAGCAAGCTGAGCAAGCCACCAGGCTCACACCTTTTTTAGAACTGTTTTTGCTTTTATTAGTATAGCACGCACGGCCTTGCCTACCCATGCTCGGCACTGAATGTGCTGGACACTCGGCGTGCAGATTCACCAACAATAGGACCAACAAGTTTGTGCAATTAGCAATAAAAAATGAAAATTTGATAATCTTTGCTCTACTAATTTACCAAGAAAAAATCTTATGCAAACACTGGAAATGACTGCTTGCCAAGTTTAAAGATAAAATTCTAAATAACTCCATGACAATGAAAATTTGAATCCACCTGAAATAGTTTAGTCCTGGCTATAATAAGCATAAATAACAGAAAAATTAGAATTGCAGAATTTTTTTGTTGCCATTCTTGACACAAAAATATTTTAGTTTCTTGATGCTTATTTAATGAGCAAGTTCGAAGGACTATAAAGATACTGCTTCAGAAGACTGATTTCATGAGCTACATCTAGCATGGTTGGTCTGTTGGCAGGATTGTACTGCGTGCAGATTAATCCGAGTTCGATCAGTTCCATGACCACGTCTCGCCATATCTTGCTGCTGTCACCTTGAATTGTAGCACATGGTGCACACCTTTCTATTGCTCCTTCAAGAATTGACTCAAGCCTGTTCGGATAGTGATTTTTAACCCATTCGTGCAAACTTGAACCTTCTTTTATAAGGATATCCGTTGGGCGTCTCCCTGCCACAATCTCTAACAGAAGAACCCCAAAGCTATAAACATCTCCTTGAGGCGATGCGTGCTTTCCCATTCCATATTCTGCAATTGGACAGACGAATTGAGATTGATCAGTAGGGGCGAGTATGATCAACATAATAATGCAAATAATAAAATGATTTTTAGACGTTAAAACGTGACATATAGTATGTAGAACTGTGCAGAATTTCGTTTTTAACATCAAATAATTGGCATATTTTTTGAACTTCAAAATTTTACTTACCTGGTGCAATATAACCAACTGAACCACAAAGCAAACCATCCGTAGAGCCGAAGGAATAAGTTGCTGAATCATTGATGGAAACATTCTCATCGGCAACTTTTACCAATCTTGAGATGCCAAAATCAGTGACCAAAGCTGTCATATCGTCGTCAAGGAGAATATTGCTCGGCTTAAGATCACAATGCACCACTTTCATTGGTGAATAGTGATGCAGATAGGCCATCCCTTCAGCCACATCACTGCAAATGCTTACAAGCTGAACCAAATCCAATCTGCACTTCAGTTCATGGCTTGGATACAGGTGATTTTCGAGGCTTCCATTTGGCATCAGCGGAAGGACGATGGCCTTAAAATCTGGCCTGTTGCATATTGTTATAATCCTGATCAAATTTCTGTGCCTGATTCTTTTCAAAATTTGGCATTCCCTTTTAAAGCTCCCGGAAATGTCGCCATCTGCCTTAGAGTTCAGAACTTTCACAGCTATCCTTGTGTTATCTTGAAGAACTCCTTTATAAACATGACCAAATCTACCTGACCCAATTAGTGTTGATGGACTAAATCCTCCTGTGGCTTCAATGAGTCGTCGATGAGAAATTTTTGGGTATTTTCTCTCTTTTCCTATTGCTTCTTCTTCATCTTCAATGCCCTTCAGATTAAAAACCGGTGATTGCCTCCTGAATTTTGATCCATGTACTAGAGGATATCCAGCGATGCAGAATATAGGAGTGATGAGTAATGAAAAGAGAATTGCCACTAATAAATGGCGAATTTGTTTTCTGTGACAACTTCGCATGCCTTCAATTGAACCACAAAGCCTTTTATTCCCTAGGAAAGATTGGATGGTTAGTGACGAAAATGCACCACTGTTTGTTATGTTCCCAGAGAAGCTGTTGTAAGAAAAATTCAGTTTCTTCAAAGTAGACGAAGCCTGCAGAGAGTTCGGTATCTCCCCTGTTAACTGATTGAAGGACACATCAAGTTCTTTGAGATACGGCAAGTTTCCTATAGATTCAGGCAGCGGCCCCTCAAAAATATTTTGCGAAAGGTTGAGGTGCTCTAGAGCAATACAGCTTCCAAGTTGGGAGGGGATCGTGCTCGAGAGGTTGTTTGATGATAGGTCAATGGCTAGAACCATGTTCATTTTACTCATCTCTAGGGGAATATGCCCATGCAGGTGATTGCTGGATAAGTTCAAGTATAGTTTCAAACTACTCAAACCTGCAACTTCACTTGGAATTGTCCCTGAAATCCTATTGCAAGAAAGGTCGAGAATTTCCAAGTTAATGCATTTTCCTAGGCTTGGTGGGATTGTACCTGAGAGCTGATTGTCGTAAAGCAAAAGCCTTCTTAGCTGAGAAAGGTTAGCAAAGCTATCAGGGATTGTACCAGAGAGTTCGTTTCTCGACAAATCAAGAAGGCCTAAATGGGGAACATTTCCAAAAGCTGATGGAATATGGCCGGAGAGTGAGTTATTCGATAGATACAGTCTCTCCAGTGTCTCCAGTTGACAAAGTTCAGGAGGGATCGAACCATTGAGGAGATTACTAGACAAGTTCAGTAGAGTGAGGTTGACAAGATTTGAAATTTCTGGAGGAATTGGACCATAAATATGATTATCATCAAGATTTATCTGTGCAAGTTTAGTAGAGAGAGTACCAATAATAGAAGGCAACTCTCCCCCAAGATGATTTCCCGCCATATCGAGTTCTTGCAAGTTAGAGCAATTAGCTAAAGAAGCAAAAAATGGTTTGAGGTCAGTGTTACCGTTATGACTCGAGAATTGATTGTAGGACAACTGCAGAACTTTCAAGTTTACCATTTTACTCAGAATCTTGGATGGTAACTCCCCGGTTAGTGAATTCGACTCCAAGTCGAGCCATTCTAGTTTTGAAGAGTTTGAAATGGCTTGAGGAACTTTGCCCACAAGATGGTTCGACCAAAGGAGGAGATATTTCAGCTCTTTAAACTCGCATTGACTATTCAAATGGATTTCACCAGCAAGTGAATTGTTGGAGAGGTCTAAATACTTAAGAGAAGAAGAGGCGTTACAAAAAAGTGACATATGCATGTCACCTGTTAGCTTGTTACTTCCAAAATTTAGATACGTTAATTGATGAAGAAATCCAAATTCAGTTGGAATGTATCCTTCAAGACTATTGGATGATAAGCTGATCTCTTGAAGTAGGGAAAGAGAACCAAGTTCAGCAGGGATGCGACCTTCAAAGAAGTTCTCAGACAGATCAAGAATCAACAAGTAGGAAAGCTTGGATAGAGATGGTGCAATAGTTCCACGTAGCGATTTTTGACTTAAAACAAGCTTTACAACTCTAGTCCCATTCTTGTCACAAGTTACACCTGACCATTTGCATACATCAGAAGAGTTCCAATTCTTTAAAGCATTTTTAGGGTCATCAGTGATTTGAGACATGAATGATACAAGGGAAGCTCGATCGTTCAAAATTTGTCCACCATTTTCTGCACTCACCACATCAAAAACTATAATCAAGAAAAGTAAATCGAACCTGGAAAATTTTCGATACCCCATTTTTGTATATATACGATTTGAAAGAAGGAAGAAGTCCTTGACAGACTATAGAAGTATATAAAAGAGGGTTGATGGAAAATGCTCTGCACCATGTTATAAGGATGTCTTTTATGGCTAGAGATGTCCAATACAAAGAACCTAATATAATAAATTGTAACAATTTCTGCCTAACTTTATATGAAGCCTAATCTTTGAAAATGAATATTGAACACGTGTGAAATGGTTTTTGTGCCACGTAATCATTGTTAATTACATTTGGTGGTTTACATGTCATTAGGCCAAACTATGTGTTCTGTCGTTCCTTCAGGGATTAGTGTACATAATTAATGGATGATGAGTTGTTAAATTTAAGATAATTTAGGTTACAAGCACGCTTCAGATTTGACGATAGGATAATATATGGGAAACTTTCGATTCTTGGTAGAGATGTCGGCCTCATGTTGTGCTTTGTGCATGTTGATGTCATTTCTTAAGATTGAACCCCAATCTTGAAAGCCTCACCGCCCCATTCCTAGAGTTTTGTGAGAGAGGTAAATCGTGGGATGTGTTCCAGCAGGCTAGGGAATAAGAAACGCATGTACACTGCGTCTACAAGGAGTCCAATTGATGTTATTTCTTATTCATACTTGTGTATATTCAGAGTGTTTCCCTTTTATGAGTAAATAAAAGTACTTGAAATTCATCAAAAAGAAGTGGTTAAAAGTAGCACTTAACTTGGTAATCCATTGAAGTTCAAAACTTTTCGTTGAAAGGTTGCTCAGTTGAGCATTGGTAGCCTGTTCAGCATGCTGAATGTCCTTGAATTTATGAGAAGTTATGGTTTTCATGAAAGTATGGAGAAGACTAAGGAAGAAAGGGAAGTTTTGTTATACTATAATGTTGCTAATACTGTATATCGTACAAATTCGTATTTCGTTATTAAATTACCTTGTAAAAAAATTTTCATACAGAAAATATTGTAGCTTGTAAAGACACCCATGCTCTCTCAATGGTGTTTTTAAAACCTTTTACATATTGCATTCAGTGCCCTACTTTGTCATTTTATATTAAGGAACTTAGGGAGATTTTTTTCCGTGTATGAGGTAAGACGCAGAGGTGTGAAGATACCCTTGTAATATCTCATTATAACAAAAAATCAGCGGCAAGTGGACACAACTTTGATATAAATCTATGTACTTTCTATTGTTGTTTCGTAACTTGAGTCTTGATTAAGAACGATGATGATCTATGTTTCACACGACGCATGATTTCATGTATAGCTTCATTCTACATCATGATGGAGGACATAACTTACATTTCATGAGTGCTTTGGGATAGAGTAATAAGTCTTAATCTCAATGCATAAGGCATAGTTTTGCATAAGGGTTATTGAACATCAGTGTTATCTTATGTTAAACACCGATGACGTGCCATATAAATTCATTGGTGGATGAACTTATGGTGGGCCTCAACATTTGAATTAAGTTTAAAATTCATCAATAAATTTATATAGCACGTCATTGATGTTTAAAATAAGATGAGTACCGTTGGTCGGTACAAATTTATCTCATGACTTGAATCACGCATTAAAATTCAAACGCGGCAAATGTACACTGAACCTGTTTGATGATTTATTCTTTTTTTTTTTTTTTTACATAAACAAGTAAAAAGTAGGTAATTTTTTTTCTTTGTTTATAATGCAAGAAGAAACCAATAATTAACTATATGCATATCATATATTTGGTAGGTAATATATAAATCTAGTGGAAGTTTATTATAATTCCATAAGAAAAAGTTCCTCTTAAAAATTCTTAGTGGACAATAAATTAATAGCCAAAGCGCAACTTGCCTAGATAAAATGCCTTTTCACTTTTCAAATAAAATCTTGAAATGAAATGTTTTTTGGCTAATTTTAAAATGGCCATGATGAAACATGGTTAATAAAGAATATGCGAAATTTTGATTTTATTGTTAATAAAAATAGTCTTCCACTTAAAAACGTCAAATTTTCTTGATCGAATACGGTTTATGGTCATCTCAATGTTCATAATTTCCTCCTAAAACAACTTGACTGTCTCCAATTAGATGTGTCTTAAGATTTGTCACATTTCCAGATGATCGTGGGAAGCTGGGGATATAAACTTATTGAGACAAGAAATCAAATAACCAAGTACAATATAAAGAATAATTTCCTCTTCAGATTTACAACCAAAAATTGACCATTGACATCGAAGATTTTGAAGATCAAGGGCTCAGAACATTGTACCCATCTATACAAGTGTGAAAGCCTCAAACACTTACACTCAATACATAGATTGCAGCTATTTCAACATACCAGAATAACAACACATAGATATCAACCCTTTCTTTCACACTAAGAATTACTTACACTCAAAGATTTTACTCAATTCTCCAAAACTAGAGGTTCCAGAGAGAAGAACAAAGAACACGAAGGAAAAACAAAAAGACAGAGAGAATCCAAAGGGTTCTACAAGACTGGAATGATTTATGCATTTAGGGCAACCATCAATACCACTTTTATATCAACAAGTCATCAACGTTGATATCTGTGCATGATCAATGGTCCGGAGCAGCACATGTATCACCATATATTGGGCTCAAGTATTTTTGGGCTTCTTCACTTGAGTTATTGAGCAATGGTAAGTAGCATCCGTGGGACAAGCCCATTTTCATCATCGCCCCATAATTATTTGGATTGGGCTTTGGCATCACAGTCCAAACAATCTCCACCCTGATGCCAATGATCAATTCATCTGAACATATCCTAATTTTCCAATCTTCATCCTTATAATCACCAGCATCAATAATCTTACCAATTGCTTGCAATATCACAAACGCAGCCCAATATCAATATTCAACATATGTAAACAAGATCTAAACTTGTTCAAGGGAATTATCTTAGTTCTCATATCAGTAGGATTAAATTGTGTAGAAATCTTTTCTAGTAATATAGATTTTTTTTAAATTTTATCTCTAATAAAGTGCATCATAACATTTACACGTTTTGTCCTTTCATAAAAAAATAGGATTTTTATATAAATGTATTGCACTTTGACTATCAGAGCAAACAACTACTGGATTAGAGAGTTCATTTAATTTACACAACAAAACTTTGAGCTATGAAGACTCTTTTATGGCCTCAGTCACAGCCACATATTCAGCTTCTGTGGTAGATGGGGCAACAATAGGTTGTAGTTGGGACTTCCAAGTTATACAATTATCACATAGGCTAAAATATTAGAAGTGGTTAATTTCCTATTATCCCTATCCCAGCATAATCGGAGTATACAAAACTTTTTAGAATAACACAATCTTTACTAAATTTGAAACATAACCCCAAATCATATGACCCCTTTAAATATCTTAGCAACCACTTTAATGCAGTCTAATGTTCAGGGCAAGGATTGACCATAAATATGCTCAATGTACTAATTGCATGTGCAACATCAGTTCTGGTACATATCATAGTGTACATGATGGACCCTACAACATTAGCATAAGGCATCTTTCCCATGTGTTTAATATCATATTCATCAACAGGACACTGATCTTTGCTAAGTTTAAAATAACTGGCAATAGGTTAGGTAACAAATTTTGATTCATGCATAGAAAATTTAGATAACACATTTTTCTTCAGAAATAAACTTTGTCTTATCCTGTTTCTCTTTATATCCATTCCCAAATTATTTTTGCATGACCTAAGTCGTTCATTTCAAATTCAGATGTTAAAGACCTTTAAATGTCATTAATATCACTTATATTCTTGCCAATCAACAACGTATCATCAATATAAAGGAGCAAGTAAACAATCATAGATCCACTTTTACCCTTTTTAACGTAACGACAATGATAAAAAAAAAAAAAAAATTCTTATGAAATTAAGAGATGACACAAAGTTATCAAATCTTTTGTACCATTATCTAGATGATTGTTTAAGTCCATACAAAGATTTTTTTTTAGCAAACAAACATGTTCAAGTACCTTAGCATCAATAAAACCCTGTGGTTGAGTCATATAGATGATTTCTTCCAAATCACCACGTAAGAAGTCAATTTTTACATCCATTTATTCAAGTTCAAGGTCATATTGGGTTACTAGAGCAAGCATAACTCTTATGGTGGTATATTTAGCAACAAGTAGGAAAATATCAATGTAATTAATACCAGGTTTGTGAGTAAACACTTTCGCCACAAGTCCGGCTTTAAACCTAACATGCTGCTTTGCTGAATTTCTTTCTTTTATACTATAGATCCATTTACAATCCACTTTGGACTTGTTCTAAGGTTTAGGGATCAAAGTCTAGGTATTATTCCTTGACAGGAAATCCATTTCTTCTACCATAGCTTATTGCCAATTTCTTGATAGCTGATAGCTAAAAGCCTCCTCATATGACTTAGGTTCTTTGAAGGCCAAATTCTGGTAACACAAAACTACTAAGGACAGATAATCACTCAGTCTAGCAAGCTCTCTTATTTCTCTCCTAACTCTATCCCTAGTTATCTGATAATCTTTTAATGGGTTATCGTTTCCTCCACCTTCTTGGATATTCTCTTCAATATCCCCTTGAGAATAAAAAACATTCTTAGTTTCCTTATTAGGCTGGTCAAGGTCAGTGGGGTCTTGTGGAGTCCAAAGCTTCACTTGCAGCCTGGGTGTATCTTCTTTATCATCTATGGAAACATCACCTTGATGTTTCTCACTTATACATGGTATGTCACTTTCATTAAAGGTCATATTTCTACTAGTGATCATTTAAAAACCTTTAAGGATTCTGGCCCATAGTCTCTATCCTTTCACAGTTTCAGGATACCCCATAAAAACACATTTTTGGGATCTTGGTTCTAGCTTGCCAACATTCTGATGAGAATAGGCAGCACAACTAAAAGCAATATAATATTTAAAGGGATGGAAAAAGTCCTGGTTATATGTGTTACACGCAGTTGCAGCTTATGCTTTGATAAGTGATAACTCAGGTAGAGTTGGTTGTGATCAAATTGTTTGTTGTGATTCAAACAATAATATTAGGGAATCTTTTAGTAGCTCAGGTGGAGCTTGTTGATCATGACGCTCATGGTGCTTTGAACAGGTTTAGCAACTCAGGTAGAGTAGGTGTTTCTTGTAGTAATTCGAGCATGTTTGTTGACTCAACTAGAGCTGGAAGTGAACTTAATGATTCAAGTAAGGATGGCATGCAAGACAGTTCTTCCGGTAAGTAGGGCTCAGATTTAGTTCACACTTGCTCAGTATGTACTGCAAGGACATAGCGTGCTGGAAAGTGGTATGGTGGAAGAGTTGAAGATTTAACTTGAAGAGCGAAGACTTAATTCATTGTTTTTAAATTTGAGTCAAGGTAATGTTTATTAGGTTGTGACTCAAATTTCATGTGATTTGAAATTGTAGTTCATTGAGGAAGCCTAGATAATTTAGTTTGAAGTTCGGATAGATAAGGATTCAAATTTCATCTTACATTTAGAGAATTTGATTTTGATAAAGACTTGGGATTAAGGACTCTATTTCATCATAACTTCAAGATTTGACTCCTATAAATACTCCACAAGGTGTAGGTTCATGATAACAATTAGATCATTATTGTATACATTAGAAATTTGAGAGAATTAAATCGTATAAAGACAATTTTTGTTTCTTGATATATTAAATTCTCCTGTACTCCCACATAAATCTTTTGTTCTTGTGTGATCCATTATTTTAATATTGCTCGTATTACTCTCATTTTCAATTTTTTGGCCAAATTCTCAACGCTAAGGATTGTAACTAATTTGAGTTTAGTATAACAGTTCTTGAAATATAGAATTTAAATTTTGTTATCAATTTATCTTTCTTCCCAGATTAGGGTGCGACCGAAATTAACCAGCATCCATACCTCACAATTTCTGATCGAAATTTCTAGTGAATATAGACCATTCCAGTTCAAAGTTTCCAAAAAATTAGATAAAATCCGTGATTTTGTGTGTGTTAGAGATGGTAGTCATAACTGAAGAAATCAATGGCGTACATCTGCGAATGTTCAAGTGGAACGAAAAGCTCCCGGAGAAGACGAATAGAAAGGGCTTATTTCTGCTTAGGGTTTATGATGAAATAATTACGGTAACTTCGAATGAGAACGGAGATGGAACTAATTTGTGTACAGAATTCGCAGTGCATCCTGATTTAATTACTTTCGATTTATGTCGCCCCTGTCGGATTCATAAGTCGGATTTTTCCATTTTATCCGGTGAGTTTTTCTTACCAGAACACTGTATAATACTAGCCGAAAGTATAGATACAAATCTACGTACATATTTTCGCATAAAACTTCGAACTTTGTACGGTAATCGTCTGAAGCCTGTTGCTGTGGTTGAAATTCATCGAAAAAAGATGGTCGATCATACCAAAGAACATCTAGTGGACGAAAATTCTGTGATTGATGACCGGGAGGTCCTGGAATATGAAGAGAAATTTGGAAAATTTTGAGGATGAAACATCAAGTGAGGAAATTGAATCTGCCGATGGTGCTGATTCTGATATTTTACGAATATTGAAATTCCTTTTGGGGATATCAGAAATTGAGGTGTTGGAACGAATTGAAAGCGATGAACGGAAAGGTTTGTACGAAGCGAAGCGAGCCATTGTTCATAAAAATTTCAAGTTTGTGATCTAATATCGGATCGATGCTCGATTTGTTTGGGAGAATTTTCTGTAGGTATGAAAATTGGAGAAACGCCTTGTGCACAAATTTCATTAACATTGCATATTTCTAAGAATGCATTTTTTAACAGTAAAAAATATATGGTTAAAAAATAAAAAAAGTTTTGTATTTACATGTAATATTATTTTATTAAAGAATGTGTGGTTGAAATGATGTCAAATCACTATTTAAAAAAAATGTGGCTTAAACATAGCCTAAGATTTCGTGCCCAATTTGTTGATCAGCCCGTGTCGCATTTATATAATGCAATTTCTATTTCTCATTTTCAATATTTGGGTACGAATTTTTAATTAATTTCTTAGTTTTTGGTTGGATGATACCAATGAAATATTAAATGTCGTGCCTGTATAAATATCGACTGGTGATTCTACTGTATTAATACTACGCTTAAGTCATTTATACAAAAATCTTTCCACAAAATCTGGCTAGATTACTCATGTGTAGGACTCATCGTGAATAAAAAATTGTCAAAAAAACCCACCCACCCCCCTATGTGTGTATTCTGGCAAACTTCTATATGAAGCCTGCTATACACACAATAGGTTTGTTAACACTAACTTCACTAAAAGTGACTCTTTACTTGCTCTCTTAAGAATGTTATTTTTAAGCACAACCACAGAGTAAAATTTCATGGTCCAACACGATTCGTATGTACCAAAGAAATTGCTTTTTATTAAACTTGAAAAAAAAAAGAAAAAAGAATTAATAAAATAAAAATTAGTCGACTTGAGCACCCAACTCAATCCATTATATACTTTTAATCGTTCATTTAGCCCATGACTCCTAGATGGCAAAGACGCCCTTAGGGTGATCTCGTAGTTCTTACGAGGTGGAGATGATGGGATCTGTCCATGAATTTTGCTTTGAATTCGAAGCAAAGAGTATATAAGAGTGCACGGAAGAAAGTAAATATCTTAGGAAATGTTGAGACTAAATGTAGGCTTTCCAACCTTTAAAAACGTCATGATTAATATCGCTGCCTTTTGAAAGTTAGTCTTTGGATACTACTTGCCTTTATCAAATAAGCGACCGCTTGTTCCACATTTTTTCAACAAAAATGCATTTTAAACATCACATTATGGATCTTACCTTAGAGTGTTGAAGTCAGATATTGTAGGCTGATTTGATGAAAAAAATGTATTATTTTCCAGAATAATGTGCACCAAACAGGCTGTAAGTTTATACTAGATTTTGATCGAGTTAAATACTTATTATCACGAGATTGAGATAAGTCAAAGTGAGTTGTTTACATCACCACCAGAAAATAAAATAAAATAAAATAAAAATAAAATAAAAGGTGAAATTTTTAGTGTCAAAAACACCATGTAAAACCTCTAATTATCAGCTGGAGGGATATATTATAAATCACTGACTTGTTTCAGTGTTGGCATAGGGCTTCCTGATAAGTAAGACTTGAAAAGTGTCAAAGCTTGCTTTGGTTTGTGCAGGGGAACTTCATGCCCTGCCCCTCTCACCGTCACAAAAGTTAGACCATTGTACTCCTGTGTCCATCCCCCTACCTGTTTCATTCATTACAATTTTTAATCATATTACAAAAATGTGTGCTTCTGTAGTTGATAAAGCAATGAAGTTCATATTATTTTCTGGAGTAGTGGACGAGTGCAAAATAAGATTGATGAAAGAAGCAGAAAAGTAACCTGGCCATCGTCATACCAAGCACGCCAAGGACTAGTCGTTGATAGATTAAGAGCATCTATACTGTACCGAGTGGATGTAACTGGAATTACAGCATCAGTATCCCCACTGTCAAATTTCTCCACAAACATTGTTAACTTTTCTATGATCAATTGAACAGACAAGCAGTGATTCATTGACAAAATTCAATCATAACTTTTTAAATGTAATGTATCAATACGGGGTTGGATAATAAAATGCTAGCAATAAGTGAATGAGAAAGAGGAACACGTGTAAGAATCTCTAGGCATGAGCTATCTAACAGCTAACATCGAACACAAATCCTAAGAGGTCAATTTAGGTAATGGTCTCTTTATACTCTGACGACGCTTGGTACAGACTAATAGACAAAGAAAAGATTAAGATGAGGAACAGATGGAAACCTGAAGATCCAAATACGAAGTCCCAGAGGAATAAGCTCGCGGTAGATGTCCAGCACTGATATAGGAGAATCCTTCCAATTTTCACTCACCTCGTCACTGCAAACATGTGACTGTGTGAATAGTATCTCTGTACAATATATCAATCAAGAAAATACATTAATCGTGTACTGAATATGGTATGCCCAGTAAATCATCCAAAGTTTATTATTATATACACCTGTAATTATCTCTGAGCAACTATTCCAACAGAAGTAACAATGCTATATGTTACATTGATTTTAAGGTAATGTTATTAAGAGACTTATAGAACCAGGGTCGAAGATATCTTGTTTTTGTCTTTAGTTTTCAAAATTCATTTCAAGCTTGCTTAGTTTATTAGAAGATTACAAGTCAAAAGTAATGTTACAGCATCAATAGTTTGTAATGCAGTTAAATGTACTCTCATCAATAAAAAGAACATCAAGAAAAGGAAAATCAAAAGGACAGGTCAGAATTTGTAATTACAGAGCTTAATGATTATTTTCAATCCATTGAAAGTCCTTGCAATCATCAGCATTTACATCATCAGCAGCTTGCCGTGTATTTGAGTAGAAAGATATACCAATATCAGTTTGCTAATCGTAATTAAAGACAAAAAAAAATTACAGCATTAAAACGTTCTGATGTTGAGAATCTTGCCTTAGAAATAATATTGGTCCTATTTAAATGCATTTTAACTAACAAATATTAGGGGTTCTTGGCCACGTCAAGATGCAGCAGATTTCCTCAAATATTACAGATTAGTACTCATCATTCCAAAAAGCTTATTAGACATCATCCAGTATATTGAAAAGTTAAGAATGTTAAGTGGGAAATAAACTTGAACTGAAAAACTTACAATTGTTGCTGTCTGTGCTAACCAGAATTTTTTTTCCTTTTTGAATAAAGTTTAACTTTGTTTACTTGAGATCTTATTCAAACACAATTCTTTGCAAGAAAAAAAATGAGATCATAAAAAAACTATAATTGTAGGATGATCATTCAAAAAGAAAGGGAATACATTATCTTAATAATGTGTCATATAAGAATTAGGCAGTAACAAGAGGAAATAAGAATAGACTCCAAGAATCCTTTTCCCTTTCGATACAAAAATAGAATTTTACCTGCAGGTTACCCATTTGGATGAGGAATTTTTCCTATGAACATGGAGAGCATTTTGAACCTCAGGAATATTGAAGTATATGGTTGAGTGTGCCTCTGTGCAAGGATCGTACGCTCTTTTGATAAGACCAACCTTCTGCCAGAGGAAATTTAATACTATCAGATATCCAATGATAATATTTAAGATAGAATAGTGCTAAAAAGCCTACTCCAAATAAAGATTCCTACTAAATCTATTAAAATTGGCTGTCAAAGATTTAAATACTTACTTTCTTTATTTTCAATAGATGACTAAATCTGTTAAAATTGGCTGTGCATGGTGGAGTGAAGATACTATACATATCAATGTCTCCAATTTCTTCAGCAGCAATATCAAGAACTTTATCACACTGCCCTGAGGCATGTATAAACGACTGGAAGTCACAGAAAACGTTCAACTGCTTGAAGGTCTCATCAGAAATCATACCAACTGACCACATAAATTCGAAGAGTCCCAAGTGATCATGAAAATTATCTGTTAGCGCATTTCCGACCTGCATTACAAAGGTATGCTAACTATTTAATTTCATCCAAATATACATGATCTTCTGATAAAAAATATCAAGCAAAAAAAGTCCACACCATGTAACCCTTCAGACTGATAACTTCTTCTCCATTTTTACGGTTGTGCCTCACAATTGCTTGACTTAATTGGGGTACGTAGTGTCCTGTAGATCACGTACACCACAATTTAAAACAGATAAATCATAACAAGACCAGCAAAGTTAAATATATATATATAGCAACTAGGTTCAATAATAAAACCCAGCAGTTGTAAATTGCATATAGGTAGTTCTTTCATGGTAACTCAAGAATCAAAGAAAATTTAAAATCACTCACCAGCATAACTTTCTCCTATGATGTAGAAATCCCTTCCTTTATACTGTGGAAAACGTTTAAACCACTGCAATAAAAAGTTTAGGTTGTCGGCAGCTGCATTCCAAGATATAGAAATCAAGCTTCTGTTCATATCAAATCAAAATAAATATTAAAAGAGAATCAAGAAGGCTATGGAAAAGACACTAGTACCCGTCCTTCTATCACCATTGTTCAGTTGATCATTGGTGACATTTGAGTATGAAAACCCAACTCCAACTGGAGAGTCAAGAAACAATATATTTGCGGCTGCAAAATGGAAAAATAGTAAGGCAATTCCTATATAAAATTTCATGGAATAGAAGTATCACCTTGAGTTTTAGATATTTTTAGATTGACTCCCAGCAGAATCTTAATAGAAAAGTCTAGCAATTACGTAATCCATCATTTTGAGGAGCAGGGAAAGTTATGAAGATCAGATGCTGAGTATTGCTAAAAAGTAAAAGCAAAAGAAGAATAGAAAACAAGGAGATGAGAATTTAAAAACCTACAAAGTTTTCATATTAACTGGTAAATACATTTATATATATAAATCAAGTTATGGAACTAGTTGGAATTTATAAGCACAAAATCCTGATAGAATGGACCAAACAGTCAACCAGGGATTTATTTCTGCGTTTGCATGTTACACAACATTCAATTTTGTATAAATGGCATCTATAGTTTCACTATACCAAAAAACATGTTGGGAAAAAAATAAATAAATAAATAAAAGTCAGTTGCACTGCCTAAATGTCACCTACTAGGCACATAGAATATATACCTTTATTCCAAGAGTAAGGATTCAAATAAAGGGTCTTTCCATCTTTCTCAACATGGAAAGGTCCAATTTCCTCAGCTAATCCATATGCAATAGATGAACATCCAGGCCCTGAACATAGCTAACAAGTCAAAAACAAGTTTCCTCGTTGGCTACAAATTACATCTCGCCAAGATAAATTACCATGGAAATAACAGAAATGGAGAGAACTCCGCAGTATCAAATTTGATAACTAACTAAAAAGTGAAACGGAGTACAAATTCAATATGGAGTTTATATAAGTTATTGAAGTTTATAATTGAGAACAGGGAAGAAATAGCACTATATTTCTTGAAATAATTTCATAGCTAATGATAAAACGTTTTAGAAATTTCAAATAATAATATTGGCCCAGAAGGATCAACAGGATGCTCTTTTAGCTCAGAAATAATATCACAATTTCATGAGCAAAATCACATGATTCTAGGTACGTATCTCCCAATATCATAACAAATTTAAGTACTCTAAAACAAATTCAACAGAAGACAAAAATAAAAAAAAAATAAAAAAAAATTGCACATTTCTGAAGGCTAATAGCAATGAATTAACATTAACAAGATAAACATTAAAGTTTTAAACAAAATTGATTTAAAAAAGGAAGGGTCAGACTAAATTGACCTCCATTGAGCCAAAGAACAATAGGCTTGGAAGAAGGATCCTCGTCGGCCTCGAAGAACCAATAAGATAGTGCTCTCCCGGATTCCCTATTGACTGTAACATGGCCCGCATAATGTGCAAACGTCACATTAAAATTCTGCCCTGGAAGCTCCCAGACTCTATCTAGTTGCTGCTGGGCATATGGGTCTGAAGAAAAAATTGCACTGCAGCCGATTGAATGGAGCTCGGCTATGGAAATGAAGAGGAAAAGATTCAAAACCCATTTCGAAGTCGGCATCTTTTTAGTCTTCGGATCGGATTTTGGTGAGGAACCCGTTAGTGTCCCTCGTGATATGGGGAATACGCCAATACGGTGATAATATAGAGATGTGTGCTGCGTGTGCTGACAGAAGCAGGGAATGGTTGTTGAATGAAATGACAAGTCACACAACATAAATCTTATGAACAAACTGAAACTAATTTTAGTTAAGATAGTTTCACCCAGGTTGCTTATATTATAATGTAAACCGATTTATTTTTAATCACACGCTGTCTTTGATTTTATTAGAAATCAAGATATTAGTAGATTTTAATAAAGTTAGATGAAACGTATAGTTGAAAAAATTGTGTATATCGTAAAATATATAGTTAAATTAATTGTTAAATTTGATTTAGATTTTTATCATCTCCTTAGCAAAATCAAATCGGATTATTGCTTTACAATTTTATCCACTTTTAACCCAGTATTTTACGGGATCGACCAGTTAATAATCTGGAAAAAAAAAAAAAAAACTTTGTCAAACATTATTTTGGACACTCCTACAAGTCAATTTGCTAAAAGTGAGTATATTTTCCTATTATTATGCTAAATTTCATATCGAATAAGAGATGAAAATATAAATTAATATATAAAAGGTTTGACTACATCTCTTAATGGTCTTGACATTTTTAAATAGAATTTAAAAGTCTCAAGTAGTGCACTCAACTTGCACTTTTCATTCTTATTTCAATTTTAGTATCAGGTTTGTCAATACTTAGTAACTGAAATAATGATGTGACCCCAAAAAATTTAAATTTTTTGATGTTTCTAGCATCCGGGACATTTTAAAAGAGTTTGCACGAAGGCTTAGTTACAAGTAATCTATGGTAATCTACATTCAACTTTGTCACGTTGGACAAGAATTTCAATATTTTAATTGTTTTCTTACATCATGACATTAGTCTCATGTTTATTTCTATTCACTTTTAAACAATGAAATTAAATGGGCAAATAAAGCAGAAATCCTACTTTTTAGACCTCTTTTAAAATATATATTGAAGTTATTTATTTTGCCATACAATATTTTTAAAGTTAATTTTTATATCCAACAAACATGGATGCTGAAAATTACATAAGATCAAATATTACAAAAGAGACTTCAGCTAGAAACATAATAATCTAAGACAACCAGAATGGCTGAGACAGATTCTTGCAAGAAAATATAATCGAGATCCTTCATCAAACCATTTCAGAAACCCAATAATGTTAAAAATATGTATCATAACACATAGAGATTAAATCATATCAGCTGCAATGCTATACTAAGCTAAAGTAAAAGGAACATTTATCTAGCTCGGGATATCTCATTTAAATTCTTAAATAGAGGCAATGCACGGAAGATGAAGCGCAACATCTGCGAATGAGTCTTTCCTTGACATGGAAGGAGCCATTGGCATGAAACCAAAACCAAACCTATAGTTTTCTTGACAGTTTAATATTTCGTTAATGGTCTTTTCACGCATCATCGAGTCATTTGCAAGGTTAGATACAACATATATCCCACAATTAGCACCTTCATCGTAATATCCTTTTTCAACTTTCGCTCTGGAACTTGTGGCAGAACTTGCAGGAGGGAGGAGAGAGAATCGACCTTTTTCAATAGAGATTTCTCATCCAAAATGGTCGTATTTTGAGTGTCATTAAGTAAAACTTGTTCAATGATTTCCACTCCATCCCAGAATTCTTGAGTCTTATCTGAAAGTATACATCTAGAAGTTACTTGCTCTGAACTTCCAGTGTTTTCTAGATCACTCATCGACATAGATGGATGGAGATCTGGCACCTTCAGTTGTTGCCAGCTTCTTTGCTCTAAATAACCATGCCATTCACGAGTTCCATTCCATTCAGTTGCGCTGGTATCCATCATTAGTAACATCAGACAATGTGATTAGTCAAATTTTGGTTGGAAATGAAATCAAAATTACAACTGCAGCTAAACAATTTTTTGCAAGATCAAATATGGAGACAAGCTGATAAGTAAATTGGTACTCGTAATGTGTGCTTAGATTTATGTTATGTTTATAGTAATTACTCAAAAATAAGCTTCACTGGAGATGTTGTATTCACAATAAAGACGAACAATATTGTACCAGAACTGGAAGACAAGGTTTCTTAAACATGTGATTAGCAGGCACAAACTTAGGATTCTGTCCGAAAGTTAAAGAAGGTGATTGTGCGATAGCTGGTAATTCTACATCCTGGAAGCTAGAGGGAGAATATCCTTGAGTGGCAGTCCCTTGATCCAATTCACGTCCTCTGGATTCTTCTGGATTTTCAAAAGTAGAAGCATGTGCTTTAAAATATGGCAAATCTCTAACGATCTCGATTTGTAGGCTCAAAATATAAAGATGCCTGTCACACTGGATCAACTTTTCATAGTTCTTGTTTAATAGGCCTAGAGGGCATTGTAGAAAATGCTTCCTATTCAAACGACATCAAAGGTTTGGTACCTCGAGAGCTAGGATTAAAGTTTATGGGATCTCATAATTATTCAGTCAAGTAATTACAAGGACAATAGTCCAAACTCAACGGTTTAAACAAGAAATTTCAATTGAATGAAAAGCATATCTATGAAAAGAGAATGCTATCGCTTACCTATTTATGCTAGCTTTCCCACCAGTGAAGTCAGAAGTTGGCTTCCAAATAGTACGTTTTATGGGTTGTGGGTTGGTCCTTTGAAGAAGATGGGTGGCCTAGCCAACTGTATCGATGCAAGATCAAAACTAAAATAAGAAGCCACCTATAAATGGTACTAGGAATACATTTTATCCATAGAATGAAAAAGGATAAAACTGTCAGCTTTACTCAGAACAAAGAAGGAGAAGCTATTTTTTCTTCCATATAATATGTGACCTTATGTATGAAGATATATTAAGCCACACCTTAGACCACCTAATCTATCAATTACACCCATACTTTGACTTGACAAGGCACTACACTTTCGTGAAAAAAATAACCTTCAAAAATGTACAAAAATACATAATGGAAATGACAACAAAAGTGACATTATATCAACACTCCTCCATGGCACTTTTGTTGGAAACACCAAGACATATCCTTAATGTTTCAAACATATCCTTGGACAAAGATTTTGTGAAAACATCCGCATATTGATCTTCAAATTTACAATGGACCAGCTTCACTTCACCATTTGCTTGTGCCTCTCGAATAGCATGATACTTGATCTTTATATGCTTTGTCCTACCATGATATACGGGATTCTTGATCATAGCCACAGCTGATTGATTATCACAGTTAATGACAGTAGCTTCCTCTTGCTTGTGACTCAAATTTGCCAACACTTTTCTTAGCCAAATTGCCCGATTTGTTGCTTCGGATGCAGCTATATATTCTGCCTCTGCTGTAGATTGTGCAATCGTCTTTTGCTTCACTGAGTTCCAGCAGATGGGACTTGATCCAAGGTAGAATATATAGCCTGAAATGCTCTTCATTTCATCACTTGATCCAGCCTAGTCACTATCAGAGTAACCTATTAAAACATAACTTTTTGATCTCCTAAACCAGATTCCAAGATCAATACACCCTTTGATATACCTTAGGACTCGTTTAGCTGCTTGAAAATGAAGAGCACTGGGCTCTTGTCTGAATCTGGGCAGCAGATTTGCAACAAACGTAAGATCAGGCCGTGTAATGGTTAAATACAAAAGACATCCCACAAGACTTCTATACATCTTTTCATCACTCTTCTTGTTGTCATCCTCCTTCATCAGCTTCAGATTTTGAACAATAGGTATATTAACGGGCTTACATTTCTCCATGCTAAACTTCTTCAGTACATTCTCAGCATATCTCTGCTGGTTCACAAAAATCCCGTTTTGAGTTTGATAAATTTCCATGCTAAGAAAATAATTTGCAATCCCCAAATTTGTCATCTCAAAGACTGTCATCATTTCATCCTTCAACTTGTCAACAGCCTCTTGATTGCTCCCAATTACCAGCAAGTCATCAACATACAAGGAAATGATGGTAGTTTCATCCTCCCTTTGCTTGAAATAAAGTGCCTGTTCATTCACACTTTTAGTGAATCCAAGACTCATCAAATGATCATCAATCCTACTATACCAGGCTCTTGGAGCTTGCTTCAAGCCATACAAAGCCTTCTTGAGTAGATAGACCTTGTTTTCTTCTCCAGCAATAGCAAAACCATCCGGTTGTTCAACATGTATCTCCTCATTCAGCCAACCATTTAGAAAGGCAGACTTGACATCTAAATGATGAACTCTCCAGCCTCTTATAGCAGCAATTGCAAGTAATAATCTAATGGTTTCATACCTTGCAACAGGGGCAAATGTTTCAGAATAATCAACCCCATATTGTTGTTCATAGCCCTTCACAACAAGTCTGGCTTTGGCTTTATTAAATGATCCATCTGCATTCAACTTAGTCTTGAACACCCATTTTATACCAAGGACATGCTTATCTCTTGGTCTATCAGTTAGCTCCTAAGTTCTATTCTTATTCATCATTCTCAGTTCTTCTTCCATAGCAGCCATCCACACTTGAGAATTTATAGCCTCAGCAAGATTTGATGGTTCCAGTAATGCTGTGTTGCAGTTGGCGTATATATCAACTAATGGCCTTGTCCTTAGCACTGGATTTTCTAAATAAGATCCACTATCAGCCTCTAAATGATCAAGTTCAATCCCTACATCATCATTGCCCATTTCATCTACTTCATTTGTGACCATTCTTGGAATCTGAGATTGATTTTCTTTGCTGGTCTCCGAGTCAAGTTCCCAATTTCAAGATGATCCTTCATCAACCTTGATATCCCTGTTGGACATCATCTTCTTTGATTGAGGATTATACACTTTATAGCCTTTTGCATTTTCACAGTATCCAATCAAGATAACAATATCAGCTTTCTTACTCAACTTGTCCCGCTTCACATCTAGTGTATGCACATAACAAAGGCTTCCAAATACCTTAATATGGGACAGATCTGGTTTAACACCATTCCAAGCTTCATAAGGTGGCATTTTATCCAATGATTTTGTTGGCAATCTGTTTAGTAAGTACACAGCTGTATTGACAGCTTCTGCCCAAAACTCCTTAGGGATGTTCTTCTCCAACAATAGACATCTAGCCATCTCCATAATTGTCCTATTTTTCCTTTCACAAACCCCGTTTTGCTGAGGAGAATAAGGCACAGTTAGCTAGTGTTTAATTCCCATTTCATCACAAATCTGTCAAATTGATTGCAGCAATATTCAGTTCCATTATCAGATCTGATAGCTTTAATTTTTCTGTCACATTCGTTTTCCACAAGTGTCTTAAACTTCTAAAATATATCAGCAACTTGTGACTTCATTTTCAAGAAGTAAACCCAACACATTCTGGTTTTATCATCAATAAAAAGGACAAAGTATCTACTTCCGTTCAATGTTTGTACCCTAATTGGACCACACACATCTGAATGTATAAGATCAAGTTTATTTTCTGCTCTCCTAGCTGAGTTTTTGTCAAACGGCAGCCTTGATAATTTTCCCAATTGACAAGTATCACACACACATTCATCCTTACTGATCTTAGGCATATTTTTTACTAGCTCCAAATCATGCATTTGTTCAAGTGACTTGTAGTTAGCATGCCCAAACCGTTTATGCCACAAAGGTGATTCATTCACAGTCCCAATGAGTGCCTGATTTTTCACATTTCTCAGTTCCAAAGGAAAGCTTCTATGTCTCATATCCACTTTCATCACTTCTTGATTTAATGAATCAAGCATAGTACACATATTGTCTTTAAATATAAGCATATGACCTTTCTTAATTAACTGGCCGACACTCATCAGATTCTGATCAATTTTAGGGACAAAAAGAACATCTGAAATATACTTAGTACCTGATGGAGTTTGCACAGAAATTTTGCCTACCCCCTTCACTTCCACATGTTCTCCATTTCCACCTTCCACACTGGACTTGTATGCATTATCTAGCTCAACAAAAATGCTTGAATTTGAGGTCATATGATGAGTACAACCACTGTCCAACAACAAGATTCATTAGCATTTCCAATTTTTGAACTGATTGCTGAAAATAGATGCTCCTCCAGTTGCTGTGTTTGATCCTCTGCCAACTGTGCTTGCTGTTGGTTCGGTTTTTCCTTCGAGTTTTTGCACACTTTTTGAATGTGACCAAATTGTTTACACCCCCTACATTGAACTCCATGTCTATACCAACACCACTTGGGTGAATGACTAGATTTTTTGCAATGGGGTCAAGGTGGATAATCTACCTTTTTATTAGTAGCACTTCTACTGTCATCAGGTCTCCTTTTTCCAGGCTGGTTTTGCTTCACACCATAACTGGTTTGTGCCTTAAATTTTCCTTTAACAAATAAGGCTCTTTCTACCTGTTCCTCTTGTCTCATCAGACGTCTTTGTTCAGTGGCTTGCAATGCATTAACAAGTTCAGCCACAGATATTGAAGACAGATCCCTTGAGTCCTCCAATTATGAGATTTTAGCTTCGAACTTCTCAGGCAAGCTGATAAGAACCTTTTCCACAATTCTCTTGTCACTTAACTCATCTCCTAAGAGTCTTATTTGATTCACAACCTTCATTAATCTATCAGAATAATCTTTGACAGATTCAGTCTCCTTCATCTTCAGACTCTCAAACTCTCTTCTCAGGTTGAGCACTTTCATTTGTCTTGTTCTTGCATTTTCCCTAAACTCTTCTTGCAACTGATCCCAGGCCTCCTTTGCTGTCTCGCATGTGATGATCCTGGTGAAGATTGCATCAGATACGGCGGATTGAATGCAAGACAAAGCTTTAAACTTTTTTGCTACCTCCTCACCATGCTGTTTCAACTGAGCAATGGTTGGATTAGCTCTCAATGGTGGAGGTTCTGTTCCTGTTTCAGTTATCTCCCACAAGCCATAAGCCTTCAAGTATGCCTTCATTTTAGCAGCCCAAAAATTGTAATTATCTCCTGTAAATGTAGCAGGCAATGGTGCTGAGAAACCACTTGAGGCCATCACTCTTGAATCTTCAAATTTACTTGTGTGAGATATCACTAATTAGTTGAACCTTCAACCAGTTTTTTTTTTCGCTCCCTTCAAAGACCCTAAAGTGCTCTGATACCACTGTTAGCTTTACTCAGAACAAAGAAGGAGAAGCTATTTTTTCTTCCATATAATATGTGACCTTATGTATGAAGATATATTAAGCCATACCTTAGACCACCTAATCTATCAATTACACCCATACTTTGACTTGACAAGGTACTATACTTTGGTGACAAAAATAACCTTCAATAATGTACAAAAATACATAATGGAAATGACAACAAAAGTGACAATATATCAACAAAAACAATTACCACTATAGTTAATGTGCCAGGGCTATTATCACTGTCAGTTGCATTCAGAGCTATAACATCAGGCTACAGTATTTCAATTTTACTCTTGAGACCATCTTCAAGAACCTCCCACACAAATTTTTGCTTTGCAAATTAACACTTCACCAACAGACCGTTTTGATGACTTGACACGTACTGTCAAAGATATTATAATAGTAACATACAACAGGCATAACACACATCTAAATGTAACAGTTGTTTATTCACTATATATATATTTTCAATTAGTTAGGACTAGTACATGTTCATGGAAGACTATAATGCTTATAAGCAATGTGCCCCCAAAGGATGTGTGATTAAGAGATGTTAAAGTTATGAATCATCTTTCGGAATGTGTGCATAAAATTAAAGTTTAATCAATTTATAAGTAATTATAAGCTTTGAAAAACATGCACTTAATCAAGTTGATTTGTTCCCTAAAATTTATTTTATACAAATCACCCCTTACTAGTTAACGAAATGCATTCTTGAAATATGATCCTCCCACTATGATATGATGTCAAAAGTTGATACCTGCCAACTGCCCATCCTCAATAGTGAAGCAGGAAAATTTGAAGCCTTCAACTTGTCATTTGTGCCAAAAGTGCTGGTTCCTGTTGCATGTTTTTGGGTTCTTGAGTTAAGATTTTTACTAGATTTTCCAGTCAGAGAAGCACTATTTTCCTTGGAGAGCCTCTTCGCGATCGATTCTAATAAATATTGAGCCCAAAGGACTAGGCTCACCAGTGGATTGTAATGCAACGATGGCATTGAAGATTCATGGTCCTCAGAGCTCCACTTTCATAGAGAAACCAAAAAAGAAAAAAAGTAGTAAATGGATCATATTTTATTAAATCAAAAAGTCAAGTTTAAGCTAAAAAATATTCTTAAAAGTGTCAATAGAAATAGGAATACTAAGCAGTTAATTCTTGCCTATCCTTTCAACTGAACCGCTAACATGAACCTCACAACTTATTTAATACTAGACACACATCAAAGGTGTAACACTTGTGAATTTAAAATAAATTAAAGCATACATGTGCACTCCTACACCTCATCTCCACCGCTTACCTATAATGGGGAAAACTAAAAATTTACATACTCAGTTAGTGGTTGCCGATAAAATCATCAAGGGTGGTTTTCATTGGCGATTCTCGGTGCATCTCAGTCATCACTTACTCTCCTTCTTGCTAGCCATCAGAGACCGAAGCACCATAGGTGATGATCATATAATACAAGAAATAATGGTAAACAAAATAGATTTTATATACTACTGAAAAGTCAAGTTTTAATGGTAAACAAAATATATTTTATTATTGAAAAGTCAAGTTTAAGATTTAACAAAAAATAAATAAAAAAATTCTTCAAATTTTGAATATAAATGGAGATCTAAGCCAACTAATTCAAGAATATCGTTGATCATTCTTTATAATATTTCTTTAATGCATTACTTGTTGCCATGATAGATTCTCACAACTCAAGCGCTAAGATGAATTGCACAACTTCTTTAATACTAAACACACTAAGTGTAATGCTTGTAAATCTGAAATAAATTTAAGTATACATGTGTACGACAAATTTCGTGTATTAAAATACAAAAATCCATACAAATTGTATTTTTTGAGAATACAAGTGGATATTGATTTTCTTATAATTGCAAAATTGTAAAAATCCTCTGATGGCTTGAATTCTTAACTTCGAGAATTTGTTGAAAATTTGATTTGATGAGAACTTTGACTTTGTCGGCGCTTGGACTTGGCGTTGGAGTTGGAGTTGGACTTAAATTTGAGTTGATTTGATTTGAAGAAGATTTTGATATTCTCGGTAATTGCTTGATTTATGCTTAAGAGGATTTCTTCTCATCCTCCAACTGTGAAATTTCTTTAACACTTCGTGAATTTTCCTTTGCACTTTTACTTTTACAATTTTATGGACCTTTTGTCCTACTTATAGAGAAAGTTCGTGATCAAGTTGGTAACCATCCAATTAACTTTAATTAAAAAAGAATAATTGAATAATTTTGGATTTGGAAAAAGAAAAAAGAAAAAGAAAAAGGATGGGCCTTTAAATTTTTCTATGGGCCTTAGTAAACTTTAATTTAACAAATTTAATTGGGCTAATTATTTATATCAACTCAATCCATTGTTGTATTTAAAATTTTAGGGTACTTACACAAATACCCTATATTTTGGAACTATTTTGAAAAATCATGATAAAGTTTGATTAAATGGTACGTACAAAATACATTAAAATCTAAAAATCACGCCACCACAAGAACCAGTCTCCAAACTGGAAAAATCAAGGGAAAATTAGAAGGAGAAAGGAAATTTTCTACAAATTCGTTCATTATTCAAAGTTTTGGAAAAAGATCAAGCTACTTCAACAATAAAATCTCTGTAAAAATATTAAGACAATTTACAATTTTTTTTAATTTTAATTTTTTATGTATTTGAATCATTGTTTAATTAGTTCCACAATTTTGTTATCCTATGATGCATGATCAAAATAGAAGCATTAATAACCAAGAGTTCTTCTCTGTAAATGAAAAAGGAATAAAAATATTGATTGCTAATGCTACATTGGAAGTTTTCCGCTGAAGATTTACTATGCTTAAGTATTAGGTATAAGCACCGTGCATTAATGGATGTTGTATGCCTGATATTATGTGTGAATGAGATTTGGTGTGTTTTGCTATTTATTTAACAAAAAAGACAGCAAAAAAATATATTAATTTGGTCACTTTGTGAGCTTATGTGAATGTGTTTAGCCATTATCCCATATCAATTCAAGCCTTGCTTTTAGGTATTACATATAAAAAGTTAGCTTTGAATCACTTAAAATGATACATGCAGGTGTTTAATAAAAGAAGAAGGTTAAATTTTCTCAGAAAAAGTCACAGTATCTCTTTTGAGCAGTTAACTATATGCATACGAGTGCATTTTTGAAAATTGAACATACTAATTTAAGCCATGTTATTTGGTAATATTTACAAAAAAGAAAACTTCGAATCAATTATATTGATGCGTACATGTTTTATCAAGAAGAATCTCAAAAAAAAAGTCATACTATATCATTGAATCAATTAATCAGATGCATACGAGTGCATTTTTGAAAATTTGAAATTACTAATTAAAGCCCAATTTTCTGGTAATGTATATGAAAAAGAAAACTCCGAATCGATTACATTAATACATGCATGGTGTTTGATTAAGAAGAATGTGAAAGAAATGACACATCACTTTTCTCAGAAAAAGTCATAGTGTCTCTTTTGAACAATTAACTTGATACATAAGTGTGCATTTTTTGAAAATTTGAACATGCCAATTAAAGCCCTATTTTCTAGTAATACATATGAAAAAGAAAAGTACGAATCAATTACATTGATGCATGAATGGTATTTGATCAAGAAGGATGTGAAAAAGTAATAGAATGTCACTTTTCTTAAAAACGTTTCACTTTATCATTGAAGAAATTAACTAAATGCATATGAGTGTATTTTTGAAAATTTGAACATACCAACTAAAACCCTATTTTCTGGTATTATATATGAAAAAGAAAATTTTGAATCAATTATATTGATGCATGCATGGTGTTTAATTAAGAAGAACGTGAAAAATTCCACACCTTTCTGTGGAAAAGTGACTTTTCTAAAAAAAAAAAATCACAGTATCTCATTGAAACAATTAACTTGATGCATATTAGTCTGTCACTTTTTTTTAAAAAAAACTCACACAATTTCTTGGCAATCTTTTTGTAGGTATGGATAAAATTAATGTCTTCATTTGTTATGGAGGCATATGGACACAAGATAATGAATATATAAGTGACAAAATGATTGGAATTGTTGTCCTAATGGATTGCACGTACAACAACCTTGAGTGCATGATATATTTTTTTGTGATGAAACTTAGTGGATCAACACAAATAATAAAAATACAATATAAAGTGGAGAAAAACATACTTTGATGGAGATTTTAGATGATATTTTTCTAACATTTTATTTGGAGATGAAAAGGAAGGATAAAGATCTTGCAAGCTTTCCATTGTACTTCGATGTGACAACAGTCTCAAAAAGCTGCGAAATTGAATTTGTTAATAATATACAATGTTTGGAGGCTGTTGATTTAAAAAAAATGATATGATACAATTGCAATTTTTATGAAGCTGTAACTGATAATTCAGTGACATCCATTAAAGAATTACCTAGTATGGTAGAAATTATGGTTGATATATACAATAGTATATCGAAAGTTGAAGAAACGATGAATGAAGGAGGAAGTGATATCATTTCAATAGTCACTATGGATGAAATTTCAAAAGATAAAGTGTTCGGAACAAAACATTAGTTAGGAGAAGTATTTCGATATATACGATACACAATAAATTTCAATTAAAGGTAAGTAAGTCGGACAAGAAAGAATATGTGTTGAAGTGTATTGATTACAAGTGTAAATGGACTTTTAGAGTTTTAAGACTTAGTGGAACAGATATATTCAAGGTAAGGTGTATGAAAACATGATCATATATGCTCAAATAACATCATTTTTGGAGATCATCATCAAATAGCTAGCTCAGTAGTAGGAGAATGCATCATGTACGAGTATATCTCAAAAAAAAAAATAAAATTACATGATAAATACATATGCAATGTTGATGAGTTATGAGAAAGCTTGGAGATCTAAGGAGAAAGCATTGGAATTGGTGAGAGGAGATCCCACGGAGTCATATTAAAAGCTTCTAAAATATTTGTACATGATAGAACAAACAAATCTCGGACCAGTTACAAAAATTGAGACACATCATGACAACACATTCAAGTACTTCTTCATGGCATTATAAACATCTATTTAAGGGTGGAAGTATTGTAGACCAGTTATAGTAATAGATGCTACATTCTTAAAAGGCAACTACGGCAGAACACTTTTCATTGTATGTACGCAAGATGCTAACAACAATATTTTCATATTAGTTTTTGGAGTTGGTGATTTAGAAACCAATAATTCATGAAAATGGTTCTTAACTATGTTGAAAGAAGTATATGGTGAGCAAGAAGGATCGTGTATAATTTCAAATGGACATGCAAGCATAAAAAATGCAATTCACAAAGTGCATGAGAATGCAGTGCATGGTTATGTTCCTATCACTTATTAATGAACTTGAAGTCGTCTTTTGGTAAGAAAAAATGGGAAAGAATATCGTAGAACATTTCAACAAGGCGGTAAGAGCATATTCTAAGAATGATTTTGAGTTCCATATGAAACAACTTGATGGAATCAATATTGGGATTCGATCACATTTGGCATATTGTCATTGCTGAGTTCTATAATATTTGATGTCACTTTTTTGTCATTCTATCACTTTTGACATGTCATTTTTTTGTTTAAAAAGTTTAAATGTGTTGATATTTTTTTGTTAAAAGTGAGGTAAAAACGTGACAGAAAGTCACTTTTTCTATTTTCAGTTAAATAAATATTAATATTTTGAATCGTCTTTGTACAGATAGATATTGGTTATGAAAAATGGTTAAGGGCTTACATGATAAACAATAGATTTTCTACAATGATTTCAAATATAATTGAATCAGTAAATTCAATAACAAAAGCAAAAACAGGTTGTCCAATAAAGCTTTTATTGGAATCTTTAAGATACTTGTTGTAAGTATGGTTTGTGAAACATATAAATTATGCATGTGCAATCTTCAAAACACTTGCCACCAAACAAAAGAAAAAATTGAAAGAAAACTCTGTGGAGTCAAAGAAAATGAGGGTAAAAAGCTATAAATCTATTGTTTTGTTATTGTATGTCAATATTTCTGTTATAACATGATTTGTAACCTTTGTTCATATTGAATTTTCACTTTAAATCTTTGTTTTATATAAAATAGTGATAAATTTATTAATGGAGTATTTTGTTGCATTATGCACATAGATATCAACTTCAAGTTCGATATTGTGCCAAGTTAATGATGGTTGTGCCTCATATTTGGTGAACATGGAAGAAAGAACATGCGCATGCAACCAATTCCTAGTGAACAAGATTCATGTACACATGTACTTGCGCTTATTGCAAAGATAAAGAGAGATTCATATTTATATTGTTCGGTATATTATACAACAGATATGTATATTGAAACATACTGTACAATAATTTTTCCACTTGGAGATCACAATGACTGGAGTGTACCGAATGAGGTAAAAGCAAGAACATTTTTAGCTCCTGATATGATCTAGGAGTCGAGCCCAACGAAGGCTAGTACGAGACGAGATCCGTTGATAGTCGATGGCGGACCAATGACACGATCAAGGGCAAAGCAAGTGAAACAAGCGATGAGATTGCTCGTTCAAGAAACCCTTGATGGAACCATGTTCGGGACTCAAAATGGAGCAACTTTCATGTTCGGGTCGAAGGCCCAATCAACTTGGATCAATTTAATATCGAAGGCCGAAGACGGAGGAAAATAATAAGCCTATGCGACCGCATAGGCTTATGAGGCTTGCGATCGCATGGAGGCATACCGAAACTCAAGATGGGATTTTTAGTTGAACCATGCGACCGCATGGAAATACATTATGTGGTCGCATAGGCCAAAAATTTGACGAATTTTCTAATTTTGGCAATTTTCCATATTTTGTTAGTTTTTGATCCTTTTCCATATTTTGGGGATTATGATCGACTTTTGCACGATTTTTACCTAATTTTTAGATTTAGTATAAATAGGAGTTTCCATTCAATTGTTAAAAACTTTTGACATTATTGATAACAAATTAAAAGTGAGGTGTATTGTCTTCTCTTCATTGTTCTTCATTAAACAACTTCGAACTTATCATGTGTTAACTTGTGGCGTTCAAACAATTGGATTTAATTCTTGGATTGCGTGATCAAGGGGTCTTTCAGGCGTCGTTCTTGTTGGGTTTTTTTTTGGTTCGACTTTCTTTTGAGTTAATCCTAAACTCTTGGATTAATTTAGCTTTCTTGGATTCGTCAATCTCGTTTTGGGTTTCGTAGTCAACGTTGATACGGGGTTCGCATTAGTTGGTATCAGAGCTTTGGCTCTAAATTAATTGAAGGTTATATCTCTTCTTTATTTGTTTGAATTGTTAATTTTGTTTTCTTAGTTTCTTCTTCAATTTTAATTGTTCTTTCTTAGTTTTTCTTCGTTCTTGTTTTTTCTTTTCATCGTTTCGTTGAGTTGTTGGTAGTTTAATCATATTTTTTCATCAAGGAGTAAAAAAAAAAAGGTACAAAAAAAAGAAAATTGATATTATTATTGTTTGATTTTATTTTTCTACCAACAACAATTCCTATATTGTGTTTGACTTTGGGATATTCAATTGGGTTCGATTCTTTCAATCTTCTATTGAGTCTATTCACATATTCTTGTTAAAACAATTCATCTATTCGACTTACTCAAGTCCTTTGAGTCTCGTGGTCTTCGATTAATATTCGGTTTGTTTGAATTTTCTGTAAAACAATTGATTTAGTTCACTTAGTTCTTTGAAGTGCTTGGAGGGAGACTTTGAGCGGTAAAAGGCCGAGTGGTGAGTTTAATAGAGGGAAAAAGCCATAGTGAGTGTTTGCCGAGTGAAATCTTTGTGAGGCATAAAAAAAATTGTGTGATATGATGTCGGAAAGAGAAGGTTCCAACTCAAGCCGAAACGGTAATGAAAACAATGCTTCGGAGGACATGATACGGAGGTTTGAACGGGTACTTGGTGTTGCTAGGGAGAAGGTGGATAGGCAAGGGGAATGGATGGTGCAAATAGGTACCACAATCGCTAATCTCAGTCGGAGACAAGTGGAGAGGTATAATGCTAGGGGCCTGGGTAGGCATGAATCTAGGAGAGGAACGCTGGATGAGTATTGTAGTGATGAGGATGATTTTGATGAAAATGACATTGATATGGGTCAAACGAGGCATAGGGGCAATATGATGGAAAGACGGGGTAGAAATAATTTGGGAGATGAAGTAGATGGAAATTTGGGGAGTATTAAAATGACTATTCCACAATTTAAGGGGAGAAGCGATCTGGAAGCATATTTAGAGTGGGAAAGGAAGGTTGAGATGATTTTTGAGTGCTATAATTATTCGGAGGAGAAAAAGGTAAAATTGGCGGTGCTTGAATTTGTGGATTACGCGATATCTTGATGGGATCAAGTACTTACATCACGGCGTAGGGGTCGGGAAAGACCAGTTAGCACTTGGGATGAATTGAAGGTGTTGATGAGAAGTAGCTTTGTTTCGAGTCACTATTATAGGGAAATCCATCAAAAATTAAAAGGTTTGTATCAAGGATCGAAAAGCGTACAGGATTATCACAATGAGATGGAAATTCTAATGATTCGGGCTAATGTGGAGGAAGATCGGGAAGCTACCATGGCACGGTTCTTGAATATGTTAAATTGGAATATTGCAAACGTTGTAGAGTTGCAACACTATGTGGAAATCGAGGACATGTTACATGTGGCAATGAAGGTCGAGAGGCAATTGAAGAGGAAGAGAACGTCTAGGCAACTGTTAGGTACTTCGACTCCTAATCCAACATGGAAATCGAAGTGGGATGACAGCAACAAAAATGGGGTTGTACCTAGAGGTAAAAATGATTTGCAAAAGGGCAATGATGAACACGTTAGCAAACCAATATCAAAACTGGAGGTATAATCGTCGCGCAATTGGGACATCAAATGTTTTAGGTGTTTGAGAATGGGGCATATTGCATCTTAATGCCCAAACAAACGGGCGATGGTGTTGCAGGATAATGGAGAGATTGTGAGCGATAGTGATGGCGAGTTTGATGACATGCTGGCGTTGGAGGATGTTAGTGAAGAAGAAAAAGTTGAAGGGCCAGTTGGGGATCTACTAGTCACAAGGTGAGCTCTCACTACTCACGTCAAAGTGGATGACTTGGAGTTGCAACAGGAGAACATTTTCCACACTTGATGCCATGTCAATAATACGGTATGTAGTGTTATAATTGATGGTGATAGTTGCACTAATGTAGCTAGCGTATCTCTTGTAGAAAAATTAGGTTTAACATTGTCGAGACACCCGAGACATTATAAATTGCAATGGTTGAATGAGAGTGGCGAGGTGAGGGTGAATCAAAGGGTGCTAATTAGCTTGTCAATTGGGAATTATAAGGACGAGTTAGTGTGTGATGTGGTGCCAATGCAAGCGGAATATATTTTATTGGGGCGACCATGACAATACGATAGGAAGGCTATGCATGATGGGTAAAAAAATCGATATAGTTTCATTAAGGATGGAAGGACCATTACTCTTGTGCCATTAACACTAGCACAAGTCTATGAGGACCAATTAAAATTGAGAAATGAGGAAGAGAGGAGAGTCAAGGAGTTAGAAAAAAAGATAGAAAGTGGTGAGTTAGAGAGGAGAGTCAAGGAGTTAGAAAAAAAGATAGAAAGTGGTGAGTTAGAGAAGAAGAGAGAAAATGTTGAGATAGCCACTAGAGAGAAAAAGAGATAGCAAGTACAAGAAAGAAAAGAAAGGGAGTGTTTCGAGAGAAGAGAGAAAACACGAGCGAATTTCTTTGCAAAAAAGAGTGATTTGAGGGGGGCGGTAGTTGAGAGAAAAGAGATGATCTTGTTCATTTATAAGAAATCACTCCTCAATTTTGAGGAAACTAACCCACCCGTCCCTAGTTTGGCTAAGTCTTTGTTGTAGGAATTCGATGATGTATTTCTGGAGGATGTACCAAGGGGATTGCCGCCTATTCGAGGCATTGAACATCAAATTGACTTCATACCCGGAGCTGTCATTCCAAATCAATCGGCTTATCGAAGTAATCCCAAGGAGACTAAGGAGCTTCAAATGCAAGTGGAGGAGTGAATGAGCAAAGGATACGTGAGGGAAAGCATGAGCCCTTGTGCGGTACCAATTTTGCTTGTGCCAAAAAAGGATGGAACATGGCGAATGTGCGTGGATTGTTGGGCTATCAACAACATAATAGTAAAGTATCGTCATCCTATACCTAGGTTAGATGACATGCTTGATGAATTACATGTGCTTGCCTATTTTCTAAAATTAATTTTAAAAGCAGGTATCATCAAATTCGTATGCGGGAGGGTGATGAATGGAAAACGGCTTTTAAAGCTAAATATGGTTTATATGAATGGTTGTTTATGCCATTTGGACTCACAAATACACCTAGCACTTTTATGCGTTTAATGAATCATGTTTAATGAATCCAGGAGTCGAGCCCGACGAAGGCTAGTGCAAGACGAGATCTGTTGATAGTCGATGATGGACCAATGACACGATCAAAGGCAAAGCAAGTGAAACAAGTGATGTGATTGCTCGTTCAAGAAACCATTGATGGAACCATCTTCGGGACTCAAAATGGAGCAATTTTCATGTTCGGGTCGAAGGCCCAATCAACTTGGATCAATTTAATATCGAAGGCCGAAGACGAAGGAAAATAATAAGCCTATATGACCGCATAGGCTTATGAGGCTTGCGATCACATGGAGCCATATCGAAACTCAAGATGAGATTTTTAGTTGAACCATGCGACCGCATGGAAATACACTATGCGGTCGCATAGGCTTAAAATTTGACGAATTTTCTAATTTTGACAATTTTTCATATTTTGTTAGTTTTTGATTCTTTTCCATATTTTGGGGATTATGATCGACTTTTGCACGATTTTTACCTAGTTTTTAGGTTTAGTATAAATAGGAGTTTCCATTCAATTGTTAAAAACTTTTGACATTATTGATATCGAATTAAAAGTGAGGCGTATTGTCTTCTCTTCATTGTTCTTCATTGAGCGACTTCGAACTTATCAAGTGTTAACTTGTAGTGTTCAAACAACCGAATTTAATTCTTGGATTGCGTGATCAAGGGGTCTTTCAGGCGTCGTTCTTGTTGGGTCTTTTTTGGTTCGACTTTCTTTTGGATTAATCCTGGACTCTTGGATTAATTTGGCTTTCTTGGATTCGTCAATCTTGTTGTGGGTTTTGTAGTCAACGTTGTTACGGGGTTCGCATCAGCTCCTAACCTAAAAAAATTTGGATGACCTAAAGAAAAAGGAGTCCCATTGAAAGGAGAGAAAATCTAAATTGCAAAATGTAGGAGATGTGGGTATAATGCACAATCATAGATCATGTCAAGATCTACCAAATGTGAAAATGAAAGCACAAAAGAAAAAGAAGTTAGAAGACATATGAAACTAGATTATTTGATATTTTTTATTTTATTTATTTTTCAATTCAAATATTCTAAGAGCTACTGAAATACTTTAGGCAACTTATCAATTTTGAAGTTTATTATGTATGTAAATTTGTTAGAAAAAAGTGATGATAGAAATTGATGGATTTTATTAAAAAAAATCTTTGTTGTGTGTATTGTATGTGACCATGGATATGCAGTGTCACTTTTTTGTTAAAAATGTGACATTATGTCACTTTTTTGACATAGAAGAATCTAATGTGTTAAAAGCTACAAAAATGTTATAGTTATGTAACATATTACAATTCTTGAACACTAGTACTAATATTGTTCAATTGCACCAACAATATCTTTGCTTCATTGACATTGTAAAGAAAATATGATTAAAGATGATGAATTATCAAAAATTGGTTTAACAGCCTCAAGTACTAAAGCCTTCCTAACAACCTTGTGGTACGATTTATATACATTAAGAGACATATGCTGAATGTCAAAATGACACAAAATCCAATGAGCTGATTTAGCATTCTAACTGGAATAAGCACATGGTCAACAAGGCTCCAATTTTTATTGCACGGCATATACAACCTAATAACATATAAAAGAAGAGAAATTTGTTTCTTTAGAGCAGACTTATCTTGGTAAAAGTCGGTATATAGACTTCTCATTTGGCTATCAAATGGAAAGCATGTGGTTGTAGTCTTCATGCCCATCCCTTCTCCATGTCTTAACATCTTTCTTAAATAATAGAAACACACATCGATATGCTACAAAAAAAGGGGAAAATGACAAAATCAACAATTGTAATAAAAATTATACAAAAAAATCTTAAAACACCAACATACAAAATAACTTATAGTGCCTTTCAGACATTCATTTGGAGTAAACAATTCATACCACCATTATTTTGTAGATATTGCAATATCACTAAAGTAGAAGCACGAATTGACAAATAGAATTTTCATCATTGAAATATTTGTGCCTACATAACAATGTCACATGAAATGTCACTTTACTGGAAAAAAAATTCATAAACAACAAATATTAGTAACAACTTACTTATTTTGTTTTATCAATCCCTTATTAAACCAAAGCTCAAAGGCATCAACATCATGTGTCATTGGAGGGCCAATACCAATGGGAATGCAAAAGTGAGTTTTACAACACATTTCTTAGTCCTCGATGTAGAATCATATTCACTGACCCAGGGCGACTGAAGAAGCATTCCAGTTTTTTGTTTTGTTTTGTTTTTTCGGGGCATGTTTGGGGTCACATTATCACTAATATCAATAGTTTCAACATTTCCCTATTCAATTCTAGTTTCAACTTCAATCATAGCCATGATTTCCACAATTTTTTTTTCAAACTTCATCTTCCAATTCAAACACCTTGTCGATCAATTCAATTATGCCTTTTGTCAGATGGTGATGCACCATGCTAGAACATGAACAATGACACAAATAAAAATGTCAAATTACATTAATATAAAAATAGACATAAGTTACGAGGAAAAAAGATAATAAAATGAAAAACACAAGTGCTTCTTGATTTTTTGTTGAACTGTGAGCAACAATATCATCAACTCTTAACCAATCATCTTTATGAAATTCTATTTCTTCATTCAAATTCATTTCGATTGCCTTATCTCTTTTTCGATTGTCCTGTCACTTTTTTTCACCGCCTTGTCACTTTTTCCGACTGACTTGTCACTTTTTTTGATAGGCACCTCGACATCTTTTTTCCCACAACTCATTTCAAACTCTCTACCTAAAGTAAAACTAGGAAATCATTATACACTTGGTTTGTTTCATCAGGTAAACTCCCCACATTATCCTACAAAAAAAGTCACACGATACAAAAAAAGGCACAAAGATACTCAAAAAGTGACAATAAGTTAAAAAAGTGACAAAATTCAACAAAAAGTCACAAATATTAATTTTAAACTTGAAAACTCTTGAATACCTTCATTGGTTCTTCATTACCAGCTAGCATCTTCTCTAATTTGCATTCAAAGTTTGTAGATGCTCCATTACTTCTACATTCATTTTAATTCTTTCTTCAACATCTTTTAGACGGTCCTTAATTGGGTTTGACTGGATTTTAACTTCGAGATTTGAAATATGTTTTAAAATTAGATCATTTGATTGAACAACTTTTAGTTCAACCTCAAACATTCATCTCAAAAGTTCTTCATTTGATTGATGGACTTGCTGAAAAGAATGCAAAATAATAAAAAGCAATAAATTGAAATGGCAAAGAAATAATAAAAAGAAAAAAATACAAATAGACCTCGTCAATCTTCCCTTTGTTTTTCTTTTCTATAGACCTTCTAGCTCAATCAACGGTTTTGATTTTTCCTCATCCAATATCTATTTCTGTTGAACAACAAGATGCTCAAAATCATCATCATTCACCACCCAAACCTTCAACAAATAAACCAATTGCATACTCTTCTCTCTTCTCTGCCTAAAAAGCGACAATTCGATTTACTTCCAATTGAAAAATATATAATCATATAAATAACAACAAAGAAAAATTAAAGACATAATATAAATAATAAAAAGGTACAAAACTTGCTTTAATCAAATAAAAAAATGGTCTTTCTTATCCCCACAGATGTCACATGCTGATTACTACTCCAACTCAACATTCGAAGATGTTGAGATTTATGACTAATGCAGTAATTCTTCTGAGGAATAACAGGGATTGTTTCATAAATGTAAACTTGAAAAGAAACTAGTAAGCCATTCAACCTGTACTCTAAAAATATCTTTTCCATAAAAATATTCTTCATTCTCTAATAAAATGCATCATTTATACCCCGCGGAAAAGAATTCAACTCCTTAGACTCCATAAGACAAAAAAATAAAATAAAAAAATGAGTCATCAACTTCCTTATGATACAACGTACAAAAAGGGAGGGATGTAATCAAATAAACTATACCTATGTCAAGAATATCTTTATCTACGGTGTTAGCAGGCAAATTTAAAAACACTTCTTGAACTTCTTTTGTTGTGATACTTTGGTGATCTTTGGAGTATAGTTCTTTCATGCAACTCTTTATTTTATATCGAGTAAGGTCGCCATTTTGAATACACTTAAGCCCTGATATCAAACAGACCTCTTCAACTGAAAATCTCACAAATTTCTCACAAATGTTGAATGATATTTCATTTGAATTGGGTTGCTTAACTTGTCTATGTAATAACTGGTGTATCAATTGTGGTTGCAATACTATTTTTTTTCAAATTAATGAAGGCACCAAAGCATGTATTCTTAAATAAAGTCTTTGATATGGGCTAAATTTTTTATTTAAGTCTATTATCACCTTGTGTGGAGATAATAATATGACATTTCCTTTGAACCAACACGCTTGAGGGATTAATAAATTTCAATACTACATAAAGAAAAAAGAAACAGTTAAAATAAAATTCAACAAAAAGTACGTGCATTAGGAAAGTCTGTAACATACACGTTTCAAACACGTTATGATGATTGAAAACATGTTTGTAATGTACAACGACTAAAAGAGTGCATACACTTAAAAAATGACAATAAATAAAAAAAGTGACAAAGTTAAAAAAGTAACATAGAGTCAAAAAAGTGACAAAAACAAAAAAAAGTGACATAAAACCAAAAAAGTAACACAAGTGAATCTAGGCAAATATGATCTTTCAAACAGTGACAAATATGCAACAAGTGAACTAAAGTTTAAGAATAGAATCATAAAAGTGGAAAATAACCTTAGACAAGTGATCTCAACCAAAACCAAGGAGTTAAAAAATGTTAGCTCTTTGTCTCCCAGTGCACTGCCATTAGACTATAAGCTGGACTCTCTTCTAAGAAGATGGACTAGTTGAAAGACAAAGACCAAAGAGGTTGAAGAAGCCTAAAAATAGTGTTAACAATAAGATTGAACCAAAATCTATGGCTGCCCCTACTAAAGTTTAAAAATGGAATCAAAAGCTGTCTAAGCTTGGGGTTTAACTTTGTGGTAATCTCAGAATATATGTATACAACTAAAAGAGTGCATACCTTAAAAAATGACAATAAATAAAAAAAAGTGACATAAAAGTCCAAAAAGTAACATAAAACCAAAAAAGTGACACTAGAAATTGTAGTATACTGTTTTAACAATATCTACCAGAACAAATATAAGAATTGAGCTTCGCTTTAATTTCACCCGATCACCACCAAAAATAAAATAAAATTAAAGAATACAACAATAAAATGTGATATAAACTTAAATATTTTATTTTCAAGAGGTAAAGGGTCTTGTGGCTGGATACACTGGTTTACTGAAGCTATACATATATATTTTATTGTCTATGTTTTGTTAGTATGATTATATAGAGATGTTAGCTTCTCCTTAATATTTTATACTACTAATGTTTGATCTAATTATTCTTTCCAAACACGTTATTAGTTTAAGCATGCAGCTAGGGAAAGTCAAAATCTCTTACTTTTCCCGCAGTTTAGGCCTGAATGAAGGCATATCAGCAACAAAAAGGCATAAAAAATGCTGAATGATTGCTTATAGACACAGCTACACATTTTTTGTGTGCATTCTGAAGTCACCATGTAAGACCAACTAGAAAATGTACATCAGTAAAGACTGTATACCAGTAAAATGTATAAAAAAACCATTGAGAAAACTCCACAATTTACATTCACTACACAACAAAAACCATTGAGAAACACAAAAAATATTAGGATTCTGAAATGTACTTTAAAATAAAGAACACAACGATATATATATTAGGATTCTTAAATGTACCAAAAATCATGTATTTTTAGAGTGAAATTGTGTCTCTCTCTTTTTGTGCACTGGTGAGATTTGTTCATGATCTACCACACAATGCAAATATAATCTTGCACGAGTTTCTAATATTCAACAATCACAGGTAACAGAAGACATTTAGCTCCCTTTTCACATGACCCAAAAATTCAGAATTGTCAAGATCAGTATAGTATGTTTTGCATGCCAAGCTAATTTAAACTACAAAAGTAACAGAAACAGTCAGGACAAATGCAAAAAAAAAAAAAAAAAGGCATAAAAATCACTTAACAACATTATAACCCTACACGAGCCATGTACTTATAACTAGACCCTAAAGAACAATCCCCATCACGATAAAGGTCTATAGTCCAATCGGTCACATTATCATAGATATGGCCGGAGTAGAAGTAATCATTCTAAACAACTAAAAAATGTACTTCAGTAAAAATTGTATACAGAGATGGATACAGGGGGGCTGGGCTGGGCTGTAGCCCCCCCCAGGTCCAAGAATTTTTTTTAAGGTATTTTTAATTTTTTTTTTTGGGTAAAAAATCAGGTTTTTATGTGTAAAATTTTTTTTTTCCATGTAGTGGCCCGATTTGAATTTTTGTAGTCCGGTCGTGGATCCAATCCTGGATCCGTCCCTGATTGTATATCAATAAAATATACAAAAACCATTGAGAAAACTACACAATCTGCATTCCCTACACGAAATGTAAAAAAACCATTGAGAAACACAAAAAAAAAAAAAAAAACTCGTGAGAACAAGATAATGTATGCAATATAAGTAAATAAAACAAAGCAAAAAAAAAAAAAAAAATGTTTGTACCTTGGGTATATAAGAGAATGAAGAAGTTTTGGTCATCTTCTTTGAAGATGATTCTTCTTTGAGATTTCTTTGCCTCTTCGATCTACTTTTTTCAGCCACTGTAGAAATAGGAGTTAATAGTTGGAATTGAAATCAAATTTTGGATCTAGGATTTATGCGATTTACGATTTACGGTCAAAATGCTAATAAGATAATGAACTAAATGGATACTAAGGGTAACCGAAGAAGAAATCGATGGAAAATGGATCGTAAATTGTATTTTGCTGGAGAGAATAAATAGTTTGTTATAGAATCGGTGTTTCAGGGGATTAGGGCTTACTATAAAATCAGGTTTGGGGTAGGGCTAGACATGATCCAGTTCGATTCAGTTCTAATGAAAAGCGAATTGGACCCAAAATTTTTGGGTATTTAGTAGGTGCAACCATCGGTCTAAATTTAATCATGGAACCGTTCGAAATCAGTTCCATTCAGTTATGTGGTTCTGTGTTATGTTTAAACTTTTTAATATTTACAAAACTACATTAATTCAACTAATTATATGTTCAATCTTAACTCTTATAAAATAACGTAGTCCGATCTTATTTGTCTTTTGCGTCTCCCTTTGTTAAGTTCTTCATATATTTGATTATTAAAATTATAGGAAGAGGAAGATAGTAAGCTTACAATAATTAAGATAGACATTGTTGAGCTTTAATATGATTTTTCCGGAACAGTAGATACGACACTACGGTAGAGTAATAGATTTGGATAAAATTTAGATCAATTTGATTAAGTTGGCTTTGAACTAAAAATTAGAAATAGGAAAATTATATATTTGGGTTTGAGTTAAATTAACTAGTTAGCAAATTTATTTAGAAAAATAAAATAATTTGACTTATTTAAAATAAATTAATTAAAAAATCAGGGAGATTTGGTTCTTGATCTAAAATTGAGAATCGAACAGAACCCGTCGATTCTCGATTCAAATATCTGATCGAGTATTTAACTTAAGAAGAACCATTCGATTTGGTTCGAGAGTTTTATCCAGCCCTAGTTTGGGGTTTGGGTTTGATTTTTATTTTACCAAAATAGGTCATGAATAATACTTCTTTTAATGGTTTAATTTATTTAACGGGTATGATTTAAAACACTTTAAAAAATGGGGTACTGGGCGTAGTTTCCTCTAAAAAAATTTTTTGGCTCTAAAGATTTATTTATTTATCGTGAAAAAAATTCATAGATCTTGAATTTAAATTTAATTATTTATTTCATTATATTTTATTTTTATTTTTATACTAAATCCATAACTAATTTGATTTTGAACTGGCATTTTATCTTTGATGGTAAAGTCAAGTGTGAGTGAATTCCGATACTCACCTATTTATATGAACGAACTTTGATATTTGGAAACAAATAGATTAAATTTGTAATCAAAGGTAAAAAAAGAAAAAAGTTTTATTAGTGGTTTTTGCCGACGACAAAAACAAAACCTGGTTTCCGCCACAGGTTTCTTTGGTTTATTATTTCATTTTACATTTTTTTGTATCTTTTCCTTTTCCTTTTCCTTTTTCAATTTTTTCCTTTCCTTTCCTTTTATTTTTAATTGTCCTTTTATTTTCACCTTTTTTTGTTGATTACTACTACTACTACTACTACTACTACTACTACTACAGTTGTTTTAATAAAATTGAAAATAACATTCTTTATTTTTTTTTAGGGACTCAACTTTTGAGGCAAGCCAAGAATTTTGAGGTTCGAAAATTTCTTTGCGTAAAGGATTTATTTTATTTTATTCTTTTTGGGTTACAACCATTTTAGGAGTTCAAAAAATACTTGTTTATGAAAAGACTTAAAATTTCAATCCTTTTCGTGCACAGTGAGATCAATGACTATGACCTTTCACCATGTAAGGCACTTTGTGTTGAGAACTAAGGATCGGCTCATTCGACTGTTTAAGTCATTTTATGTTGATGACTAAGGACTATCTCCTTTAACCGTTTCAAGGCATTTTATGTTGAGGACTAAGGATTGGCTCCTTTGACCTTCCAAGGCACTTGTGTTAGGGACTAAGGACTGACTCCTTTGACCGTCCAAGGCACTTTGTGTTGGGGGACTAAGGACCAACTGCTTTAACCGTCCAAAGCACTTTATGTTGAAGACTAGGGACTGATTTCTTCGATTTTCTAAGGCACTTTATGTTGAGAACTAAGGACTGTCTAATTTGACCATTCAAAGCATTTTGTATTGAAGACCAAAGATCGGCTTCTTCAACCTTCCAAGGTACTTCGTGTTGGAGACTAAGGATCGACTCTTTCAACCATCCAAGGCACTTTGTGTAGAGGACCAAGGACTGTCTAAGGCATTTTGTGTTGAGAATCAAGGATCGACTCTACTACAAAAGATTATCATCATCCAAACTTTATCTATAGAGCTCTTTGTGAAATTTAGTGTCAAGAGACCAACATCTTTGTGATTGCTAGCAGTGAAATCAACATTTCTCTCTGGGGCATCCATGAGATAAGTAGACATTGAATCATGGGTCATTATTATTAGAGAGTAGTCGAAGCCTGTTAAAGTTCTTGGATCACCTTTCAAGTCTTGTTTGTACCTCTTTAATGTTTTTTCATTGATTGACAATGTGACAGAATCTAGTTGTGTTAGTCATGAAAAATGGATTTTTTTTTTTTTATTTCATGAGAATGGTTGTGCCCATAATCCTAGATAAAATAAAAATTATAAGAATGCTATGACTCTAAATCCATTCAAGATGCATCATCAAAAGAAATATGGATGCCCATGATTTTAAACAATTCGATGGATATTTCTCGTAGGGATTAGAGTCATTGGAACGATTTGTCTATAGAAGAAGTAGAAAAATTAGAAATAGTAGCCTATCTCTCCCTATGGCTTTGTCGTTTCATTTTTTCACCTCGAGATGAATGTATAAGAGTTGGGACTTTTAAGGTGTCTTATAGAATGGCGGGTAGATACACTTACACCTAATTCCTCCCATATTAGCAAGCATTTATAGAGAACTTACATAAATGTTAAACATCAGTCAAGCCCGAACCTTGGCCCAATTTCACATTCATTTCATGTACATTTTCTTTATGCTTGGGCAACAACTTATTTCGATCGAGGTATTTACGCTCATGTAGACAAGATTTTTTCTCATCCTCTAATTTAATAATATGCCAGCACTTTGAATGCTTTCCAATCTTGGGAGAAAAATGTTATGGATTGTCGGGGCCTTATCCTTGAAATGATGGATGTCAATGATTTTATCGAAATCAATTTCCCTCATCGTCTCATCCTGATGTATGGGTGGATGACCAATAGAGGTCTATAGATAGCTTAGAATTTATGAAGAGTATCTGCACTTGTTTCCTATCACCGAAGAATCTCACATTTTCATTCTTGAGGCATATAATCCTCATAGGTTTACGAGACAACTTGGCTTTAGGTAGAAACTTCTCAGTTCTTCAAGAAAGTTGGATATTACTCCCAACGTAGGCAATATCGCGTTTTATTATATTTGACTTGGACGATAAATGGATCCATAATTCATATTCCAAAGTATGTGAATGATACACATCAAAACGTTGATGTAGAGTACCATGGTTGGTGGAATAACCAAGTGTTGCCAATTCGACTAAGGTTTAAGCGCAGGTTTTATCTTCTAGAAAGAGCCGTGACTTTGTTCTTGATCTAGCTCCGAACAAGGTCATAGCCAAATGATTAAACCTCCAATTGTCATTCCTGGAGAGACTTCTCGAAAGAGGAAAATAAACCTTCAAAATGAAAGAGGTATTAAAAAATTAAGATTACAGTTCCCTCAACAAAGTTTGCTCCAACCTATGAGCTCGTTGACAAGATACTTGATGTAGTTTTGATTCCAGACCACATTATTCCTAGAGATCAAGCATCCTAAGCTACTAAAAAACTCAAACTCTAGAAGATGAATGTTTTCGATATCAAGTATGATTTTTTTAACATACTTCTTGTATTTGATCTCATGTAACGAACTTCAATTTCAGGCTCCTCTCTTTCGAATACATAAAATGAAGAGGATTGATAAAACCAATGCCACATCAAGCTATGCCAAGTCTTCCAAAAGGTGAAGTTAGGCTTCTCAAATTTGTATCTCCTGATTACAACATCAGATGGAGAATTTCTAGACATGTCGCCTAGAACATGAAATGTGGGTATGTTATTTTTTCTTCCTTAGTCTATCTCTTCTTCTTTCTCTCATTTTTTTAATCTTCAATTTTCTTAGGTTTTCCAAGAAATCCTGAAGGACTAAATTTTTCTATGAATTCAAACTTTTTGCAAGATCGGATTGGCAAGAATAATGGGAGAATTAATGCTCTTCAAGAAAGAGATAGTGCTCATGATTTTCACAACCCTTTTTGCAAATACCCAAGTACCAATAATGAAGATACTTTGGCACTTAATGTAGATGATTTCTACAATGAAGATGAAGTGAATTATGAGATTGTCAGAGCTAACATTTCAGAGATCAATCAAGAAGTCCCCGTTGTTCCATCTCCATTACTTTTAGTTAACATTCCGCCTTCAAAAACAATCATCGGGTTGCACCAATTTGTTCTTTCATGTCTAGGCTTCTATCTGGGTTAACTCAAGAGCCCCCTTATTGAAGGCTTCTCTGCAAGAAGTTATGACGAATTATCTTCAGAATTGTTTTAAAGGTGTTTTGAAGCATGAATTTTTCGACATCCGATCATGGTAGGACAAAAACAATTTAATTCTTCAAAACATGATTATCGACTTATTTCGCACAGATCCAACACTTTTGATAAAACGTATGGATGTGTTTCTTAAAGAAGTTGACCTTTATGTATCTGAAAGAAAGTAGGATTTGGAGTGTTCAATAGTAGAGAAAGGTTGAGCAGTTGAAATTTTTGAATGTTCAACTAGAAATAGAGGATTCCACGTGTTCTTCGTTGGAAGGTAAAATTAGTCAGTTCACTTTTGTGTTGGACAGACTCCGTGATGAACTTTAAATTTATCAAGAACAAAAAAGTATGCATGGAACTAAGAAGGCAACATTAGAAAAATCATAGACTAGAGATGTCACTACCATAACATCCATTAACAAGAAAATAAAGACCCTTAAAGATAGTTTCCTACAAGTGATCAGTGGCGAGTGAACTTGATGGAGTTGAGATTTTCTGATCTTCTTTAGGACCATATTGTATGAACTTTAATCTACTATTATCTTTTTATTTTTTTTTATTTTTTATAATGATCCTTGACTCTTTGTGTCTCTTGTATATTTTTTATTGTAAAAAAATGATTAACAAATTGAATGAATTTATTGATTACGACTGAATTTGAATTTATAATTTAATAAAACCACCTGTGTATCCAAAAAGGATCAAGTTGAACATAGTTTATTACAAAATCAAAATTTTTATTTATTTATTTGGGGTTGTTCACAGTTTATCCTCTTGAGGGCCATGAGTATTACATTTTGTTACAATGAAAAATTTACAATAAAGAACTTCAAGATTAAAAATGCTTTAAGAATTGTCCATTGATAGGTTCAATCTATAGTCCATCTTTGTAGACGATCTTATAAGCTCCATTAGTGAATGCATTAGTAAAAAGAAATGAGCCGTCCCATTTAGGTTGGAATTCACTCCCTATTTTTCTTGTGTTATGATTAGCCTACATACAGAAAGTAGCAGATCTTCAACTTGAAATGATTTTGTTCATAATCTTTTGTTGACGGACTTTGCCATCCAAGCTACATAGCATTCCAGGTGTATTTATGCCTCTCATCTCATCCAAATCTTTTAGCTCCTCCAATCGAAGATGAACTTTTTCTTCTGTTGTTAAACCTTCTTTGATGATAATTCGAAGTGACAGGATTTGACACTCCAAAGGAAGTATAACTTCCACTTCATACACTAAGGCATAAGGAGTGGCTTGTGTCGGAGTTCGCTAAATAGTTTGATAAGGCCATAAGACTTCACCGATTCTTTCAAACCAATCTCTTTTTGACTTGGAAACAACCTTTTTTAGTAGACAACATAGTATTTTGTTGAATATCTCTGTCAATCCATTAGCTGTCACATTGTATATGGACAAGTTGGATTGTTTGAATCTAAACTTTGCACATAAATTGTTATATGGCTATTGTAGAAGGGTTTGCCGTTATCAGTTATAATGTGTCACCGGACTCCGTATTGACAAATGATTTAGATACAAACTCCACAACATTTTCTTTCTTTACTTCATTCAATGGCACGACTTTAGCCTATTTAGAGAAGTAGTTGGTCTCGACAAGGATATATACATGCACAACTGAAGACTTTGGAGTTATAGGTTCAATTATATCAAGACCCGATGCATTGAATGGCCAAGAAGCTACTGTTGAATGTAATGATTCTAAAGGATCGTTGATGAAATTTACCCGAAATTGACATGTTTCACATTTTTTTACATAATACATGTAGTCTTGTACTATAGTTAACTAGTAGTATCCCATTCTCTTTATATGAAAATGGAGTTTTTGTCCATATTGATGTGCACCATGGATTCTAGAGTGGGCTTCTTTCACGACATGTGTTGCTTCATCATTACTTAAGTATCGAAGGAAAACTCCACCAAATGATCATCGATAAAGAGTTCCCTTATGAAAGACAAAATGGGATGCACGACTCTTGATTTCAGTTTTTCGTCGTGGATTATCTAGTAGTTTTTTATGTTGAAGAAAATCGATTATTGGTTGTCTCTAATCTTCTCTTTCTTTATCCTTGATTACTTCGACACTATTTTTCTCTTTCACATTAATGGGCAACAACGATGGAAGCACCCATTTTTGAGAAATTGATATGGAGTGGGAAAATCTTTATCCGAC
>NC_036247.1:22923366-22949385 GCF_002742605.1 Olea europaea var. sylvestris
TTTTTTTGCACTTTTGATCTTCTTCTCCTTCATGTAGCCATTTTATCCTCCAATTTAGGATTTAGACCTGCAAACACCCCAATTACACAATTATGAATAAGAATCCGCTCAATTTTATCAATAAATAGCCCATTAAAGTACCTAATAATTGTGAATAAGTTTGTTTTTACACACTTATCAGTTGTGTTCAGAATTCTCAACAAAACAAAAAGTATAAGAATGCTATGAATCTAAATTCGTTCAAGATGCGTCATTAAAGAGCATCAAAGGAATATAGGGAGGCCCAAGTTGTAGACAAGTCTAGAGATATTTCTCATAGGGATTGGAGTCATTAGAGCGATTTGTTAATATCTTTTGTCTATGGAAGAAGAAGAGAAATTAGAAATAGGAGCTTATCTCTCCCTATGACTCTGTCATTTCGTTCTTCCATTTGGGGACGAATGTATAAGAGTTGATACTTTTAAATTATCTTCTAAGATGGCATACAAGTGAACTTGTAGCTTAATCCCTCTCATATTAACAAGTATTTATAGAGGACATGTATGAATGTCGAACTATCAGTCAAGCCGAGACCTTGGCTCGATTTCACATTCATTTTCTGGACATTTTCTTTATGCTTGGGCTGCAACTTATTTCATTTGAGGCATTTTGCTCATGCGAACAAAAGTTATTCTCATCCTATAATCCAAATATATGCTAGCACTCTGTATTCTTTCCAAATTTGGGAGAAAATATTATTGATTGTTGGGACCGTATCATGGAATGATGGATGTCAATGACTTTTGTTGGAATTCATTTCCCTCATCGTTCTCATCCCAATGTACAAGTGGATGACCACCAAGGTCCATAGGTACCTCAAAATTTATAGTGAGTATTCTATCTAGATTTGTTTCTTATCGTAGATGAAACTCCTTTTTCATTATTGAGACATATAATCTTCACCGGTTTGCGAGACAACTTGGCTTTTAGGCAAAAACCTCCATGTTTATCAAAAAAGTTGGATATTACTCCTAATGCAATCGACATGTATCGCATTTGGTTGTCTTTGAGTCAGACGATAAGTAAGTTTATATTTCATATTCCAGATTATATGAAGAATACACATCAAAACGTTGATGGAATAACTAAGTGCTCTCAATCCGGACCCAAGTTTAATTGCATGTTTTATATTCTAGTGAGAGCCGTGACTTTGTTCTTAATCTGACTTCGAAAAGGATAACGGCCAAAGGGTTAATCCCTCCAAATATCATTTTTGAAAAGACTTCACAAAAGAGAGAGCCCAATCTTCAAAATGAAAGTTTAAGAAAAGATATTTGCTTGGTGGCTCACAATCCCTTCACAATGAGGGTGCCCACAATTATTTTATTCGTGTGGGCCCTTCAACATGTAAGGGGGCTTTACAAAATATTGTATATTGTACAAAAAGCTTTTTCCTTAAGAAAATTAGTATTATAGTTCCTTCAAGTTTGCTTCTACCTCTGAGCTTGCTGATAAGTTACCTGAAGCAGTTTTGATTTCATATCACAATAGTCTTGGAAATCGAGCACCTCATGCCCCTAGAAAAAGTTTAACTCTGGAGGATGAAAGTTCTAGAGATCGGGTATATTTTTTTTAATATACTGCTTGTATTTGATCTCAAGTAACAAACTTCAATTTCATACTCTTCTTTCCCGAATATATAAAATGAAGCTGATGTAAAACTAAGGCCACTTCAAGTAATTCCAAGTTCTTCAAAAGGTGACATCAAAGCTTCTAACATTAACATTAGTATCCCAAATACACCAGCAGATGATGAATTTTCAAACATGTCGCCTAGAACACGAAATGCGAGTATGTTCTTTATTTTCCTTAGTCTATCTCTATTTTTTTCTTCACTTTTTTTGTAAGGTTTCCAAACATTCTTGAAGGACTGGATTTCTCCATGAAACAAAAAAAAAATTCTAGATTAGATTGGCGAGAATGATGGAAGAATCGACGCATTTCAAGGAATAGATGGTACTTACAATTTTCACGATCCTCTTTGCAAATAACTGAGCACCACAATGAGCATACTTTGGCGCTTAAAGTAGATGGTTTCAATAATGAAGATGAAGTGAATTCTGAGACTGTGAGAGCTAATATTTCAAAGAACAATCAAAAAATCCCAGTTGTTCCATCTTTATTGACTTTAGTTAACATTTCGCCTTCAAAGATAAACAATCATGGGACTACGCCAATTTGTTCTTTCATGTTTGGTCCTCCGCATGGGATAACTCAAGAGTCACCTTACTTTAATGATATTTTGCAAGAAGCCATGACTAATTATCTTCAAAAATATTTTAGAGATGTTTTGAAGCAAGGACTTTCCAAAACCCGATCTTAATGGGATGAAAATAATTTATTTCTTTAAAACGTGATCACCAGCTCATTTCGCACAGATCGAACACCTTTGATGAAACATTTAGATATACTTCTTAAAGACCTTAAATTTTATTTATTTGAAAGAAAGCAATACTTGGAGTATCCAACCGTTGAGAAAAGGCTGAGCAGTTGAAACTTTAGAATACTCAGCTGAAGTGGAAGATTTTACGCGTTCTTCATTGGAAAATAAAATTAATTTGCTAACTTCTGAGCTGGACAGACTTCATGATGAGCTTCAAACCCATTAGGATCAAAAGAGTATGCTTGGAAATGCTAAAGCCGCATTAGAAAAATCATAGACTAGAGATGTCACTACCATAACATCCATTAACAAGAAAATAAAGACCCTTAAAGATAGTTTCCTACAAGTGATCAGTGGCGAGTGAACTTGATGGAGTTGAGATTTTCTGATCTTCTTTAGGACCATATTGTATGAACTTTAATCTACTATTATCTTTTTATTTTTATTTTTTTTATAATGATCCTTGACTCTTTGTGTCTCTTGTATATTTTTTATTGTAAAAAAATGATTAACAAATTGAATGAATTTATTGATTACGACTGAATTTGAATTTATAATTTAATAAAACCACCTGTGTATCCAAAAAGGATCAAGTTGAACATAGTTTATTACAAAATCAAAATTTTTATTTATTTATTTGGGGTTGTTCACAGTTTATCCTCTTGAGGGCCATGAGTATTACATTTTGTTACAATGAAAAATTTACAATAAAGAACTTCAAGATTAAAAATGCTTTAAGAATTGTCCATTGATAGGTTCAATCTATAGTCCATCTTTGTAGACGATCTTATAAGCTCCATTAGTGAATGCATTAGTAAAAAGAAATGAGCCGTCCCATTTAGGTTGGAATTCACTCCCTATTTTTCTTGTGTTATGATTAGCCTACATACAGAAAGTAGCAGATCTTCAACTTGAAATGATTTTGTTCATAATCTTTTGTTGACGGACTTTGCCATCCAAGCTACATAGCATTCCAGGTGTATTTATGCCTCTCATCTCATCCAAATCTTTTAGCTCCTCCAATCGAAGATGAACTTTTTCTTCTGTTGTTAAACCTTCTTTGATGATAATTCGAAGTGACAGGATTTGACACTCCAAAGGAAGTATAACTTCCACTTCATACACTAAGGCATAAGGAGTGGCTTGTGTCGGAGTTCGCTAAATAGTTTGATAAGGCCATAAGACTTCACCGATTCTTTCAAACCAATCTCTTTTTGACTTGGAAACAACCTTTTTTAGTAGACAACATAGTATTTTGTTGAATATCTCTGTCAATCCATTAGCTGTCACATTGTATATGGACAAGTTGGATTGTTTGAATCTAAACTTTGCACATAAATTGTTATATGGCTATTGTAGAAGGGTTTGCCGTTATCAGTTATAATGTGTCACCGGACTCCGTATTGACAAATGATTTAGATACAAACTCCACAACATTTTCTTTCTTTACTTCATTCAATGGCACGACTTTAGCCTATTTAGAGAAGTAGTTGGTCTCGACAAGGATATATACATGCACAACTGAAGACTTTGGAGTTATAGGTTCAATTATATCAAGACCCGATGCATTGAATGGCCAAGAAGCTACTGTTGAATGTAATGATTCTAAAGGATCGTTGATGAAATTTACCCGAAATTGACATGTTTCACATTTTTTTACATAATACATGTAGTCTTGTACTATAGTTAACTAGTAGTATCCCATTCTCTTTATATGAAAATGGAGTTTTTGTCCATATTGATGTGCACCATGGATTCTAGAGTGGGCTTCTTTCACGACATGTGTTGCTTCATCATTACTTAAGTATCGAAGGAAAACTCCACCAAATGATCATCGATAAAGAGTTCCCTTATGAAAGACAAAATGGGATGCACGACTCTTGATTTCAGTTTTTCGTCGTGGATTATCTAGTAGTTTTTTATGTTGAAGAAAATCGATTATTGGTTGTCTCTAATCTTCTCTTTCTTTATCCTTGATTACTTCGACACTATTTTTCTCTTTCACATTAATGGGCAACAACGATGGAAGCACCCATTTTTGAGAAATTGATATGGAGTGGGAAAATCTTTATCCGACTAAGCAAAAAAGGGCCAAATTAGTGAAGGCATCAGCTTTTCTATTTTCACTTCTAGGAACGAATTTGATTTTTACCTAATCAAATCATTTCATAAGCTTTGATGCATATTGATGATATGGCCTCAAGTCTGAATTACGAACTTCATATTCTGCTAATAGTTAGTTTATTATCAGTTTAGAATTTCCTAAGACTTTCTGCTGATAGTTATCAATTTCTAATGTCGTTTCTGAGCCAAGTATAAGAGCTTGATATTCTGCCATGTTGTTTGAACATTTCTTTGTTAAGGTAAAAGGGTAAAGGATGACCAGATCATGAGGAGTGATAAAGACTACTCTTGATCTGGCACCACAACTTCGGGCTGCCCTGTTGAAGTATAGCCTCAATGATGGTATAACATCAATAAATAGAACTTTTTTGTCTAGCAAGCCATCTTGAAGTTCTCATTCCATCGAAATTAGATGGTCAGCAAGGAAATTTGCCAAAGCTCGCCCATTAATAGCCTTTTATAAAATGAATTCGATATCGAACTCGGACAATAGAAGTGCCCATTTCCAATCCTTCCGAAAAGAATTGGCCTAGACATTATGTAATTTAATGGATCAATCTTTGAAACAATATTGACTGAGTATGATAACATATAATATCTCGATTTTTTAGCCACGGAGATCAATGCAAGTCATATTTTCAATAGGTAAATACTTCATTTCAGCACGTACCAGTGTCCGGATCAAATAATAGAGTGTATTTTCTTTTCCTTCATCATTGACTTGGATAAGAAGTGCTTCTAGAGAATATTCTTATGCTACAACATAAAGAATCAGTGATTTCCTTGGGATTAGAGCTATGGATATTAGCGGATAAGACAAATATTGTTTAATGCTTTGGAAAGCATTTTGACAACCATTATCCCATTCAAATAGTACATCTTTCTTTACCAATTTTTTGAATGGATAACAACATTCAGTTAGGTTAGAGGTAAATCTTTGAATGTATGCAAATTTTCCTTAAAAGGCTTTTTCAATTTATGCACGTCTCTTGGCTCTGGTATGTCAATTATGGTGTCAATTTTTTATCAATCTATTTCAATGCCTCGATGTCAAACAATGAAGCAAAAAAAGTTCCTAAAGGTGGCAATAAATGCACACTTCAATGGATTTATCTCTAGTTGATGTCACAGAAGCCTTTTGAAAACATCCCATAAATCTTGTAGGTGATTGCCACATTTCTTTATTTTAACAACAAAATCATCAACATAACATTCCACATTCTTATACAGTATCTCATTGACGATACTTTGTAGTGCTCGTTGATAGTTTGCCCATGCATTTTATAATCCAAAAGGTTTAACTTTGTAACAACTTCTGCCCTTAGAAGTTCGAAACAATATAAGTTCTTCATCTTTTAGATTCATCCATATTTTGTTGTATCCAAGAGACACATTCATAAAAGATAAAACTTCATATCCAGTAGTTGTATCTACCATCTTCTCCATTTTCGAAACTGGAAAATCATCTTTTGAGCATGCTTGATTCAGATCTCAAAAGTCAACACAAACTCATAATCGTCCATTCTTTTTTTTTTCACAGCATCAATTTTCACGATCCAAATTGGATACTTGACTTCACGCATGAATCCAACTTCAATAATTTTGTTGACTTTCACTTCAATCCGAGGAATAAGTTTTGGTTGAAATCTTCTTTGAGGTAGCTTGATCAGTCAAACTCCATGTCTTACTGCAATATAATATACTACAACCTACGAATCTAATCCTAACATTTCTTTCTAAGACCATGTAAATATGTCTTTATATTCCTTAAGCAAATGGATGCACTCGGATTTCTTTTTTTGAATAAGGAGAGCACTTACAAACACTAGTCTCAAGTCTTCTTCGGTTCTGAACTTCAGTTGTTTCAAGTTATCTACAGTAGCTTGTCCACTTTCTTCAAATGTAGTGCGGCTGGTTTAGGTTCATATGTTGTAGGAAAGTTTTTAGACTCAAATTTTAAGTTGGAAGATTCTTCAAAAGCTATGTGATTGACAGTGACTCCTTCCTTATCTTTATTATTTTTTAGGGATGGGTAAATTTTTTAATAATTTCGTCGTCTTCTTGTTTGTTGAGGCTTTGAACTTGAATTTGAAGTTTTAATTCGAAGTTGAGGAATTGCATATTGTTTTTGAGATGACTTCTAAGGAGCTTGTCCATTCTTATCAATTCGAGTAGAAGAAGAATGATCCTCACCTAACCTTTGGAAGACAGAAGCCTTACCTTTTATCTCAGCTATTGGAGAGGGTTTTCTTTCTAACCTTTTAAATATTGAAACTCTAGCATTCTCGTTTCCTATTTGATCGAACACCCAATGTCTTGAACGTTTAGATTTCTCTTTTGTAACTTCATAGATTTAAATCAGGTTTGAGTTTGAGGAAACTTCTTGACTTTAATTTTTCTCGGTGGATTTAGATCATATCCCAAACCATACCTAGGACATGACAGAAGGGCTCCATCAAAATCAGAATGGATATGCCTCAAGCCATCTACAACCCTGCACAAAATTTGTACTATTTTTGCATCAAATATTGTACAAAACTAACAATCATATCCAGCCATTACGCCAAATTAACAGTGTTTAATCATTTCTTTCTCTTTTTTATTCTTAATAATTTATTTATTTAAAAATTTATTTTACTAGTCTATAATTACTAAATAAATAATTACGTTAAATTAAGGAAAAGATTAAATTCATTAAAAAATCAAATTGCATTAAAAATAAATAACACAAATATCATCTATCAATTGCTTTGACAATTGGGGAAAAAGGGTAAATTTAGCTTTGTACCATTTGGTGTAAATGGTGCCAACACTATTCACTTCGCACCATTTTGATGGAAAATGGTGCAAACTTTAGTGCCAAATTTGAGATCTTTTGCGCCAAATTTTGGTAAAATTTGGTGTTTTGGTATAGCATTGGAGATGGCCCTGATCACTTAATTTGTGACGATCTTCTTTCCTAAATTCAGTATTCTCAAATAACTTTTTGAATTGAAGATTATTACATCCTTTGAAAGCCTGTTTTGATTCATTGACTCCTTTAGTACCCGTCATGTCTTGTTTGAACGAGATAAAAATACAATATTTTGATATCTTTGAAATAAATGTTAAAGCTTTCAATCTAGATTTACATTCTTCCGAGGCTACCATGAATTGATGGAGGCAGAAATAATTTTGGAACACTACGTATTGAAGAGTTAACTCTTTTCTCAATATCTCAACATCGATTGGTTCTATTAGACTTTTTTGTGCCTCTAGAGAATCCTTCAGATATAAAGTTTGATTTACCTTTGATAAGCTGACGAAATTCAATTGCACCAGATATATCATCATCGTCTGCTCTAGTTTAATTTTGAATTCGAACATGGTCAATCCTGCAGAATTACATTCTTTATCTTCTCTACAAAATTTGGCATCAACAAAATGAGATTCTTCTTCAAGGAATGGTTTGGACTCAACTACTACACATTTGACTTCATCATCTCGCTATATTTGAAGCATTGGTATCAAGTCGAAGGTATCACTCTAATTTTGTGTAGCCAAACACGTTTGATGAGTAACTCATAGGATATTTTATCATCAATGACATGGAAGAGAGTTGACAAAATTAACTATCCTACTTGCAGCTTCAGATGAATCGTGCCAATGGCTCACTGACCTTTTTGGTTCAATCTTTGAATCACGATCTTACTCTTGGACAGATCACCAAAATAATTTCAATTTTCTTTGTCATTTTGATTGGCATATTTTTTATAGCAGATCAACAATCGATTAGTATGTGATTTATCCTGCATTCTTGAATATAACTACTAACAAACAATAGTCTATTATGTAAATGAGAACCTGGTTGTAAATTTTCATCGTCAAATGTAATGATGGCTAATAGTTTTGTCGAGTTGTGGATCCAATATGTTCTAATTCTTTGCCTTCGTACTTTTTCAAATCGATCAACGCGGTAATTAAAGCCATTTGATCATCAAAAAGAAGACTAAGAGACTCTGCTAAACTCATTTTTGAAAGAATATTGTTGAGCGTGAGATAGTTTTCTTCTGCTTTGAACTCTATCCTGATACATTTTTCGTTTCATTTTTTTCTTTACATTGATAACATTGGAGGAAAAACATTAATTGTAAAAGAAACCCTTGTAAAAGTAATCACTAGGTTTGGTAGTCAAGAAGAAGTGTGTGAAGCCATTCTATTTCCATTGATTTAGTAGATATTCTTGACTTGACTTTAGACTTTCTTATTTGGTTGTTTCTTGGTCTCGACTTCACGTTATAATACAAAAACTTGGGAATCATGGTACTTTCCGATAACGTCTTTTTACAAGAGTATAAAATGTGATAATTTTCCTAATTTGTATGACATTCAGTAATTTTCCTTCTTGCTTATGAAGTTGGACCAGAATTACTAATCTTACCTTCGGACTCTAAATCAAAATCTTAAACATCTAAGTCATCTGTTATAATTTTATAGAAGGTTGGACGATTGGGTACATGTGGTCTATCCATCCCTAGATAAACATAATTGATGATGATTTCTCTGCCTGCCTCAAATTTTAATTCTCTTCTAGAAGTTGAGGTCCAAACTACACAATCGAGAATTTACTGGCATCGTATGTACGAGAAAATGTCTATTCTTTCTTTGCAATGAGAATTGGATCAAATAACCATCGAGCAGGCAACTGTGAATTTTCTCTATTCTCAAAGTTTATCTTTTTTCTTTGTACAAGTGGACAATAAGATCTTTCAGGATGAAATATTTTTTCACTGGGTGACTGATGGTTCTATGAAATTTATAATACTTAGGATGATCAATCTTACTAGCTCCCTCAATCTCTTTGGCGTTGGAAGTTCGATTATCTTTTATTCGAGAAGTTGACCTAGATTTTAAAAACTTCAAAATTCGAGAATATGTACTTCTTCTTTGCAAATTTTTTTAGAGTCAAACGAGCTATGCTTTGGACTTGTCCTTTTTTAGGTCAGAACTCTAGCTTTGGTTTTAGGTTTGTGCTCAACCTTTGAAAGGCAATCTTTATAGGGATAGTAGAGATTGTCATAGTTTCTTTAGACTTACCTGCCTTGACATCCTTTCTCATTTATTTCTTAGGGTTTTTCTTATCACGTGGATCGCTTGGTATGTAACTCCCACGCCTTGCAATTTAGAACTCTAGGTTATGAATATGTGTTGCCAACTCTTTGAAAGAGTGGGGCATATTTACTTTGAGATTATAGAGTAATCCCCAATGCATGCCTTGTATACATATATCGATCGAGGATGCTTCGTTGATTTGTTATTTGCAATTAAACACAAGGTTCTTTCAATGTTCGATGTACTCTACAATATGATCTTCATTGTTCTACTTTGTTCGAGCAAGTATTGGAAGGTTGATAGAACCCTGGTGTTGAAGAAGCATGTTAAGAATTCTCACTCGAGTTGATCCTTCCTATCAATTTACCTAGCTGATAATTCCATATACCATTCAAATAAGGCACATTTAAAGAGTGTATGAACTGCTTCACCATGGTGTCATTGTAAGTGCCTACATTATTACATATCTTAATACAATGGGCAACATGTTACTTTAGGTTACCCTTTCCATCAAAACACTGGAATTTCGAAAGTTGGTAAATGAGTGGCACCTTTATTTTGTCGATTTGATGACTATAGGGTTTGGCATACACCAATGAAGATTGCAATGGATCACTATACTGGGAATGAATGGTGGCCACAATTATATGTTGAAGTTGTTGGACAAATGGAGAGCGAAATGAGAGTTGAGTGGTTTCGTGCAACACGTTTTGAACAATTGTCTTATCATATATATCTTGTTTCTGTTTGCTTTCTTGGACTTCTAGATCCTTAGCTTGGGAAGATCCTAGAGTTTTTTTTTTTATTTTCTTTAACCTAGGTAGTGTATGAATATAGCAATCTGTACATCTTTGTCCTCAAGTGACTTTGTTAGTTTTTCGATGGCAAAAGCCATTTGTTGGATTTGGCCATTTGAGCCCAATGTCACTTCCATAACCATTACTGGCTCGAGTGATTCTTTAGATGAAGAATTGTTTCCCCATCTTTGTATAAAAGTGGCATGAAAGGATTTGGACAAGGATCTGCCACTAGAGATGGAGTGAGAATGAGAGCTTTTCATGGAATTCTTGATCTTTTTATCTAAAAAGAGTTTGACATTTTGAAAGCAATTTTCATTTTGCCTTTCCTAGAGAATTTCTTTAGTGGTGGAACTAGTTGAATTTTCCCAATTTTTTGATTGGGCTCTTGTCATATGGAATAGTTTGGTAAGTGTCTCTTCAAAATAAGTCATAGTTTTCTTCAAATCTTTGCTTGCCATTGTAAATGTAGTGGTTGAAATTTTAAGATTCTGAGATCAAAAGATAAGAAAATAAGAAGGTCCAACTGGACATGAAAAATAAATTTACATGATGAATTTCGTGTATTAAAATGTAGAAATCGTTACAAGTTGTATATTTGATAAATACAAGTGGATATTAATCTTCATGTAATTGAAAAATTGCAAAATTCTTTGATTAATGATCTGAATATTTGAAGACAAGGGGCTACGTGGCTTGAACCTGGATTTTGAGAATTTGTTGAAAATTTAATTGGTTTAGAACTTGGCTTGCTTGGCACTTGGATTTCAGAGTTTGGACTTGAATTTGATTTGATTTGATAAGACTTTGATCTTCTTAAACTTGACTTGGACTTGCTTGATTTGAAGAAGATTTTGATCGTTTCAGTGATCGCCAAACTTAAGTTTGAGGGAATTTTCTCTCTTCCTCCGACTGTGAAATTTCTTCAGCACTTCGTGGTTCTTCCTCCACACTTTTGCTTGTCCAATTTTGTGGACCTTTGGTCCTATTCATAGAGGAAATCCGTAACCAATTTGGTAACCATTCAATTAACTTTACCTGAAAAGAATAATTGAATAGTTGTGGATTTTGGGGGAAAAAAAAGGGATGGGCCTTAAGATTTTTTTTAAAATTTTTTTATGGCCTTAGTAGACTTTAATTTAATAAATTTAATTAGGCTAATTATTTAGATTTACCTAATCCATTTTTTTTAATGCCAACAAATGCCCCCTCAAGATTTATTTCTTTATGTGAAAATAAATTAATAAATCTTGAATTTAAGTTTAATTTTTTATTTAATTTATTTATCTTTATACACAATCCATATAATTTGATTTTAAACAGACTTTTTATCTTTGATGAAAGTTGGGTCTGAGTGAAGTCCGATTCTCACATATTTATATGAACGAATTATGACATTTGGAAATAAGTAGGTTAAATTTGCAAATGAAGTTTAAAAAAAAAAAAAAAGTTTTCTTCTTTCTCTTTTATTTTTTTTTTATTTGTGGTTTCTGCCACCAGTTGAAACAAAACTTGGTTTCTTCCACATGTTTCTTTGGTTTCTATTGCGGCGGAAACCAAAACAACTTGGAATCCAATTGGCACTTTTCTGCCATGGCAGAAAACTTATAATTTTATTTTTAAAATTTTTTCTTTCCCAGGTTTTTTTCTTTTCTTTCCTTATTTTATCTTTTATATTTTTTAACTGTCCTTTTATTTTGACCTTTTTTTGGTTGATTATTATTATTATTACTACTGCTGCTGCTGTTGCTACTACTGCTATGGTTGTTTTAATAAAATTAAAACTCACATTTTTCATTTTTTTCCAGGGACTCAACTATTGAAGTGAGTCAAAAATTTTGAGGTTCGAGACTTTGATGGTGTAGAGTTTTTTTTATTATTATTTATTATTATTATTATTAGTTTTTGTTTCAAGCATTTTAAGAGTTCACAAAATATTTGTTTATGAACAGACTTGAAATTTCATCTCTTTTCGTGCACTTTGAGGATCAATGTCTACCACCTTTCACCATACAAGGCACTTTATGTTAAGGACTATGGACCGTCTCCTTTGATTGTTCAAGGCATTTTGTATTGAGGACCAATGATCGGCTCTTTTGACCGTCCAAGGCACTTTGTGTTGGGGACAAAGGATCAACTTCTTAATGATTAAAAACTCTTTTGGAACTCAATTTGGACGTATTTTTTTTTATTATTTTTTTTTACCTTATTTCACCTCACACAATACAAGATATGGGTAGCTATTGAAAGAAATTTCTCTCTTACCTCTCAAATGACTTCAATATCATAAAATCGTTCAAAAATAAGGGATCACAAGTTGGACAGGAAAATGAATCTAGCCCATGGATTGAATTAAGAAATATCAAGAGCTTGAAGAATCAAAGATCGGAGTAGATAATCAAGAATAGGAATTAGACCAAGACATCTCTTTTTTTGTATTTCTAAATTTCGATTGATGATTTTCCATTCTTCTTGTAGTTTTATCATTATAAACATGTTTAACTGATTCTTTGTATTGGATGAAAGTGAACCCTATTGTTTATTTAGTTTAATTTAAACTAGTAATTTAGTAATTCTTGTTTTCTTGATTAATTTTATATTCTAATTGTATTATTTGATAATTTGGCCGGGATAAGTAGTTGCTTGTTGTAGCGTTTAAAGGTTCACAGTCATTTAGAATGCGACGAAAATTAAAATATGTGCAATAGATGTTATGAATGACATTCGAATTCGAATTAGGAATATATTTGGGACATGACTATAATATAAGTAATTTGTCTTGGAAAATAAGGTTAAATACATTAGCTTTATCGATTGTCAAGAACACATGAATTGAACTAGATCACAAATCAAGAATTGGAATATATAGCAAAAGGAGTGTGAGGATTTTATTGTATTGGCAATTCTTTCGATAAAGGGACTAATATGAAAAGTTGTAAAAGTCAAGGAGTCAATTGAAATGTTGTATAGATGAAATAGGAAACTTAAAGTTTGAGGTTGGAATAAGGAGGAAAGAGTCGTCGGATTTATGCTAACCAATCGCCCATCCGATGCTCGAGCTAAAATATAGAAACACTATTGCTTGCTTATTGCCTAGCTCTTGCTTGGGTGACACACCGATCGGTCGCCTATCACTAGCATGGCCATGAGCAACGGTATTATGCATAAAAAATCCTAGTTTGCATTTTTCAAGAGTTTTATCGAGCCCATGCTATCTAATTACCTTCTACTATATATATATCCAAACCTTAATACATTTTTGGTAGTGGTTGTTCATTATATTCCTTATCCATAACATCTTTCCGAGATTTAAGAACACATAAGTTCATTCAACCACAACTTCAGGAAAAATATCACATTTATATAATCCAAAACACCCACTTTCTATACACATACAAGAAGGTACTTTCTTAATAACTTTCAGAGGTTGCTGAAGATTGAGGGTGGTTGGACCAGAAGCATTGGAAGAGTACAAGAACAAGGTATTGTTGGTGATCCAAAGGAAATAGACAATTTTAGAAGATTGAGAATAGGTTTGAGTGAAGCATGTTCCAGTGGGTCTTTAAGATTGCAGTATTTAGATCAATTAGTCTAGTAGATTTTCTAGGCTAGATTGTACTGTAAGTTCTTATTATCTAAGTGGAGGTTACTAGCTTGGTCCCGGAGTTTTACCCAGTTCGGTTTCTCCATCAACAATTCTTTTCTTTATTACATTCATATTATAAATTTGGCAGTTCAACATAGGATAAATTGGCTTGATTGACTAAACATTAAATACAATTAATAAATGACTTGTTATTATTAACTAATAATTTTAATTTCACAGTTTTCACCTATTTACTCCCCTCTAGATGATTTTAGGCTCGAACTAGTAATTTTCAAGTGATATCAAAGCCCAAATTTGATTTCTGACAGTAGTAACTTTCTAGATGAGTAGTTCATTATTTGTCCCACCATATTTCGATAACAGTAACTACACCAATTGAAAATTTAGAATGAGAGCCTTTCTAGCATAGTAGATGGTGTTGCCACCCCCACTGCCATAGCCAGTTGGTTGAAAACTAATTTAGATAAGTGCAATTGGAATAGTAAGGCTTTACATGCCTTATTTATCACCGTGTCAGTAGAAGAATTTAGGCGCGTGTCTATGTGTGAGGTTGTGAAAGCGATTCGAGATATTTTATAGATCATATATGCAAGAACTCAAGCTGTTAAGAACTTCAAGTTATAGATGTTGACCACTAGATTGAATAGATTAGGATGGGAGAGGATGAAACATTTGATGACTTCTATGTGAGCTTGAATGACATAGTTAATTCTAGCTTCAATCTAAGTGAGAGAATTATTGAGTTTAAGATTGTCAAAAAAATCTTTAGATCTTTACCTGAGAGATTCACGCCTAAAATTATGGCTATAGAGGAGAGTAAGGACATAGATACTGTTAAGGTTGAAGAGTTGGATGGATCTCTGCATATTTACGAACTAACATTAGCTAAACCTACAAAAATAAGTCTTTGGCATTGAACACACTTAGGGATAACTATAATGAGTCTTCTAATAAGGAGTCACCTAATAATGAGAAGATAGCTTATTTTTCTAAGAAATTTTCAAAAATGTTTCGAAATAAGAAGAAATCTGAAGAGAGACATATAGTTACTTCTAGTATGTCTAGAAAAAAACTCAATCTGTGAGATTTCATAAGTGTTAAGGTTTGACCATTATCAGAATGAGTGTCCTAATAGTAGGAGAAATAAGGATAAAGCTGTGAATGTTGCTCTTACTAATGACTAGTCTAACTCGAATAATCAAAATGAGAAGTCCACTTACGATGAAAATGGAAAGTATATGGCCTTCACTACTAGGATTACGAGTGAATTTGATAAAGATAAAGAGAAAGTTGGGGATGTAGATAGCAATGAGTAATCTGTGAAGTATTTTTGAAGATGATGAAGATATACAAGAGGCTTACGATAAATTATATGAGGAAAGCCTTAGGATATTGACTGCCATTAAAGCTTTATGTACGAAAATCAAAGATCTTGAGCTAGATAAACAAAAACTAATAACTGACATTCAGGATTCTACCTTGTTCCTGAGTAAGTTGAACTCTATGAATGAATATTTAGATACTCAGGTTAAGAATCTTATGAGTGATCTTGAGAAGTCCTTTGGGAGAGTTAGTGGGTTGAGCATTGTGAATGTGACTTTAGAAAACAAGGTCAAGAACCTTATGAACGACGTGGAGGATTCCAACACCCAGCTCCTTGTATTCTCTAGTAGTTTAGTAATGCTTGATAGTATATTAGAAATGGACAAACCTACTGGTAATAAGGGAGGTCAAAATATAATGAAAATGTTTTCAATTCTACTAGTACTTCTAAGAGCATTTTGTCCTTGCCACTGACCAACCTAAGTACGATCCTCCCTAAACCCAAGAATAAGGGAATCGTAGGACGAAGGCTTACTAGACAGCTAGGACCTACCAACATCAAAATAGAAGTCAACGATCACATAACCTTGGTCCTAGGTTTATTCCCACTTGTTTCAATTATGGTGAGTAGGACATATAAGGCCTAGGTGTTGTAAATTCTTAAATAAAAATAGAAATTAGAATTTCAATAGAAATAAAAATCAGGATTTTGATAGCCGGATTAACTTCCTCACTAATTAGATGAGTCAATTAACTGACTTAATGACAAGTTGACTAGGATTAATTCTTCCACTAAGCAAGTTTGAGTGAAGAAGAATAATTTGAAAGATCTTGAAATAGATCACGATGCTTTTAAAGGCAAAAGCATTAGTATACCTAACTGATTAGATATCTCTCATGCATGCCTGTGCTTATCATTACGATTAATTTATTATTGCATGCATCTCATTGTTGTATTTGTTTTATAGATAGTAGATTAATATGTGTGCGTCTTTGTTAGGTTTGCATTGGCACAGACATATTTTTTTTTGTTAACTTTTTATTTTGTATGATTGGTGCATTCATGTTTTGAAAAAAAAATGTTTTTTTTTTATACTACAGCATGATATATGATATACTTGAAATTGCGTGTTGTGATCAAGTATGAGTTTAATTAATGTACTGTAGCTTATTTTCCATTACTTTCTTAGGATTTTATGAAGTACTTAGTATAGGTTTCTTTTGCACTGTCTGCACGTACACACTGTGATATTATGAGTGAGATCTGATCGCGTGTGTGAGATTTTGGATGCCAGTCACATGTTGTAAGGTGACTTTGAACATGAATTACCTTTATTTCAGTAGACCTAAACTCAAGTATATTCCCTTGAAAGAAAGAGTTCAATATCTTATGCTCTTCTTCGGAGCTTATTTGACTCGAGCAATTAAGGCTCAGGGGTTTCTCATAACCTAGTTCTTATTGCCAATTTACTTGTGTTAACCAGCCTAAAACTCATTATAGGAGTTACCTTAGTCACTTAATGGAGAAGAGCCTACCACAAGATGTGAAAAAAATGTGAAAAATGATGAGCTTAAAAATTTAGATAATGTGTAAAAATATATATATGCTCAAAGTGAAGGAGAGAAAAGAATAATATACATGCAAAATGATTGTCTTTTATAGGTCCTAATATGCAATTATTGGTTTGACTTTCAAAAGTAGAGGGATGAACTTATGGATAGTGATGTTTAGCATGTCCTTTGTCACAAAATTAAGATCTGGAGTCTTGCTCACAAAGGATTAGTGACACTTTATACACATGGGCCACTTGTACATAGGAATGTCAAATGGGCCGAGCGGCTCGTCGGCTCGACTGCTCGGTTTGTTAAAATTCGGCTCGTGGGCGGCTCGGGCTCGTCATTTGTAGGGGGCTCAATCCCACGAGCCGAGCCTGCTTGGCTCATCCAGCCCACGAGCTCTTGTCCAAAAGTATGAAATTTTTAAAAAAAACAGGTGAAAAAAAATTTAAAAAATAAAAAAAAACACGAGCTCGCGAGCGGCTCGTGGGTTGGGCTTGGCCCACGAGCTCGGGGGCCGAGCTGAGCTCATCCCCAAGCAACGAGCCAAGCTCAAGCTTGGCTCATTTTTCACGAGCCACGAGCTCAGCTCACCACGAGCCCGAGCCAAGCCGCCATCACTACTTGTACAATTTACTCCTTTTTAACTTGAACTGAGTATGTGGAAAAAGTCAATTGATCATTTGTTATGCTTGTGCATGCCATCAACTGTATCTTTAAATTATTATATATTGATAATCCTGTGTATTTGATATAGTTTCCTTAGTCATTTGTGACAAAAAAGGGGAAGAGAGATTTGATTGTAGTTTGGTTGAGCGCTGTTTTTGATAGAGAGTTTGCAACAAGAGGAGAAATATAATTGTACGGGGAAGAGATAATAGTATTTTTCATTCATGCATTCTATATCTTAATGTCTGATGATATTAATGTTTCGGTTGAGTTTGATATAGCATGTTTGAGTTTTTTTTTATGTTTGATGATATTAATGTTTCAGTTGGTGTTTAGATTAATGTAATTATTACTTTTCAATCAAACTAGCATATGTTTTGATTAACGTGTGTGATAACTAATTATTTTTCTATATTACGCTATTTTATACTTGGTATTTGAATTGTTGATTTCAGGAAATAGGTTTAACAGGGAATGCAAGAGACGAACATTCGGTTTGATTTTGAGTAGATTAGGCTGATTTTACTTATTTGAATTATATTGTGTAGTTTTATCACAAAAAACCGAAAGGGGAGTTTGCTAGGATTTTATTGTATAGACAATTCTTTAGACAATAGGACTAATATGAATAGTTGTAAAAGTCAAGGAGTAAATTGAAATGTCATGGATATAAAATAGGTAACTTAGGATTCAAGTTTAGAACAATGAGGAAAGAGTCATCAAATTTTACGCTAACCTATCACCCATCTAATGCTCGAACGAAAAAAACCAGTTGGGTTTCTCTGTCAATAATATTTGTATTCTTTATTACTTTTATATTACAAATTGTGACAGTTTAACATAGGATAAATTGTCTTGATTGACTAAATATCTAGAACAATTAGCAAGCGACTTGTTGCTTTTAATTGATCATTTTAACTTTGTAGTTTTTACCTATTTACCCCCTTCTAGCTGACTTTAGGGCCGAACAAGTAACTTTCAAGTGGTATCAGAGCTTCTCAATGAGAATCAAAAATCTAATACAATCATCAATAATTTGATATAAAACATTTTTACATATTTCTTTATATAATTTATGATAATCACAATCATGAATCTCTTTTGTTTACAATTTCGAATTCCATATAAAATTAATAAAATTAATTTGAAATTTATTCTCTTTGGGACGATACTCTATCTTATCAATATCATTACTTGTTAATGATCCCCTGTGCTTGCGGGATTTAACCCAATAATTTTTTGGTGCTATTGAAGGGGAATAAAGTGTTTAATTTGGGTTTATTAGTTTATATAAGATTATAATTTTTTAATTTTTATTTATTCTTATTTTGTTAATTTTAGCTACCCATTCCGATCTCTCTTGCTTTGGTAATACTTTCAAGTACTAATTGGTAGTATATGTAGGATTCTGCTGATGGCAAAGAGAAATTTTTTTTGGCAATAATTAATCTTGACATGGATGATAATGATATGCTTATAGATGACATGTATTGTGAATTTTGTTATGTGTTGCATTATATTGGGTACTATTTGTATACATGCACTAACCCTCGAGGTTGAAGCTTCTGCGATTTAAACAATATATGAGATGTCAAAAATTGGCAATTGGCAAATCTAATGAAGGCTATACGCTTGTGGGTAAATAAGTATCTACACATTAGCTTGTGGCATTTGGTCATTCCTTATTGAACGAGAAGGTATTTGCAAACTATTATAATAAAGTTGTCTAGTAGGATGAAAACAAAATGCATGTGGGAGATGTCGTATTCTAGAGCGAATTCCAACGGTGAGTATATAGTCCACTTGAAAAAGTTGAAAGAAAAAATTAACATTGCCTATAGATTTAGATTGTAAACCAACCATTAAATTCAAGGAAATATCAATTATTGAAGAAGAGTATAAAGAGGATGAAAAATTAATTACTAAGAAAGCAAATGAAGATGTATTTTTTGACTTTATCAATTGCCAAACAATTGAATTTGTGATTAAACTCGAGAAGGAGATAGAAGTCTACATGATTGGTTTTGAATCAGATGGAATCGTACAAAAAAGTGGCTTTAGGCATGGATTTTACCAATAGCAATTCCGTTGCTGATTATCATACTTGAAAGTAGATTATTCTTACCAAAGGATTATCTGTTGACAAAGAGATATTGCCTTTGACAATAGCAATTCTGTTGCTAATTACCGTAGTTTAAAGTGGATTATTTTTATCAACGGATAATCCGTTTTTGACTACCTTAGCCGTACATCACCTACGAAATATCCGAAAGATCTAAATGTTAAACAACTGGATTAAACACAAAATATTTGTTTGTAAATGCAATATTTATTTACCAATGGAAATTCCATTATTTATTATCATAGGTGAAAGTGGAATATTTTTACCAACGGATTATCTGTTGGTAATTTTTCGTCGGCGAAAAGCTATTTTTTAGTAGTAGCGATTTGAAAACAAAGTAAAGATTTGGAAAAAACAATGGAAGGCTAATCAAAGTCAAAAGTAACAAACAGAAAAACATCAAAATATTTCTTCATAATTTAATGATGCAGATTGCTGAAGTCAAGCTAATGGCTATAAATAAGTGCTTATCAGGAGGCAATCCAATTTTTTTTCCCAATTGTATTTATTTTTGCGTTTTAGAACATAAGATTAGTAAATTTCATTGCTTTTAGTAGTTTAGTAAACTTTATGCTTTTATAAGTTTATTAATTGTAATTCTTTTTAGTAGTATAGGGTATTTTCATCCCCATATTTTCCTTTAGGATGCATTAGAGCTTATTACAGATTTTTCCATATTATGATTGATTTTTATTTACTTGGAATGAACATGACACTTGAACACATTGGACAAGAAAAATGACATAGCAAGTGATTCATCCACCACTACAAATTTATATCAGTGGAGTACCTAATACCCTTATTTGCCTTAATTTTTATATAGTGCTTTGATATTGAGGGCAATGTTGGTTATAAATTTGGGGAGAAAAAATATCGATTTTTTATTTCTTTTTACTATTTTGTGTGCTTGTTCGTCTTCAATTAAAAAAAATAATTTACTTTCATCTTTATATTTGCTTTTGTGTGCTTAAGTTAGTTAAATAAATCTGTCAATTATGATGCATATATTTGGAATCATGTTTAACATTTTGAATTGTAAAAAGTTGCTTATTGGGGTTGATTTATGTTTGTTCATGTGAAACTTGATATTTTTGTACAAAATATTTATGTTTTGCAACATAAATGATTAATTTGATTCAAAATTTTTAATAGGTTGAAAAAAATAAAAATAGTGGACCTTAAATACTGAATCCAAACATCTACTACATTATACATCCTTAAACAAATTCTAGGACAGATTGGGAGTGATTGAATTGTTATATGGAAACATAAAGATGAATGTGGAAAATTTAGTGTAAATTGTCAAAGGCTTACAAGATGAAAATTTGGTGAAATATTATGAGAATGTGTGTTTAATAAGGAGCATTGCACGTATTATCTCAATGGAATATCTCTTTGTAGCATTTATGACACCTGCGATTAAATGTGCAAGGGTATCTCAAATTTGGTGCCCTATATTTATTTGAAGTCTGTACATAAGAGTAAAAATATAAGATGCTTGAAATAGAAGATACACTACATGCTTTAATTAAGCCCCCCAAATACTTATTTGAGAGTTAGACATTTTACAAGTGATTATTGGTTTAGTTTATTCTTGGAGGTTGGAGCGATCGCAAATAAGAAGAATCCTCATCTTCTGATATGTTGAGTGGCAATTAATAAAATCTAATCAAACTAGAATGATGAGGATTAAAGGAAATAAGTTTTAAAAAAAATTCAACACTAGATCACAACTTGGGAAAAGAGTTAAAAAAAACAAGTTTTGAGGTGTGCATCTTACGAGTAAAGAAAGAAAATATCTAATTTTTGAGGGTTGGGAATTGAATCACTTTATAAATTTATGATACTTGACATGAATTTTCACACAAACGTCGATTTTGCATTGGATAAGTAAAAATTAATTTTGTTAATGAGATTTTGAAGCAGTTTATAATTGTGATACAATAAATTCCAATCTCAAGACCTAAGGCAAATTATTTAATCATGCTTGTTTAAGAATATTTCGGTTAAGTTCTATTTTGTCTGAGGACAAATAATTGTTCTGTTTGGGGTATTTGATAAATCTATTTCATTAGACTATTAAATATGATTAATTGTAACTAATATTGATGACTTATGGCTTAATTACATGTTAATTTTTTTGTTACATAAAACTTGAGGCAAATTTGGTGAATTGGAAGAAATAAGTGAAAAATGAATGAAAACGATAGAAATACAAAGCTCAGCACCAACTTGCCGATAGTTGATTTGGACCACGAAATGATAATTGAAAATTGCTAGTAGTTAATTGGATACAATTGGAAGTTAAAAAGAAGTGAAATACAATCAAAAACAATTTTACAAATCAATTTCCAACCGCCTAAGTCACATTCTATATTTTTACTGGAGATTCATACTCATTTTTGGCATAGTAAATGATCGAATTGGAAAGATATAATTTCTATAATAATTGTATTCCTTTAAGTTAGCTTTATAATGCATCTTAAATTATCTTAATCGAATATCGGGAGAGAAAAATTATGATAAAACTATTGACGATTGTGGAAAGAAATAACCATGAGCGGACCAAATCAATTTTCCTGATTTGAATGAAATACTTTTGGAACCCAATTTGGAAGTATTTTTTTCCCTAATTTCATATTATTCATACAAGACATAGGCAGCCATTGAAAAAAAATCTCTCTTACCTCTCAAATCATTTCCATTTCATAAAATCATTCAAGAACGATAGGTAAATTCATCATAACTTGGGGAATAAATGAAATATAGTACGTGAATTGAATCAACAAATATCAAGAACTTGAAGAACCAAAACTTAAGGTTGATAATCTAGAATAGGAATTAGACCATGGCGTCTCTTTCTTATATTTATAAATTTCGGGTAATACTTTCCCGTTCTTCTTGTTATTTTATCATTAGAAACATGTTTAGCTAGATTCTTTGTATTGGATGAAGATTAACCCTATTGTATATTATATTTTAATTCAAACTAGTAGTTTAGTAATTCTTATATTTCTTGATTAATTTTACATTTGAGTAGCATTATTTGATTTTTGGCATCAATTGGATAAGTAGGTACTTGTTATAGTGTTGAGAGGCTCACAATAAGTTTAAAACAAGGCAGAATTAACATATATACAATAGATGTTATGAATAATATTTATCAAATGTACAATCATTTAGGTAATCTAAAATTTAATACATTCTATTCATTTGAATTCAGACTAAGAATATATTCGATTCGTGACTAGAATATAATTAATTTGTTTTGGAAAAGAAAGTTAAATACTTTAGCTTTATCAATTGCTAAGAATGCATTAATGAAATTAGATTACAAATAAAGAATTGAAATAGATAGTAATAGGCGGAATCAAAATCTGATACAATCACCCATAATTTGATGCAAAAATACGTTTTACATATTTCTTAGCATAATTTACAATATTCAAAATCAAGAATCTCTTTTGATCGCATAATTCAAGTTCCACACAAAACTAGTAAACTAGAATTGAAATTTATTCTCTATGGAACAGTACCCTATTTCATTAAAATTATTACTTGTCAATGATCCCGTGTGCTTGCGAGATTTTATGGAACATATATGTTAGTGGCATTATGAGAATATTCTACTAATCTAAATGCAACAATCCTTATGCAAAATCTATAGGTGATCAATGTAATGAGCTGTAACAACTATATAAGATTTTTATTACCGTTATACACACACACACACACACACACACTTTTTAATAGGAACTTAATTTCTTTTGTTGTATAAATTTTATAGCATCTACATGAAGACTATTTCCTGCACAAGTTGGGCAAAGTGAATAGAGTCTATCACCATAAACAACATCTTAGTTACAATCATGTATGCAACTACTCCTTTGTGAAATCCTTCCCATTAATATATAAACGTTGAAGAGTAGAACTAGAACCACCAAACACTTGTTCGATCTATTTTGGATCGAGAACAACTGGTTCCACTTTGCAAGTCCTTAATACATGCATATATAAATGAGTGGTCCTTGACCCGGACTTCCAACTAAGTTCCTTACCACAGTTTTTGCAACATGCTTTTCAAATATTATTTTATTTTATTTTGTCATGTCGTATGGTGCCAACAATTCAAGGATTCTTTCTTTGGCCTTTTAGTCTCAAGTACTTCTTTCTCTTAGATATCCTCCAAGTCAATAGGAACATTTTCAAATACATCATAGGTGGATGGGGTGCTCGAACTACCCTTAAATTATTAACATCATCACTAGTAAATGCCATTTATAGCTATTAAATTTCGAACACTTGAAATTGAAAAATTATAGCAAAAGAAATTGAACATCAGAGCAAAAGAAGTTAAAAATTGGAGTTGAAAGATTGACGACTGCAGGTTGAATATTGTTGAAGTAAAATTGATATCAAATCCAAGATTTTAACTTCATATTTATAGCCAAAAAAATTAGTTTCGAGTTTGCCATCTCTGCTAGTCATCGATTCTTGATTTTTTACGAGTTTTGTATACTAACAAGGAATCTAAATAGATTCGTCAATATTCGGATAAAGTAGAAGTATTGGGTGATTCATAAAAAAACTATAGAAGGTAATATCGTAGTTAATCCTTTTATTCATGTTCTTTATATCTTTTAATTATAATTAATATCTTTATGGAAAAAATGAATCATGTGTAAACTGGAAATGTTTCACCAATTAGTTCAGCTAAGAGATTATAACTAAACTGTTTCTAATATATTGTTTCATTATAATAATTATAAGTGTAGAATTTTTGTTTGTACTATTTGTAACAATACTATTTTTTACGTTTTAACATGAAATTTTAGACTAAAATCTATAATTTAACTTGCTCTCTCTCTCTCTCTACATATATATATCAAAAATGATCTCTTAAGCATCGGTGACATGGCATGCTATTTAATTGGTGAATAAGTTAATAGTAGGTGTCATGTGTTTAATGATTCACCAATTAAATGATATACCAAGTCACCAATGATTCACCAATGCTTAACATATATAATATGGTTTGATTTGGTTGGGAAAAAATCCAAATTGCTTTAAGTAATTTGGTTTTAAAATTTCTCACAAATCGTCTAAATTGAACAAAGTTCAACTCTAGTGTGACATATGCACGTGTGCCCAAATTGTTTCAACATTATCTGACGATGCAAGCCACGTGTTCCCCTCTACTTCTACAGCCATGTTTGGTACTTGGTGAAATTCGAAAAATGAGATAACTGTTTGATTTTGAAAATTATTAGACACTAACTATGGGATAGAATTAGACGGTTTTTGTTTAAGATTTTTTTCCCTCATGTAATATAATTTAATTTTGTCGATGTAATAGTTGTGATTAGATCATTTAACATAATTATGAGGGATTATGGACATATAATGAGCACCATGTGGTATAGTAAGAAAAATTATATTTGTATCTTATTTGACGAAAAATATTCCGATTAAAAAAGTTATATGTCGATTTAGATATGATGGACCAAACAAATAAAAGATTTAGAAAGGAGAAAATATATGCTTAAGGTGATGTTTACTTGCACTTTTTCTTTCATAATATGATAAAAATAAATAATATAAATAAACACTGAATTGTTATATTTTGTTATGGGAATACTTTCATAAATATTAAACATAGTTTTATTAGTTTTTTTCTTTATGTTTATTAATTAATTGAAAGACGGTTCGTATTTTAAATTGCCTTTTGCGCTTAGTGTTGTAAAGAGGTGCTTCTATAGCGAAGGTGCTAAAACCTAGAACTATATGAACTTACTTTGCACAAGATACTCAAAATTACAGAACGGGCTTGCATCACTATAATGGGAACTTTTGATGGTATATAAATGCCTAAAATTTTAATGATTTGAGTTAAGTTTAACATGATGATAAAGTACGTAAACATCTTTAAAAAAAAATCTAAGATGGAATTACAAGTCTAAGGAGTACACTAAACTTGCACTTTTAATTTTTATTTCAATTTGAATTTTTTGTCATACAAACAATATTTCTAGCATTCTGAATAGTTTAAAAGCATATGCATGAAGGCTTATGGTGAGGACACCAGGTTCAGACCTCCATTGACGCATTTGTATAGATGTCGGAAGAAGCTTGCCTAGCTACTCAGCCTATGGTTGGGAGATTGACGGATGCCTATGGTGATATAACCACTCGACAGGGTCGAGTTTTCTCTCCCACCCCGGGAGAATTGATGAGGACATTCCAGTTTTAATTATTTTAGTTGGACTTTTATTTCTTAGTTGGATTTGGGTTATTTTATTTTTATGGA
>NC_036247.1:22950177-23044703 GCF_002742605.1 Olea europaea var. sylvestris
CTTAAATCATATCAGCTGCTATGCTATTCTAAGCAAAAGTAAAGGAAATATTTATCCAGCTCGGGACATCTCATTTAAATTCTGTAAGAGATGCAATGCGCTGAAGATGGAGCTCAAATACTGCGAATGAGTCTATCATTGCAATGGGAATTAATGTGCCATTGTCATGCAACCAAAACCAGACCTATAGATTTCTTGAAGAGGCAAATATATCGTCACTGGTCTTCTCATGCATCATTGAGTCTTTTGCAAAGATTAGACACACATATAATCCACAATTAGCACTTTCATCGTAATTTCATTATTTGACTTTCGTGCTGGAACTTGTGCCAGGATCTTGCAAGAGGGAGGAGAGAGAATCGACCTTTTTCAATAGAGATTTCTCATCCAAAAAGGTCGTACTTTGGGTGTCACTAAGTAAATCTTGTTTAATGTTTTCCATTACATGCCAAAATTCTGGTGTCTTGTCTGAAGGCACAAATCCAGTAGTTACTTGTTCTAAAATACTGCTTCCAATGTGGTTTTCTAGATCACCCATTGACAAAGATGGATGGAGATCTGGCACCTTCAGTTGTTCCCAGCTTCTTTGCTGCAAATAACCATGCCCTTCACAAGTTGCATTCTGTTCAATCGCACCTATAGCCATCACTAGTAACAGTAGACAATGTGATTAGTCATATTTTGGTCGAAAATGAATTCAAAATTACAACTACAACTAAATAATTTGCAAGATCAACATTCGGCAACGCATCCTATGTGGAGAAAAGCTTATAAGTAAATTGTTACTCAAAATGAGTGCTTAGATTTGTTATGTTTATAATAATTACTCGAAACTCATCTTCACTAGCGATGTTGTATTCACAATGAAGATAAGCAATACTGTACCTGAGCTGGAAGAAAAGGTTTCTTCAGGCACGTGTCTAGCTGTCACAGGATTAGGATTCTGTCCGGAAGTTAAAGGAGGTGATTGTGTCGTAGTTGCTAATTCTACATCCTGGAAGCTAGAGGGAGAATATCCTTGAGTTGCAACCACTTGATCTTTCGAAAAATGAGATAACTGTTTGATTTTGAAAATTATTAGACACTAACTATGGGATAGAATTAGACGGTTTTTGTTTAAGATTTTTTTCCCTCATGTAATATAATTTAATTTTGTCGATGTAATAGTTGTGATTAGATCATTTAACATAATTATGAGGGATTATGGACATATAATGAGCACCATGTGGTATAGTAAGAAAAATTATATTTGTATCTTATTTGACGAAAAATATTCCGATTAAAAAAGTTATATGTCGATTTAGATATGATGGACCAAACAAATAAAAGATTTAGAAAGGAGAAAATATATGCTTAAGGTGATGTTTACTTGCACTTTTTCTTTCATAATATGATAAAAATAAATAATATAAATAAACACTGAATTGTTATATTTTGTTATGGGAATACTTTCATAAATATTAAACATAGTTTTATTAGTTTTTTTCTTTATGTTTATTAATTAATTGAAAGACGGTTCGTATTTTAAATTGCCTTTTGCGCTTAGTGTTGTAAAGAGGTGCTTCTATAGCGAAGGTGCTAAAACCTAGAACTATATGAACTTACTTTGCACAAGATACTCAAAATTACAGAACGGGCTTGCATCACTATAATGGGAACTTTTGATGGTATATAAATGCCTAAAATTTTAATGATTTGAGTTAAGTTTAACATGATGATAAAGTACGTAAACATCTTTAAAAAAAAATCTAAGATGGAATTACAAGTCTAAGGAGTACACTAAACTTGCACTTTTAATTTTTATTTCAATTTGAATTTTTCGTCATACAAACAATATTTCTAGCATTCTGAATAGTTTAAAAGCATATGCATGAAGGCTTATGGTGAGGACACCAGGTTCAAACCTTCACTGACGCATTTGTATAGACGTCGGAAGAAGCTTGCCTAGCTACTCAGCCTATGGTTGGGAGATTGACGGATGCCTATGGTGATATAACCACTCGACAGGGTCGAGTTTTCTCTCCCACCCCGGGAGAATTGATGAGGACATTCCAGTTTTAATTATTTTAGTTGGACTTTTATTTCTTAGTTGGATTTGGGTTATTTTATTTTTATGGATTCGTGTATTGGGCTTGACCCTATCTTTTAGGTTTGCAGTATTTAAACCTATTTTACAATGTTATTGAGATGATGAATTAATTGAAGAAAAGTAGGCTGCAGCCTGTGTGTTTTCTTCCCCTGGTTTCCCCTTCTTCTCCTCTCCCCTTTCTACTTCTTATTTCTTGTTATTCATCCTACATCAGCTTATCTGTAAATAATAAACGGTAATCTACATGCAACTTTGTGAAGTTGGACAAGAATTTCAAAATTTTAATTGTTTTCTCAGTTCAAGTCATTAATCTTATGTATCACGTCATTTCTATTCAATTTTCATAATGCTATTAGATGGAACAAAGAAAGTAGAAATCCTACTTTTTAGCTGCATTCTGAAGTAGATTGAAATTACTTATTTGAAAACAACCTTTTTGAAGTTGATTTTTATGTCCAACAAACACAACTAAAGACGTAGTATAGAAAAATGCGCACAAATTGAAAGTACAAAACATGGATGCAGAAAATGAAATATTACAAAAGAGACTTCAGCTAGAAACATACTAATGTAAGACAACAAGAAAGGTTGAGGAACATTCTTACAAGAAATATTATCAGGATCCTTCATCAAACCAATTTCAGATTCCCAATAATATTATAAATATTTATTCATAGTATCTATAGCTTAAATCATATCGGCTGCTATGCTATTCTAAGCAGAAGTAAAAGAAATATTTATCCAGCTTGGACATCTCATTCAAATTCTGAAAGAGAGGCAATGCGCTGAAGATGAAGCTGAAGTACTGTGAATGAGTCTATCCTTGAAATGGGAATTAAGGTGCCATTGGCATGTAACGAAAACTGACCTATAGATTTCTTGAAGAGGCAAATATATCGTCACTGATCTTTTCATACATCATTGAGTCATTTGCGAGATTAGACACACATATAATCCACAACTAGCACTTTCATCGTAATTTCATTATTTGACTTTCGTGCTGGAACTTGTGCCAGGATCTTGCAAGAGGGAGGAGAGAGAATCGACCTTTTTCAATAGAGATTTCTCATCCAAAAAGGTCGTACTTTGGGTGTTACTAAGTAAATCTTGAAAAATAAATTATTGTTGCAACGCTATGTTTCAATCAAGTTGATTTGTTCTCGAAAATTGATTTTATGCTAATCACCCCTGACTGGTTAATGAAATGTATTCGTGAAATACGCTCATCTGACTATGATATGATGTCAAAAGTTGATACCTGCCAACTGCCAATCCTCAATAGTGAAGCTGGAAAATTTGAAGCCTTCAACTTATCATTTGCACCTGAATCTTTTTGGGTTGGCGAGTTGAGACTTTTACTAGATTCCATAGAAAGAGAAGCATTGTTTTCCTTGGAGAGCCGCTTCTCGATCAATTCTAATAAAGATTGAGACTTGTTCAACCGCAAGCCCAAAGGACTAGGCTCATCAAGTGGATTGCACTGCGATGATGGCATTGAAGATTCATGGTCCTCAGAGCTCCACTGTCATAGAAAAACCAAAAATTTTTAAAAAAATGGAAAAAATAACAAACAGAACAGATTTTATTAGATTGAAAAGTCAAGCTTAAGATAAAGAAGATTCTTAAGTGTCAATAAAAATAGCTAGCTAATTCAATGACATCCTTGATCATCCTTTACGATTGTCATTAACTGCACGTATTTCTTTCCAAGATAGATGCTCTCAACTCAACCGCTAACATGAACGGCATAACTTATTTAATACTAGACACATATCGAAGGTGTAACACTTGTGAATTTAAAATAAGTTATCCACGTGTACACCTACACCTTATCCCCACGACTTACCTAAAATGTGGAAACTAAAAGTTTACATATTCTGGTCAGTGGTTGCCGATGCAATCATCCATGGTGGTTGTCATTGGTGATCCTCAACGCACCTCAGTCATCACTTACGAATTTCATGCTAGCGATCAACGACCGAAGCACTATCGGTGGCTGTTGGTGATGGTCATTTTTAATACGAGGAAGAAATGGTATACAAAATAGATATTATTCCTGAAAATTTAAGTTCAATATAAGAAAAATTCTTAAAATTTTCAATATAAATACAGATCTAAGCCAACTAATTCAAGGCTATCTTCGATCATTCTTTATAATTGTCGTTTAGTGCACTAATTGTTGCTAAAATAGATGCCCTCAACTCAACCGCTAACATGAATTAGAACTTATTTAATACAACACACACTAAATTTAACACCTGTAATGAAATAAATTAAAAGTATACACGTGTACAGATACCCTCATTCCCACCACTTATCCAAAATGTAGAAACAAAAAGTTTCCATATTCACGTAAGTGATTGTCAATAAAAATCACTCATCAGTGATCACCAATGCTTTTTAGTGATTACTTATAGAGCTTTTTGTTGGTTATCAACAACCGAATCACTATTAGTGGTTGCTGACAATGTCATCTACGTACCTTGGTCATCATGGACGGAGGATCATTGGTGATGATCATTTGGTCCATTAACTTTTTATTATTTTTTTCTTAAGGACTCCATCAACCATCTTATCTAAGACTACTCAATTTGATTGAGCCGCTTCTGCTATGCAGAAGCCAATTTTTAAAACAATACTTCTTAGAAGATCTTTAATTTTCTTATTGTTGTTATACTTGTTTTAACACCTGTAATGAAATAAATTAAAGTTTACACGTATACAGATACCCTCATTCCCACCACTTATCCAAAATGTAGAAACAAAAAGTTTCCATATTCACGTAAGTGATTGTCAATAAAAATCACTCATCAGTGATCACCAATGCTTTTTAGTGATTACTTATAGAGCTTTTTGTTGGTTATCAACAACCGAATCACTATTAGTGGTTGCTGACAATGTCATCTACGTACCTTGGTCATCATGGACGGAGGATCATTGGTGATGATCATTTGGTCCATTAACTTTTTATTATTTTTTTTCTTAAGGACTCCATCAACCATCTTATCTAAGACTACTCAATTTGATTGAGCAGCTTCTGCTATGCAGAAGCCAATTTTTAAAACAATACTTCTTAGAAGATCTTTAATTTTCTTATTGTTGTTATACTTGTTTTTACTTCTATTTCTATTATTTTTATTTTTTTAAAGAACACAGAAGGAAAACAATCTACCAAAGATTTAAAATAATATGACTAGGATTCTCCCAATAACTAAAAAGTATAGCATGCCTAAATCGAACTGGGGTTTGTAGTGGTGGAGAAACTGGATCTTGAAAAAGAGTTACTAATTGTAAAGCTTGGTTAGAAGCTAACTGATAATAACATTGACTATAACACCCAAAATCAACTATGAAAAAACAGATTAAAAAACATCAAAAAACCACCAAAAAGACAAAAACCAAACCTGGTTGACAACAGATGGTGATGGATTTTGTGAAGAGCGAGGTCGCTTAATGAGACGCCCATACTCTCCTTTTGACGACTTATCCATATTCATCGCACTCGTATTGCTTCCGCTAAAAGGTATAGTTTCAAAACACTTCACCAGCTGAACCATGCAATTCAATCAACCAAAAAAAAAATGTTAATTCTTTCACTGAAATGCAAAATTTTATATTGTAACTAAAAAATTCAAACAACGCATCTAGTGTAAAACTATTTCTTCAAAAACCCAGGTGGCAACTTTGTTAAAGAAATCTACATTTGCGTAGAGAGATTTTTCACTGAATAGCAGCCATACATGTAACTGTGAGCTTTTTTTCTCGAATTCAAGTCCAAAATTAACATTTGTATGAGCAAATATATAGACTCAGAAATGTTTTACACTGGGTTTATCATGAAATAACCCACTGTTTAGGATGTCCACGTGGCTTTACCCACATACGGACTTTAAATTGGTAATAAATGGCTTTGTTGCTTTAGTTTAATCCTAATTGGTTGATATAAATTTTCATCACCTACTTTTTAATAGTAAATGAAACAATTGAATTACACGTCAACAAATTTTATTCATATGAGTAAGTTATAATTTAAAAGTATCTTCAAAAGAGTCTCTATTTAATATTTATAACAAACATTTTATACATATTAAATAATATCTTTAAATTTAGAGAGTGGATTTTTTTATACACTCCAACAACATTCTCTATTTTGACCCTTTGTTTTGCCTTTTTGAAGAAATATTTATCATTTTTTGCTCATATTTTGTTTAACATATTTTTTATATGTCAATGATCAATTAATGCTCATATTTGGGTCTGCTAGAAAATTAATTAAATTTAAGTCAAATATACTAAAAATCTAATTTTTATCTAAACCAAACAAAATCTAAATGTGATTTGAATAATTTAAAAAATATAGTATTGAAATATGTTGCTTATTAAATGCAATTATTGTAACTCACTTTCTGTTTTAACTTTATTTTAAAAAAATAAAATTATAATCTTTTGTAGTATATTTTTAAGTATTGAATCTCTATAATAGAGAGAACATGTTGTATTTACCATTTAAAGAGTTTCTTGCGATGTTCTAATAAGATATTACTTCAAAATTATAGTTTTGACTTAATTATCCTTAGTGGAAGTGATATAGAGATAAAATATGAATTACGTTAGTAATGAATAAATGGAGCATGTCAAGGTGAATTTGTTTTAAACTTGACTCCTACACCATGGTGCCTATCCTTGTGTTTTGATGTCTAATCTAGAGATATATAGAGAACATCTTGCCGATGATAATGTTTGTGGCATGAAAGCCCTATAGTCTGCTTTGCAGGAGGGTGAACAAAAATTTACCCAGAAATTTTAGGCTAGAATCGATGCCATCACTTAAGATATTTGATAGTCAATTACCCAAATTGAGGGTGCTCGTGGAATCGCAAGGACTCCCCCGATAATGTGTCACAGTCAAAGAGTTCTATGGATGCATGAATTTGGGAATAACCATGGCATTCATATAATGACTAGTATCATGATTTTTTCTCACAGTTATACAGATCATAAACAAGCAATAAAGGATGAGCATGGTATTTTCCTATGAAGATTGAATATCTATTGTACTTTAATTAAAAATAACCCTAATAAAACACAAAGATTTAAGAAGTTGGTTTTGTGTTTTAGTTATTTTTACTTGCATTTTTCTATCATGATATGACGAAAATAAATAATAAAAATAAACACTGAATTGTTATATTTTGTTATGTAATCATTTTCATAAATATTAAATATAGTTGTATTAATTTTTTTCTTTATGTTTCTTATTTAATTGAAAGATGGGTTGTACATTAAATTGCACACAAGATACTAAAAATTTCAGAATGGGCCTACATTACTATAATGGGAACTTTTGATGGTACATAAATGGCTAGAATGTTAACGATGTGAATTAAGTTTAACATGTATTAAGTCTATACGACCTACAAGCTAATAATCTAAAAAACCTTTGTCAAACCATATTTTGGACATTCCTACAATTAAATTTGCAAAAAGTGAGAATGTTCTCCTCTGGTTGTATAGGTTATGAGATAAATTTCATATCGAATAATGATGAAAATATAAATCAACATATAAAAGTTTGGACTTCTTCTCTTAATGATGTTGACATTTAAGATAAAATTACAAGTCTAAGTAGTGCACTCGACTTGCACTTTCATTTTTATTTCAATTATAATATTAGGCTTGTTTATATTTAGTCCATATTGGGTAGAAATTAAAAGCAAGATTTTAGTCAAGTCAAAGTCAACAATTAAATTTGGTGCACATTTCAAGAGACCTACAACTTTTCAACAAAATATTTTATTAACATCTATTGAAATCTACAAAAAAAAAAATCTAATTTTAATTTCTACCAAATAGGGCTTAGTAACAAAAATAATGATGTGACCAAGAAAAAACCTTGAAATTTTTGTCATATAAACAATATTTCTAGTGTTTTGAATAGTTTAACAGAGTATGCATGAAGGCTTATCTATAAATAATATACGGTAATCTATATGCAACTTTGTCAAGCTGGACCAGAATTTCTAAATTTTAATTGTTTTCTCACATCGAGTCATTAATCTCATGTATCACTTTATTTCTATTCAATTTTAATAATGATATTAGATGGAGCAAAGAAAGAAGAAATCCTACTTTTTAGCTGCATTTTAAAGTAGACTGAAGGTACTTTTATGAAAACAACCTTTTGAAAGTTGATTTTTATATCCAACAAACACAACTAAACGTGTAGTATAGAAAAATGGGTACAAATGGAAAATATACTACAAAACATGGATGCAGAAAATCAAATATTACAAAAGAGACTTCAGCTAGAAATATTCTAATCTAAGACACCAAGAAAGGTTGAGAAACATTCTTACAAGAAATATTATCAGGATCCTTCATCAAACCAATTTCAGAATCCAAACGATATTATAAATATCTATTCACTGCATCTATAGCATTAATCATATCAGCTGCTATGCGATTCTAAGCAAAAGTAAAAGGAATATTTATCTAACTTGGGACATCTCATTTAAATTTCTGAAAGAGAGGCAATGCGTGGAAGATGAAGCTCAAATTCTGCGAATGAGTCTATCCTTGACATGGGAATCAAGGTGCCATTGGCATGCAACCAAAACAAGACCGATAGATTTCTTGAAGAGGCAAATATATCATCACTGCTATTTTCATGCATCATTTAATCATTTGCGAGATTAGTCGCAACATATATTCCACAACTAGCACTTTCATTGTAATTTTCTTCTTCGACTTTTGCACTGGGACTTGTGGCACGATCTTACAAGAGGGAGGAGAGAGAATCGACTTTTTTTCAATAGAGATTACTCATCCAAAACAGTCATACTTTGGGTGTCACTAAGTAAAGCTTGTTTAATGCTTTCCATTACATTCCAAAATTCTGGTGTCATGTCTGATGGCACAAATTCAGTAGTTACTTGTTCTGAAATACAGCTTCCTGTTCAAACAACATCAAAGGTTCATAGTTATTGTTCAACACGTCTGGAGAGTATTGTGGAAAATACCTCCTGTTCAAACAACATCAAAGGCTTGGTCACTCAAAAACCAGGACCAATGTTTTCAGGATCTCAAAATTATTTAGTCAAGTAATTATAAGGGCTCTAGTCCAAACCCAAAGGTTTTAATGTGAAATTTCCATTGAATGAAAAAGGTATCCCTATATATTAAAAGAGGGACTTCATCTTGCCACTATTTATAGGAGTTCAAGCCTTTTTTTTTTTTATCCGGATTCACTGGTTTGACTATTGTTCATTTCTTCCGTTCTTATATTCATTTTACACATTTATTCCAAAAAACCCTAGCAGTCGACTCTCCGGAAACTTCTCCCTCCTCTTGCGTCACGTCCTTTGTTTCTGCCCTAACTTGCTGGCTAATCCAGCGATAAAGTAGACGGCGGATGCTAGATCTTTTTCCGTCATATATGCAGTTATGAATAATTCATGGAAAGTAATAGGAATTAGACTAGACAGAGTCTTCAACCGGTTCAAATTGAGTTCTTTGGTTATGGGTTTGGGTTCGGTGGATCTATGCAACTCCCAATTGCAGCTGCCACATTTTTGCGGTGGTTTTGGTAGGATTTATGAAAATGGTGGTTTAGACATCTGAGGAGATTGTGTGACTGACGGCAGAAAGTCAAAGCTGTGTTCGTGGTGGCTGAAGCTGTCTATTTTGTGTTTGTTTTCTTGGTTCTATTTCTTCTTCCTTTTTCAATTTTGTAGAAAAATGATTAATAATGAAGGCCTCGAATTTTTTTTTTTAAATTTTCTTTTAAGGAACAATTTCCTGGAAGCAAGTTTAGTTGTATGTTAATTTTTGGTATTTAATGGTACACTCTTTCTTCGCTAATGAAAAAACCATTAAGTTTTTAAAGGTGAGACAACCAATTTAATTTTTATTTAATCATTATTAATGGAAGTAAAGAGAAAGATGTATAACTTAAGTGTTCTAAGTTCATTGTTACAGCTGTAAAATAGAACATCGAGCCTCGCGTTCATAGTATCTGGGTTTTTTACTTATCATGCAGGGGATTTGATGCCTTAATTTCTCAATGCAAAGGATCTTTCTTCTCTGGATTTTTCTTTTTTCTTTTCTTCCAACATCTTAATATGCACTAATTCATTGGCTTTGTTGTTCTCTTTTATTCTATGAGTCCAGCAACCCAATCTTTTGTTTGTACTTTATGGTTTATGTTTCTCTTTATAAGGCAAATTTATCTTATGCAAGTAAGTTGTACATCTGCTTGGTATGAAGCTGTTGTGTTTATTGAAGTCTAAATCAGGAAAAAACTTCATTGGATGTATTTATTTCAAATATTTGTAAGATGCTATTCTTATCTTGTGATTTTCTTAAATACAATTTTATATCACTTGACTTCTTCCCAGGTTTCAGTTCTTGAGTGGATAATTATTTTTATGCCTTTGTTTGTCTTATAATTTTAATGCTTAGTATATAGGAATAGGCCACTTCTTGGCAAGTTCGGAAGCTTGGTGAGAAGGAAACTAATGATAATGGTCTTTTAATTAAATAGGCCCAAGAGAAAGTAAAGAAAATTTGTGAAGCAAATGTAGATCCTTTGAAATTAAAGGTGCTACAAATGGCAACAATGCCAGTTCAAGCGTTTCTTCAAGCCCTAATCAACATTTTGCTAATGGGGGCTATCTAGAGTGATCTCATGACTGTTTGAAAATTAACACATCCTTTTCACCTGTAGGCATTCACTTGCTGCGATTACCAGTGGTAGCTGTACTTAAACTAAGCCATAGTTACATTGGCAGTTTTTGTAGGATCCATCAATTTTTGGGTGTGTTCGACATCGGTGGAAAATTTATGTCCACTCTCTCTCAGTTTGATGTATTGTATGAAAATAATATAATCGCGGCTGATTATTTAAATTAGTTATTTTGAATGTGAAGTCAACTGGTACCCATTCTCAAACGCAGTTAAACATTCGCTATGAATTTTCTCTTCGAGTATATTTCTGTGAGTTCATTTTATATTTGAAATTGCTTATTTGTTATGACTTCTCTCCAGGATTTCGAGCCTTGAAGCGTGGCTGAATACAAACATTAGTGCCTGGATTGTGAGTTCATAAATCTGCAAGTTAACATGGGCAATCACTAGGCAGTCCTACAATAGACAACTTTTAGTTGTCATTCTTTATTGAATGCTTTGTTTTAATATTTGCTCAATTTTTATCCTAAGACTTTGGTTATACAATCTGTAAATTACAAGAAATGAGACCAGCCCTGTTACAAGACGTAGGAAAACATATACCCATGCGCATGACTACCATATCAATTCTATTTCAAATAATAGGCATGGATATCCATATTTTATGTCAATGCATGTATTCTTTGATTTTGTTTGAAATATTTCTGTTACTGTGAGTTTTTACTGCCTCATTATCCCCTGATATTAATGCTATTAATTCAATTCCTTCTAACTTTTAGCCTCAAGCTAGAGGGAAAGCGAGGATTGTTGGCCTCCAAAAAGGATCCAACAGATTCCTTAACCTCGTCCCCTCGAAACCTACGCATGTAACACCCCGTCAAGAGGCAAAGGTGGTCGGACGAGAAAAAGGTTCGGCTACCGTTTGCACTCCGACGGTCAAGTCAACGGGTGGACGAAGATAGATATATAGAGTGCAATAGTATGGAAATGGGGATTTGGCTAGAGAATGTAAAACGTACCTTAGTTGTGTGAGTGAATCCATATATATAGAGAAATGGAAGTGAAATGGGCCATAAGGGCTGGTGGGCCGAAGTCCAAGCATAATAAGGAGGTGATCATATGAACATAATAATAGGCACTTCGGTGAGCGCCTCGCTGAACTTCTTAGGGCCTCAGTGGTGCCTCGACTGGCCTCATCAGAGCCTCGACTTTGAGGCCAAATTCTGTTGGGCCTCGTTTGAGTCCAAAAGATGGCCCAATATGAAGCGGTAATTTATACGCATAACAGTAGTCCCCCAAGTCAAAGTCGTATTATTTATTTGCAGGTCAAACTTGAAATATAAACTATCAAGTAGACAATATTTTACAGATTGCCTCAGAAAGATGTGTAGCTCCAATAAGCGAGGACTTACGAACTGCCTCAAAAATATGCATCAATCTCAAATAGGTGAAGACTTACTAATTGCCTCGAGAAATATGAGTTGCTCCAATAAGTGAGGACTTACGAATTGCCTCGAAAGATATACTGCATATATTTTTTCAAAATTTTGGCAGCATCTCCTCTGTAATATGGACTAAATCAATCTTGCAATACAATACAATATATCCACAACATATATACCAAATAAATTTGGGGTCCATTTGCCTCTTCAAATGCTCATAACTATAAGGTGTGACATTTTACATTTCTCCAAGATATGCGTAGAGGGTCTGTCATGTATTATGGTAAACCATGTGCTCGCATAGTTCAGTACATCAGTAATGCTATAGTGAAGCAAGTAACATGATGTTGATATTAAAATGAAAATGATGATAAGATGACATACGTACTAGCTGTGATGAAAATAATGTATGACATGCTAGCAGTGATATAACATTTATGCTTGGAAGTAGTAATGAGATGTGTATGCTATCAGTAATATGCAGTTCCCCAAGTCTGAGTCGTATTATTTATACGTGGGTCGAACTTGAATTGTAAGCTACTGTGATAAAGTTGATGTAGAGATGATGCTTTGAATGTAAGTAGCATAGGTGACAGGGGCGATGCGTTGGATGCAGAGGTAATGCTCTGATTGTAGTTCCAGAGGAAATGCTCTGGATGTAGTAGCAGAGATGATGCTCTGAATTGAATATAAGTAGCTGTACTGATATTGAAGCATACTGATGTATATCAGCCGTTGACTTTTTAAGATCAGCTGAGTGTATGGTTGCTGCGGCGGTTGTAGGTTCTACTGTCTTTACTGAAGCACTGACTCATAAGATGATGCGTAGGAGATGTTGAAGCTTGTAAAGCTGAAGGCCGGGACGTATCTTCGACTGAGGTATTGAAGCTTTGATGCTGCTTGAGGAAGGAGCTCATCTGCCATTAATGCGTTGACCCACAGGGGACGACATGTTGGGAGATGGCTAAAGTTTTGTAAAGTTTAGGAGGAAAAGCAGCGACCGAGGCGATAACCCATAGGGGACTTCGTGTTAGATATGTCTAAGCTTTGTAAAGCTAAGCGAGGAGCTCATCTACCACCAGTGCGCTGACCCGCAGGGGATGACGCGTTGGGAGATGGCTAAACCTTTGTAAAGCTTAGGAGGGAATGCAATGGCCGAGACGATGAGGCACAGGGGACTCCGCGTCAGGTGTGTCTAACTTTGTAAAGCTAAGGACAACATTTGGTGAGGCAGGGGATAGACATCCCGCGATTAACTTGAACTATCGGAGCCATAAGAAATCTTGAAATGTAGAGGACTTAAAACTCTGCTCGACAATAGTGAAGCGAGGAGAGCACATCTTGCAAAGCCAGGGATAAACATCTGGCGAAGTGTCAAACTATCGGAGTTTTATAAGCTGGCCTAGAATAAACGAGGGCTTAAAGCTAAGCTCAACAATAGTGAGGCGGGGATAAGCATCCCATGAAGCCAGGGATAAGCATCTGACAAACTGTCAGACTTGGGAGTCTTATAGGCTGGCCTCGGATAGACGAGGACTTAAAGCTAAGCTTGACGATAGTGAGGTGAGGCATACAAATCTCGTAGGGCTAGGAATAAACATCTACTAAACTGTTGAACTATCGGAGCCTCATAAGCTGGCCTTGAATAGACGAGGACTTAGAGCTAAGCTCGGCGATAGTGAGACGTGAGGGATGGGCATCTTATAAAGCTAGGGATAAGAATCTGGCAAGGCGGGGATTAAATATCTCACGAATAGCCCTCGAACTATCAGAGTCTTATAAACGAGCCTCGAATAAATAAGGTCTTACAGCTCTGCTCAACGATAGTGAGACATGGGGAATAAGCCTCTCACGAAGCCTGAGATAAGCATCTAGTGAGGCGGTACCAATCTGTTGACCTCCAAAAATGGGTCCAATAGATTCCTTAGCCTCGTCCCCTCGAAACCTACACATGTAGTACACTGTCAAGAAGCAAAGGCGGCCGGATGAGAAAAATGTCTCATGACCATTTGTACTCCAACGGTCAAGTCAACAGTCGGACAAAGATAGATATATAGAGTGCAATATTATGAATATGAGGATTTGGCTAGAGAATGTAAAACATACCTTAGTTGTGTGAGTGAATCCATATATATAGAGAAATAGAAGTGAAATGGGCCAAACGGGTTGGTGGGTCGAAGTCCAAGTCCAATAAGGAGGTGATCATATGAACTTAATAATAGGCACTTCGGCGAGCTCCTCGGTTGAACTCCTTAGGGCCTCGGCTGGCCACATTAGAGCCTCATCTTTGGGGCCCAATTCTAATGGGCCTCGTTCAAGTCCAATAAGATGGCCCAATATGAAGCGGTAATTTATACGCGTAACAAGGATATTTATTTATTTTTCCAATTTCTTGAAAATTTATACATCTTGGCTGGATAAAGTGATGTAAAATGTTACAGTAAACACAAGTAAGCCAAGAGCAGAATCTTCTTCTTCATGCAACTCTGACTTTCCTTTTCTGTTTCTTTGATTCTCTCTTTTCATTAACCTTTTTTTAACGCAATTTTATAAAATATCGCCTAGTTCTCTCTGTAGTTCCCCAACTCTTGCGGCTTGGGTTTAATCTGTCGAATTCTGAGGTATTTACTGTTTAATTAGGAGTACTGCAGTTTTGCACTTGAACTAGTTCACCACTGTTAATATCTTTGATTTGTGGTTCTTGAGGTATCCATTTTTCTGCCAAAAGTAGAATCCCTTTTGTGGAAGCTCTCTCAAATAATCTTCAGATCAGTGGTTTTCCGGGCTTAGTCCAACGTACCTTTCTTTACCAACAACCAATCCAACCGACTCCAAATCATAATCAATATAATTCACCTCGGTTCCTATTCAATCTTACCTACATAGGACAAGAAAAATGTGATGATTTGTGGCCACAAAGGCTAGGAGAAGACACCACAAAGGTAGACAATGAAGGAACCACCAATTACACATAGTAAATAAGCGTTTTGGACACTTCTAGAAACTATTTTTCACACACCAAGGGGGCAGCCGGGATGCCTCTATTTTTCTCACAAAACCACACAAATCATACAAGAAAAGTGGCTAGGGTTATATCCTATATATACTCTAAGGTTAGACTTTTTAGTTGGACCTTTAAGAGGCTTAAACGGGCCAAGATTCAAGCTATCCAAGAAGGAATACAATTGTGCCGGGTGTAGCTTATGGACTTGGTTGTTGGACTTATTTCATTCATCGGCCTATACCTATGAAATAATATTAATTCACATTAACATCATAACCCGAAATTTATTGGTTATTAAAAACCCTACAAATCTCCACCATGATGCCCCATAAATTTGTAAGCAATCAAAACACAAAGTTAGCACTTGCATAATCAAGGTAGCCAATAAAATTGGATCATAGATCTTACATCGTGTTTCCAACCTATATCTGCTCCATGTACTCACCGGGGCTAAGGTCAATAACACCCAAGTAGAAGCAAATATTCAACTCAACAATAAACAATCAAGAGCAAATAAACATGTGATGACAATATATTATAGGATAATACACATAGATCTTTTCACAAACACATTCACATAGAATCACAGATTAACACCAAATTAATCAAACACATGGTCAACCGTACATGCAACAAATGCATAAATGACCCATGAAAAGATCTCACCACATTTATCCTATCCTGTTCCATGTTGCTCACACCTCGAGAACACATATCTCCTCTCATCGTCCACAATGCTAACTAGACTGATCACCCAACTCATGTCTCATTCGTAGGTCACAATAGATCCTAAGTTTGCGGGATAATCCTCTATCTCCACATCACTTTTTCCAACCTACGTGGATAATGGGTCTCCACCTAACAGAAGTGATAGAAGTGTTTCTCTCACACACTCCACCTGATCAAGGTCTCTTTACAGATAAAAGATTCCAACATTTAATCGCCTCTTCATTCGTGGTCCAAATGTCACACTCCACATCCCCGATACAAACCACAATGTACCCCTAAGCATCTAAACTCCACCTCACCAAAAGACATCCAACATACTGCTAATACATCTTGACCCACTATGCATGCAAGCAATCACACCATGTAATCATATTTTCCAAAATTCATACAAATACATATCTCAAACACATTGAAATGTAGCTCATAATCATGCAACAAAATTTAGACAATCACATAGATACACATGCAGTAACTAGGTTTACTTTCAATAAACCCCTCTAGGGTTATCATTCGATCCTAAAGCCAAACTCGTCCCACCTCTCATCTTACCCTTCAACTTATCTTTTTTCTTGGGACGGTCCCAAATAAAGTATTCAGACTTACCTCAACTGTAACACCGTCTACCACTAGACTTGTCTTTTCCCATTCCCTTGTCCTTACTACCTTCACTACTCGAGCCACTACTCGAATCACTACCGTCTTGAGTTTTACCGAAATTAATTTGCTTAAACTTCATCCTATTTTTCATTATATGTAACTCGCCACTCCTCTTATCCTCTTTTTTAGCCTTAATCTCCATCTCCTTACTCCTAAGCAAGTCTATGACAATCTTGGGTTTTAGGGTGTCCCTACCATACTTAATTCATTCTTAACCTCTCTATATGAATCAGGCATGAAATTAAGTAACATAATTGCTTTATATATTTTAGACACCTTTTCATCACAGTTAACAATGTTTTGAACAAGTTTGTTAAAAGTATCTAGATTGTCATCAAGATCCTTTAAAGGATCCATTTTAAAATTGAAAAATCTTTCAAGTGAGTATAATTTATTAGGAGCGGATTTAAGCAAATATAAGTCCTCCAACTTTTTCAAAAGTTCTTTTGTAGAATCTAGTTTCCCAACTTCTCTCAAAATAGTGTTAGATAAATGTAAGATAATTGAAGTGTAAGCAAGTTCATCGTATTCGTCTTTTTGTGTTTCTGTCAAATTTGTGGGAAATTTGCCATCTATGGCTTTTGAAACATGTTGTTGGAACAAAATACACTCCATCTTTTGTTACCAAATTGAAAAATCCCATTTTCCATTAAAAATCCCAACTTCGAAGTGTGAAGACAGTTTTTAAGAAAAAGCAAAACAACCAAATCACGAATAGGTCACACAAAGTAATTCTAAGATCGCAATATACATCGTTTTAGATTCTTAGGGTTTTGTAAGATTCAAAATCTTATATCAAGGGAATGTTTGAATGGGCTAAGTCCAGGTGTTCTAATGGGATAATTAATGCAAACACGAAGGTATATTAACAAAAAATTCAAAATTTCATGCAATGCAGTAAATTAAACACAGATAAAAAAACTTGCAATTAAATCCAACACTTCAAATCAGAGCAAATAATTCCTAAATTTTCTAGCACAAGCAATGGTTGCCAAGCAATGACAATCTCCAATCCTAGTGATCACCCCACACGATGTTCTGCTAGTGCGATAATGTAAAGGTTTCAGCTAATTTACCAGAGCGAAATAATGTGAGTCCGTAAATTATGAGACGTGCGAATTTGACACTTTAAGACCACCACTATTTGTCCTAAAGTTCGTGGAAACTGCAGCAACCAAGAAATCATGATTGGATTCCGAACGTTCGAAGAACAACACTGTCCAGATTCTACTACAGACCCTGAAACAGAAAACTTTCAACACCAAAGAGTCAAAAATAATCTGAGGAACAAATTGTCGGTAGAGACTATGGCCAAAAAGTGAAGCACGCGCCCTCACGTGCCGCACTTTGCTCCCTGCGCGTGGGCTTCAAGCGTTGTCTCCACACACCTGACTATAGGTGTCGCCTCCACCTAAACGTCACATTAGTGGTCTCCGTTCTCCCAAACTCCTTATGGATTTATTAGAAAACACAAAAAATAGAGGGTGAATTTGACAATTTTTGGACAGCTTATTCAATCTGATTTCTACTGCATTTTCTAGACGTTTTTGGTATGTTTCACAAGCCAAAACCACTGCCTTGAAGTTTTGATACCAAATATTGCGAAAGATCTCTCGAATGATCTTCAAATTGGTGGTTTTTAGGCTGAATCCAGCGTACATTTCTATACCAACAATTAATCCAACCAGCTCCAAATCACAACCAATATAATTCATCTCGGTTGCTATTCAATCTTACCCATATAGGACAAGAAAAAGATGATGATTTATGGCCAGAAAGGCTAGGAGAAGATACCACAAAGGTATACTATGAAGGAACCACCAATTACACACAATAAACAAGCGTTTTGGACACTTCTAGAGGTTGTTTTTCACACACCAAAGGAGGCAGCCGTGATTCCTCTATTTTTCTCAAAAAACCACACAAATCATACAAGAAAAGTGGCTAGGATTATATCCTATATATACTCTAGGGTTAGGCTTTTAGTTGGACCTTTAAGATGCTTAAACGGACCAAAATTCAAGCCATCCAAGAGGGAATACAATTGGGCCGGATATAAGTCATGGACTTGGTTGTTGGTCTTATTTCATTCATCAACATGTGCTTATTAAATAATATTAACCCACGTTAACATCATAGCCCGAGATTGATTGGGTATCAAAAACCTGACAATCCCCTCTCTATACAACGCTCACTTCCCCTTTTTTAACTTTGATTCTCCCTCTTCATTTAACAATTTTATTTATTTATATTTATTGTAAGCTATTTTATGAAATATCACCTCTTTCTCTCTGTCGTTCCCCAATTCTTGCTGTTGGGTTTAATCTGCCAAATTCTGTGGTGTTTTTCAAACACAGATATCATGTAATTCATTAGTTTTTTCTTCAGTTGCAACGTTAATATAAGGGAATTATGAATCATTTATGTTTCCTGATAGAGCAAATAACAAGGCTTTTTTCAATGACTAAATTCTTTGCTTGTTTACTATCTAAGTCTATGCTGTCCAGACATTAGATAGAGTTGCTAAAATTTTGGATAATTTTATATTTGTTGCACTTGCAGCTGGTTCAAATGTGACCCTTCTTTCTGATCAGGTGATTGATAATTTATGATACTGTATAGACCTAGGAAATGCCAAGTGTTAGTAATTGAAGTCGTCATTTCTTTTACATTACATTATTTGACCACCTGTATTTATCCAATGATTTACTATGCAGGCAAGGAGACTTCACCCTGAATTAGTTGCTATTAGAAATTAGTCATTAGTTGATGAACTCAAAAAGGGGCTCTGCCCGATTGAAGACAAGCCTGAAATTATTTTCCGAGAGCAGAGAACCCATCTAGGTTATCTATCATGTGTTATTGAATTTTCATTAGTTGGTAAATGATAATCTAACTCATTCCTCAGTGTTCCTAATTCATATTTTAGGTTTCTGGCATCCCCGATTTATTTTGGTGAAAATACTATGGGCACTAATTTTAGTAAGTGCTTAAAAAAAGAGAATTTGATGACGTTCTTTTAATTTGAGGATGAAACGACCATGCTTATCACTCTTACAATGAATTTTCTGTTGAACTGGTTATTTTGCGGTGCCATTTTCTGGTACTTTGATGTCTGCAAGAGGCATGGAATTCTACCAAATAAAGCAATTCTTCGAAATTATTTAAGGCTTGTTATCCATATTTCATCCTTTTTGTTCACATAAGATTTGTTATGGCATGAATGAACTTACAATATATAACTATTTTTGGTGTCATTAACGTCTTTATTCGCATATGCAAAGTAGGCTTTTGCGATTGGATATGCATCTATGGTTCTTCTTGTGGGGTTTCTTAAAATTTGAATTTTGTATCAAGACTTTACGGACAGTTGTGGAAAATTTTGTTCGAATTTGGAAAAATTCGAAACTTTTGTGCTTTCTACTTATTTGGGAATCATAAAACTTTGTTGGTATAACTAGGGTCACTGTGAAAACTTTACATAAAGTCAAGTATTAAATTTTAATGGAAACCTAGGCCTGAAAAGAGTTTATACCTATGAAAAGTTCTTTTAATTGCTGTAAAAAAGTACCAGAAATGGAGTATATAATATTTTTCAAAAACTGATGACGGTTTGCTCAAAAGAATAAGAGAATCTTGTATATATTTCTTGTATGTGTTATAGAAAAGATGAAATTTGAAAAACTTTTACCTTTGGCTTGTTGAAATAGGAGCTATTTCGGTATTCCTAGAATAATTGCTGATCACGTGTGGCAACTTGTTCAGTTGTTGACTCCTTTAAAACTAATCTAATCACTAAAATATAAATTGTTAAATTTTTTAATACAATTCTTTATCTTATGTATCTTTGTTGACTAATCTATTCGAATAGTTTTCAATAGTTATTTTTTAAAGTTTCATTTCAACCCTTAAATTTGTATTATTCTATTTTCTCTTAGATAATACATGCAATTCTTTTGTTATGTAGAGAATATATACACTTATTTTGGTTATGTAGAGAGAGTTTATATGAAGATGAAGAAATTGATCAGAGAACACTGAATGCATTGCTTGCTCCCAAGATAAAAATATGTCCCTTGTGTTTGACAAACACAAGGAACAAATTTCAAATACTTTTAGCTTGTAACTTTGTCTTGTTTTGTAGCACTACTTTTGCATGAAAGCTCCATGAAGTTTGAGCTCAGCAAGAATGTATAACAAACTTCATGATACTTCTTTGGCTTGTAACTTAACTATGATAGTGTATCACGTGCAGTTTTTGAAATGTGTAAACCATCCTTTGTTTGCTCCTTAAAATATTGATTTGTAGTTTTTCTTAGTCTGTAAATTAGATTATGTATAGAACTTTTTATTTTATGTATATAGGATGTGATATGATCTAGAAGTCGAGCTCGACAAAGGCGAGTGTGAGCCAAGATCCGTTGATAGTCGATGGCGGACCAATGATGCGATCAAGGACAAAGCAAGTGAAACAAGCGATGGGATTGCTCATTCAAGAAACCATTGATGGACCCATGTTCGGGACTCAAAATGGAGCAACTTTCATGTTCGAGTTGAAGGCCAAATCAATTTGGATCAATTTGTTATCAAGCGACAAAATCGGAGGCTGAAAACACGCACGGGCAAAAACACCATGCGGCCGCATGGTGGCATACCAAAACTCAAGACGGCATTTTTGTTGAACCATGCGACCGCATGGAAATACACTATGCGGTCGCACAAGCCATTTTTTTGGCGAATTTCCTATTTTTGGTATTTTTCCATATTTTGTTAGTTTTTGATTCTTTTCCATATTTTAGGGATTATGCTCGACTTTTGCACAATTTTTACCTAGTTTTTAGGTTTAGTATAGATAGGAGTTTTTATTCAATTATTTTTTGACATTATTGATATTGAATTAAAGTGAGGCGTATTGTCTTCTCTTCATTGTTCTTCATTGAAAAACTTGGAACTTATCAAGTGTTAACTTGTGGTGTTCAAACAATCGGATTTAATTCTTGGATTGCATGATCAAGGGGTCTTTCAAGCGTCGTTTTTGTTGGATTTTTTAGTTCGACTTTCTTTTGGGTTAATCCTAAACTCTTGGATTAATTTGGCGTTCTTGGGTTCGTCAATCTCGTTGTGGTTTCATAGTCAACGTTGCTACGGGGTTCGCATCAATTGGTATCAGAGCTTTGGCTCCAAATTAATTGAAGGTTATATCTTTTTTTTATTTGTTTGAATCGTTAATTTTGTTTTCTTAGTTTCTTCTTATATTTTAATTGTTCTCTCTTAGTTCTTCTTCGTTCTTGCTTTTTTCTTTTCGTCATTCCATTGAGTTGTTGGTAGTCTTCTTTCATGAAGGAGTAAAAAAACAAAAAAAAAAGTTACTGTACATTCGAGGTACTGTTCATCTATATATATATATATATTATTGTTTGATTTTTGTTTTCTACCAACAACAATTCCTACATTGTGTTTGACTTTGAGATATTCAATTTGGTCCAATCCTTTCAATCTTCTATTGAGTCTATTCACATATTTGTGTCAAAACATTCATCTATTCTACTTATTCAAGTCCTTGAGTTTTGCGGTCTTCGATTAATATTCGGTTTGTTTGAATTCCCGGTAAAACAATTGATTTAGTTCACTTGGTTCTTTGAAGTGCTTGGAGAGAGACGTTGAGTGGTAAAAACCAAGTTGGTGAGTTTAATAGAGGGAAAAAGCCATAGTGAGTGTTTTCTGAGTGAAATCTTTGTGAGGCAAAAAAAAAATTGTATGATATGATGTCGGAAAGAGAAGGTTCTAATTCAAGCCGAAACGGTAATGACAACAATGCATCGGAGGAAATGATAAGGAGGTTTGAAAGGGTACTTGGTGATGTTAGGGAGAAGGTGGATAGGCAAGGAGAATGGATGGCGCAGATGGGTACTACAATTGCTAATCTTAGCTTGGGACAAGTAGAGATGTCTAATGCTAGGGGACCGGGTAGGCGTGAATCTAGGAGAGGAAGGCAGGATGAGGATGATTTTGATGAAAATGCCTTTGATATGGGTCGAGCGAGGCATAGGGGCGATAGGATGGAAAGACTGGGTAGAAATAACTTGGGAGATGAAGTAAATGGAAATTTGGGGAGTATTAAACTGACTATTCCGCAATTTAAGGGGAGAAGCGATCTAGAAGCATATTTAGAGTGGGAAAGGAAGGTTGAGATGATTTTTGAGTGCTATAATTATTTGAAGGAGAAAAAGGTAAAATTGGCGGTGCTTGAATTTGTGAATTACGCAATATCTTGATGGGATCAAGTACTTACATCACGACGCAGGGGTCGGAAAAGGCCAATTAGCACTTGGGATGAGTTGAAGATGTTGATGAGAAGGAGGTTTGTTCCAAGTCACTATTATAGGGAAATCCATAAAAAATTGCAAGGTTTGTACCAAGGATCGAAAAGCGTAGAGGATTATCATAAGGAGATGGAAATTTTTATGATTCGGGCTAATGTGGAGGAAGATCGGGAAGCTACCATGGCACGGTTCTTGAGTGGGTTAAATCGGGATATTGCAAACATTGTAGAGTTGCAACACTATGTGGAAATTGAGGACATGTTACATGTGGCAATGAAGGTCGAGAGGCAATTGAAGAGGAAGGGGACGTCTAGGCAATCGTTAGGTACTTCGACTCCTAATCCAACATGGAAATCGAAGTGGGATGACAATAACAAAAATGGGGCTACACCTAGAGGTAAAAATGATTGGTAAAAGGGCAAGGATGAAAAAGCTAGCAAACCAATATCAAAATTGGAGGCACAATCGTCGCGCAATCGGGACATCAAATATTTTAGTGTTTGGGAATGGGGCATATTGCTTCTCAATGCCCAAACAAACGGGCGACGGTGCTGTGGGATAATGGAGAGATTGTGAGCGATAGTGATGGCGAGTTTGATGACATGCCGGTGTTGGAGGATGTTAGTGAAGAAGAAAAAGTTGAAGGGCCGGTTGGGGATCTTCTAGTCACAAGGCGAGCTCTCACTATTCACATCAAAGCGGATGACTTGGAATTGCAATGGGAGAACATTTTCCACACTCGATGCCACGTCAACAATACGGTATGTAGTGTTATAATTGATGGTGGTAGTTTCACTAATGTAGCCAGCATATCTCTTGTAGAAAAATTGGGTTTAACATTGTTGAGACACCCGAGACCTTATAAATTGCAATGGTTGAATGAGAGTGGCGAGGTGAGGGTGAATCGAAGCGTGTTACTTAATTTGTCAATTGGGAGTTATAAGCATGAGTTAATGTGTGATGTGGTGCCAATGCAAGCGGGACATATTTTATTGGGACGACCAGGGCAATACAATGGGAAGGCTATGCATGATGGGTACAAAAATCAATATAGTTTCATTAAGGATGAAAGGACCATTACTCTTGTGTCATTAACACCGGCGCAAGTCTATGAGGACCAATTAAAATTGAGAAGTGAGGAAGAGAGGAGAGCAAAAGAGTTAGAGAAAATGAGAGCAAATAGTGAGTTGGAGAAAAAGAGAGAAAATGTTGAGATAGCCATTAAAGAGAAAAAGAGAGAGCAATCATAAGAGAGAAAAGAAAGAGAGTGCCCTGAGAGAAGAAAGAAAACACGAGCAAATTTCTTTACAAAAGAGAGTAATTTGAGGAGGGCGGTAGTTGAGAGAAAAGAGATGATCTTGTTCGTTTATAAAGAATTACTCCTCAATTTTGAGGAAACTAACCCACCCCTCCCTAGTTTGGCTAAGTCTTTGTTGCAGGAATTCGACAATTTATTTTCGGAGGATGCACCAAGCAGATTGCCGCCTATTCGAGGCATTGAACATCAAATTGACTTTATACCCAGAGCTTTCATTCCAAATTGACTGGCTTATCGAAGTAATCCCGAGGAGACTAAGGAGCTTCAAAGGTAAGTGGAGAAGTTGATGAGCATAGGATACGTGAGGGAAAGCATGAGTCTTTGTGCAGTACCGATTTTGCTTGTGCCAAAAAAGGATGGAACATGGCGAATGTGCGTGGATTGTAGGGCTATCAACAACATAACACTAAAGTATCGTCTCCCTATACTTAGGTTAGATGACATGCTTGATGAATTACATGGTGCTTGCATATTTTCTAAAATTGATTTAAAAAGCGGTATCATCAAATTCGTATACTGGAGGGTGATGAATGGAAAACGGATTTTAAAACTAAATATGATTTATATGAATGGTTGGTTATGCCGTTTGGACTCACAAATGCACCTAGCACTTTTATGCATTTAATGAATCATGTTTTACATGCTTTTACAGGAAAATTTGTTGTGGTTTATTTTGACGACATATTAATCTATAGCAAAGACCTAGGAGAGCATTTGGAACATTTAAAGTGTGTGTTAATTGTTTTAAGTAAAGAACAACTCTATGCTAATCTTAAGAAATGCACGTTTTGTATGGATAAAGTTATTTTTCCTGGTTTTGTGGTTAGTGCTAATGGGGTAGAAGTAGACGATGAAAAGATAAAAGCTATTAGAGATTGACCGACACCTAAAAGCATAACGGAAGTTAGGAGTTTTCACGGATTGACTAGTTTTTATAGGCGTTTAGAGATGTGTTGTCTCGAAGGTACGTATTGCTACTACTCTTGATTCTAAGTTACTTAGGTTTGAACATATTAAGGAATCGCATGAAAAAGATGTAGAATTTTCGAATATTTATTTGTCATGCATAAAAGGGGCGGTTGATAGGTTCTTTAGGCATGAGGGGTATTTATTTCAGGAAAATAGGTTATGTGTTCCTAATTGTTGTATTCGGGAGTTCTTAGTAAGGGAGGCACATAGTGGTGGATTGATGTGACACTTTGGGGTTCAAAAGACTTTAGATGTATTGAAGGAGCATTTTTATTGGCCTAAGATGAAAAGTGATGTTGAGCGAATTTGTAGTCGGTGCATAGGTTGTAAAAAAGCTAAATCTAAGGTTTTACCACAAGGTTTGTACACACCTTTACCTACACCTAATGAGCCTTGGGTTGATAACTCGATGGACTTTGTTTTGGGTTTACCTAGGACTAAGAGAGGTCGGGATTCTATTTTCGTGGTTGTAGATAGGTTCAGCAAAATGACACATTTTATACCATGCCACAAAACTGACGATGCCACGAACATTGCTGACTTATTCTTTAAAGAGATTGTGCGTTTACATGAGGTTCCTAGAAGCATAGTGTCGGATCGAAATGTCAAATTTTGAATCATTTTTGGAGAGTTTTGTGGGGTAATTTAGGCACTAAGTTATTATTTTCCACAATTTGTCACCCGCAAATGGATGGGCAAACCTAGCTAGTGAATAGGACTATGACACAATTGTTACGCACGGTAATCAATAAAAATTTGAAGAGTTGGGAGGAGTGTCTACCATTTGTTGAATTTGCATACAATCGAGCTGTTCACTCTACTACGTCATATTCTCAATTTGAAGTTGTATATGGTTTTAATCCACTAACTCTTTTGGATTTAATTCCTTTACCTGTGAATGAACGTGGTAGTTTAGATGGCAAAAAGAAGGCGGAATTGGTTAAGTCACTCCATGAAAAGGTAAAAGTGCAAATTGAAAACAAAAGTAAGTTGGTTGTGTCACAGGCGAACAAAGGTAGGAAGCACGTGACATTTGAGCCAGGAGATTGGGTTTGGGTGCACTTTAGGAAGGAGCAGTTTCCGGAGCAAAGGAAGTCCAAGTTGCAACCGAGGGGCGATGGTCCATTTCAAGTGATTGAAAAGATAAACGACAATGCTTACAAGTTGGACCTTCCAGGTGAGTACAATGTTTCAGCTACTTTTAATGTGTCTGATCTCACTCTGTTTGATGCAGGTTCAGATTCGAAGATGAATTCTTTTGAAGAGGGAGGCGATGAAATGATCCAGGAGTCGAGCCCGACTAAGGCAAGTGCGAGACGAGATCCGTTGATAGGCGATGTCGGACCAATGACGTGATCAAAGACAAAGCAAGTGAAACAAACGATGGGATTGCTCGTTCAAGAAACCACTGATGGAACTATGTTCGGGACTCAAAATGGAGCAACTTTCATGTTCGGGTTGAAGGTCAAATCAACTTGGATCAATTCATTATCAAGCGACGAAACCCAAGGCTGAAAACAAGCCTGTGCGACTGCACAGGTAAAAACACCATGCGGTCGCACAGGAAAACACCATGCGGTGGCATACCGAAACTCAAGACGACATTTTTGTTGAACCATGCGACTGCATGGAAATACACTATGCGGTCGCATAAGCCATTTTTTTGGCGAATTTCTTATTTTTGGTATTTTTCAATATTTTGTTAGTTTTTGATTCTTTTCCATATTTTGGGGATTATGCTCGACTTTTGCACGATTTTTACCTAGTTTTTAGGTTTAGTATAAATTTGAGTTTTCATTCAATTGTTAAAAACTTTTGACATTATTGATCTTGAATTAAAGTGAGGCGTATTGTCTTCTCTTCATCGTTCTTCATTGAACAACTTCGAACTTATCAAGTGTTAAATTGTGGTGTTCAAACAACCGGATTTAATTCTTGGATTGCGTGATCAAGGGTTCTTTCAAGCATCGTTATTGTTGGATTTTTTTGTTCGACTTTCTTTTGGGTTAATCCTAAACTCTTGGATTAATTTGGCTTTTTTGAGTTCGTCAATTTCATTATGGGTTTCATAGTCAACGTTGCTATGGGGTTTGCATCAGGATGGCTTTCAATGCTCTTGTTATACTGGTTCAAGATTCTGATGCAATTGTGAACAAGTAAATGGAGAATTTTTTATTTTTTTGTTTCTGTTATTTATGTCAATGGTGCGAGAGGCTAAATGTACAAAAGTTCATTCGCTTCTCTTTGTGTGATATGGTCATTAGTTGAGTCAAAACAAATAAATTATTTTCGAATAGAAATTAGAATTCGACCAGTCAAAATAAGTTGTTAGTTTGTCTCTTCAAACACATTACTTAAGGAATTTCTTCGTTAACTGGAACATAATTTATGGTTCTCAATACACTATTTTTGCAATGTTGTTGCCTTGAAACATTTAGCAACGTATGCTTAAATTTGATGTAACTAATGTGTAACACAAATATTATTTTTATCTGTACTATTATGTAGTCAATTACACTAAGGCACATACCTTGCACATGCGTTTCACTAAGCTATGAAAAGGGACACTGTTGCTTACTTGTTTATGCTAGCTTGGCCACCGGTGAAGTCAGAAGTTGGCTTCTAAATAGTATGTTTTCTGGGTTGTGGATTGGTCTCTTTGAGAAAGCTGGGTCGCCTAGCCAACTGCAAGAACACAAGATCTAAGGTAATTCTTTTATTAATAAAGTAAATAAAGAAGCCACCTATTAATGGTAGTTGGATTACAATTTATCATAGAATGAAAGGGCAAAACAATTACTACTATAATTAATGTATAATGGGCATTATCATTATAAGTTGCCTTCAGAGATAAAATATTGGACCACAAAATTTCAATTTTACTCTTGAGACCACCTTCAAAAACTTCACACACAAGTTTTTACTTTATAAAGTAACACTTCACCACTAGACCATTTTGAAAACATGACACATAATACCAAAGATATTATATATATTTGTAACATACTACGGGCATACCACATCTAAACGTAATAGTTTTCTATTCACTTATTGTTTCTTTTAACATTTACATTTTATAGTTTTTAAAACTAAAATTAGTGCAAGATTATAATTGTCGTAATGTGACCTAAATTTCAGTGGGTGTTGGAGTCCCAGTTGAGGAAGTCTTGAAGAGATTAAAATTATGGATCGAGAAGAAAAATCATCGCATTTTTGCTAGTCTGCTGCTAGCTAGACGCTCGAGTGATACCAATAAATTTTCAACAGAACGTTCTCACCTACCTAATGCTTGAGAGGCGAGAGACACTTGTCGCTCGAGCGACAGGGATTCCTGAATTTGAATTTTATATATATATATATATATATATATATATATATATAAGCCTCGACTTGTATTGTTCCCACATCATTCATAAAAAATCGTGAGAGCTTTAGATTTTAATTGAGAGTATTGAGATTTTGTTATAAACAAAATTGCTCTTGATTATAGTGGATTTCTCCTCTTCTGCCTATGATTTTTCTTGTCTTAGGTTTCCATGTAAATCTTGATATTTTTTATTTTGATCTTATTTATTTTATTATTTTCATAGTCCTTTTGGCCAAATTCATAACAAGTGGTATTAGAACAAATGTTGATTATTCTATATTGCAACGATAAAGTATGATATTTTGTTATTTGATAAAAATATCAGATTTACTTTATGGCAAGTGAATAAGCGAGCAGGTCCACACAGATGGATTTGGAGGAAGCGTTACTTGGCTTTGATAATATACATTCAACCTAGACCCAGGATTAAAAGTAGCACAGTGATCTAAATGCCTAATCCTATATTCTTCTACATCTGTCAAAATCAAACTCTTCGAGATGTTCTCAAGGAAAAAAGTACCCCTGCATTATAGTTGAAGTTGGAGCAACTTTGTATGACAAAGAGTTTGATTGGCAAGCTACACTTGAAATAGTGCTTATATTCTCATTGAATGTCTGAACGTACATCATTCGATGATCACTTAACTATGTTCCAAGAAATCGTGGCTGCTTTGGAGATATTGGAGGTTAAGTACAATGAGGGAGACCTGGAATTGATATTGTTGTGTTCACTGTCGCCATCATATGTGACTTTTAGAGATACTATTCTCTATAGCCGAGATACTCTTACCATAGAAGTCTATGATGCTTTATTATCAAAAGAGAAGATGAAGTATTTGCTGGAGGATCTGGGAGTTGAGTTGAAGGCTTTGTTGATCATGGGAGAAAACAAGATAGGAATCTTGGTAGAAATATGAGGGACAGATTGAAATCTAGACATGCAGAAAAGATGTGTCATTATTATAAGATAAAGGGACATATCAGGGCTAATTGTTATTCTTTGAAAAATAAGAATAAGGCTGCTGGTGCTACTAAAATAGGAAAGCAACTTATTAACACAATGGAGGCTACTTTTGTGGAAGATGGGCAAAATAAAGGAGAGCTTCTTATGATCTTTAATATGGATTCCAAACCTTGTGAAGAATGAGTTCTTAACTCGGCTTGTACTTTCCATATGTGTCCAAATAGGGATTGATTTACAATTTGTGAAGGAGCTACGAGAGGTATAGTGATTATGGGAAACAACGCACCTTACAAAATAGTCGAAGTTGGTACAGTCAAAATTAAATGTTTGACGGTGTTATCAAAACACTTACAGACATCAGACACATTCTAGAACTGAAGCAAAATCTCATTTCTTTGAGTACACTTGACTCAAAGGGTTATAATTACACTGATGAAAGCGGAATTTTGAAGGTGAGTCATGGTGCTCTTGTTGTCACGAAAGGACAGAAAAACTCTACACAGTTGAACATTTTGCAGGGTTCCACAATTACAGAAGATATACCGGTCTCTACTTTTTCTTTGAATTATGAGAAAGTTACAAAACTTTGGCATATGAGTGAGAATGATATGATAGAATTGAGTACAAGGGAGCTTTTTGATGGGTAGAAAACTAGTAAGATGAAGTTTTGTGAGCATTATGTCTTTGAAAAACAAAAAAGACTCAAATTTACTACTAGAAGAGATAATACGAAGTGAAGACTTTAATAGATCCATTCAAATCTTTAGGGGCCTACCAAGGTACCTTCAAGGAGAGGTGCTTAATATCTATTAACAGTGATTGATGGTTTCTCTAGGAAAGTTCGGGTATTCTTTTTAAAATAGAAGAGCGATATGTTTGGGACCTTCAAGGAGTGGAAAATAATGATAGAAAAGTAGATTTGAAAACAAAATAAATGTATACATACAGATAATAGGCTGGAGTCCTGTTAAGATGAATTCAATAATTTTTGCAGGGTTGAAGGCATCTTGAGACACTTGATAGTGCCCGAAACTCCTCAATAGAATGATGTGATAGAACAAATGAATAAAATTTTAACGGAAAAGGTTCGTTGTATGCTTTCAAATTATGGGTAGCCTAAGATTCTTTAGGCTGAAGCTACCGCCACAATTTGTTTTCTAATTAATCGCTCACCCTTAACTGGTATTGAGAAAAATACACTAGAAAAGGTATGGTCTAAAATATCTTCTTGTTATACTGATTTGAATATTTTTGGATGTCTTGGTATGCTTATATGGATAATAGGAAGTTGGAGCCTAAGTCTAGAAAGTGTGTCTTTCTTGGGTATAATTCAATTATGAAAGAGTATAAATGGTAGTGTACTACGATAAGAAATGTAGTGGTCAATAAAGATGTAGTATTTAATGAACTTGCTATAGTTCATGATTCATTTTGTAGGGATTCTGATAAAAATGAGGAATAGAATCATTCAACTCAGTGGAGTTGGAAATTGGTCCAGGGGAACAATCGGAGGTTTTAGGACAGTCTAGCTTAGAATTGACACACAGTGATACTTCGCCTAATTTGCTTGTACCATCAGCAACACCACAATACTCAATTGCTAAGGATAGACCTTTCAGATAGATTAGACCTCGACAGTAGAATGGAGAAGCAGACATGGTAGCATATGCTTTGAATGTGACTGAATAAATTGATTTCGCTAAGGATATTACAACATATACAGAGGCAGTTAGCTGTAGTGATCGTAGCAGATGGTGGATTGCTATGTAGGAGGAGATTGAGTCATTGTATAAAAATTGTACTTAGAATTACCTAAGGATAAAACGGTTGTTTGCTGTAAGTAGGTGTTAAAAAAAAAAAAAAAAAAAAAAAGGAACATTATCTATTTTGACCATTTGATTTGCTTTTTTGAAGAAATATTTATCATTTTTTGCTCTTATTTTGTTTAACATATTTTTTATATGTCAATGATCAATTAATGCTCATATTTGGGTCTGCTAGAAAATTAATTAAATTTAAGTCAAATATACTAAAAATCTAATTTTTATCTGAACCAAACAAAAGCTAAATGTGATTTGAATAATTTAAAAAGTATAGTATCAAAATATGTTGCTTATTAAATGCAATTATACTAACTCACTTTCTATTTTAACTTTATTAAAAATTAAATTATAATCTTTTGTAGTTTATTTTGAAGTATTGAATCTCTAAAATAGAGAACATGTTGTATTTACTATTTAGAGAGTCTTCTACAGATGTTCTAATAAGATATTACTTCAAAATTATAGTTTTGACTTAATTATCCTTATTGGAAGTGATATAAAGGTAAAATATGAATTACGTTAATAATGAATAAATGGAGCATGTCAAGGTGAATTTGTTTTAAACTTGACTCCTACACCATGGTGCCTACAGAGGACACCTTGCCGACGATAATGTTTGCGGCATGAAAGCCCTATAGTCAGCTTTGCAGGAGGGTGAACAAAAATTTACCCAGAAATTTTAGGCTAGTCGATGCCATCACTTGAGATATTTGATAGTCAATTACCCAAATTGAGGGTGCTTATGGAATTGCAAGGACTTCCCTGATAATGTGTCACGGTCAAAGAGTTCTATGGATGCATGAATTTGGGAATAACCATGACATTCATATAATGACTACTATCATGATTTTTTCTTACATATATACAGATCATAAACAAGAAATAAAGGATGAGCATGGTATCTTCCTATGAAGATTGAATTTCTATTGTACTTTAATTAAAAATAACCCTAATAAAACACAAAGATTTGCGAAGTTGGTTATGTGCTTTAGTTTTTCTAATTAACTACTAAATTAAGCAATTTCAAATGTACGAGTCTTGGTGACACCGGTGGTATGCGAAGGTATCTAATTGCCTGAAATTATTGTTGCAATTTTGCCTTATTAAATTGTTTAATGACTAATGAAAATTAAACAAACAAACATAAAACACAGGAACACCGGGTTGTTCAGCTAAAAAGCCTAATTTGGGGGGCTAAAAGATTAGCTTGTTCCACTAGTGCAGCAAACACCCCCATAAAGAGGGCAAAGTATATTAAACCAAATCAGAACCAACTTTTTATTCCTAGACCAACAAGATCTCATAAAATTAACCCTAAACTTACAACTATCAGACCAAAATGAGTCCTATACAGAATCATACGATTTATGTTTAAGATTTTGGTTTTATTCCTCATTTAATATGCCCTTGTTTGAGGAGTTAATTGTTCCAATGGCCACTGAACTTTAAAATGTCGAGTTTTCATCACTGAACTTTGAAAATGTCAAGTTTTGGTCTCTCAATTTAGGTCCATGTCTTCGATTACTCATTAAAGTTTAAAATGTCGAGTTTTGGGTTTTGGCTACTAAACTTTAAAAAATGTTGCACATTACTCATTGAACATTACTCAATGAACTTTGAAAAATGTTGACATTATTCACTGTAAACTCGATATTTTTCAAAATATAAAAGTTATGTTGTGAGTAACGTACGGCATCTTCTGAAGTCCACTGGTTAAAACTCGACATTTTAAATTTTAGTGAGCAATTGAAGACATGGATCTAAGGTCAGTGACCAAAACTCGACATTTTTCAAAGTTCAGTGGTCAATCAAAGATATGGATTTAAGTTCAGTGATCAAAACTTGACATTTTTCAAAGTTCGGTGATCAAAACTCGACATTTTAAAGTTCAGTGGCCAATCAAAAACATTGACCTAAATTTAGTGACCATTGGAATGATTAACTCTATTAATCTTTTATTCCAAAAATGCACTCTTTCCCTCAAATGGGGCTCAAACAAGGGCATAACTTAATTTTATCGAAGTAATGTTGTGATTAGATGATTTAAAATAATTATAGGGGACCTTGGACATATAATGAGCACCATGTGGGAGAGCAAGAAAAATTATATTTGTATCTTATTTGATGAAAAAATATTCTGATTAAAAACGTTAGATGGTCGATCTATAGACCTGACAAATAGAAGATATAAAAACAGTACACAGGAGAGGAAATTTTATGCTGAAAGTTATTTTTAGTTGAATTTTTCTATGATGATATAACGAAAATAAATAATACAAATAACCATTGAATTGTTATATTTTGTTATGTAATCCTTTTCGTAAATATTACATATAGTTGTATTAATTTTTTTTATTTATGTTTCTTATTTAATTGAAAGATGGGTTGTACATTAAATCACACACAAGACACTCAAAATTTCATAATGGGCCTACATTACTATAATGGGAACTTTTGACGGTACATAAATGGTCAGAATGTTAAGGGTGTGAATTAAGTTTAACACGTATTAAGTCTATACGACCCACAAGCTAATAATCTAAAAAACCTTTGTCAAACCATATTTTGGACATTCCTACAATTAAATTTGCAAAAAGTGAGAATGTTCTCCTTCGGTTGTGTAGGTTATGAGATAAATTTCATATCCAATAAAGATGAAAATATAAATCAACATATAAAAGTTTGGACTACTTCTCTTAATAATATTGAAATTTTAAGATAAAATTACAAGTCTAAGTAGTGCACTCGACTTGCACTTTTCATTTTTATTTCAATTATAATATTAGGCTTGTTTATATTTAGTCCATATTTGGTAGAAATTAAAGGCAAGATTTTTATTCAAGTCAGAGTCAATAATTAAATTTGGTGCACATTTCAAAAGATCCACAACTTTTCAACAAAATATTTTATCAACATCTATTGAAATCTACAAAAAAAAATAAATAAATAAAAAAAAATCTGATTTTAATTCCTACCAAACATGGGCTTAGTAACAAAAATAATGATGTGACCAAGAAAAAACCTTGAAATTTTTGTCATATAAGCAATATTTCTAGCGTTCTGAATAGTTTAAAAGAGTATGCATGAAAGCTTAACTATAAATAATATACGGTAATCTACATGCGACTTTGTCAAGTTGGACAATAATTTCAAAATTTTAATTTTTTTCTCACATCAAGTCATTAATCTCATGTATCACTTTATTTCTATTCAATTTTAATAATGATATTAGATAGAGCAAAGAAAGAAGAAATCCTACTTTTTAGCTGCATTTTAAAGTAGATTGAACTTACTTTTATGAAAACGGCCTTTTGAAAGTTGATTTTTATATCCAACAAAGACAACTAAACGTGTAGTATAGAAAAATGGGTACAAATGGAAAATATACTACAAAACATGGGTGCGGAAAATCAAATATTACAAAAGAGACTTCAGCTAGAAATATACTAATCTAAGACAACAAGAAAGGTTGAGAAACATTCTTACAAGAAATATTATCAGGATCCTTCATCAAACCAATTTCAGAATCCAAACAATATTATAAATATCTATTCACAGAATCACAGTATCTATAGCATAAATCATATAAGCTGCTATGCTATTCTAAGCAAAAGTAAAAGGAATATTTATCTAACTCGGGACATCTCATTTAAATTCTGAAAGAGAGGCAATGCGTGGAAGATGAAGCTCAAATTCTGTGAATGAGTCTATCCTTGAAATGGGAATCAAGGTGCCATTGGCATGCAACCAAAACCAGACCCATAGATTTCTTGACAAGGCAAATATATTATCGCTGCTATTTTCATGTATCATTGAGTCATTTGCATGATTAGACGCACATTCATCGTAATTTTCTGCTTTGACTTTCGCACTAGGACTTGTGGCAGGATCTTGCAAGAGGGAGGAGAGAGAATCGACCTTTTTCAATAGAGATTACTCATCCAAAATGGTCATACTTTGGGTGTCACTAAGTAAAGATTGTTTAATTGTTGCGGAAGCTCTCTCAAAAGGATCTTCAAACGGTGGTTTTCTAGACTCAGTCCAACGTACCTTTCTCTATCAACAACCAATCCAACTGGCTCCAAACCACAACCAATATAATTCACCTCGGTTGCTATTCAATCTTACTCACGTAGGACAAGAAAGGATGATGATTTGTGACCAGAAAAGCTAGGAGAAGAAACCACAAAGGCATACTATGAAGGAACCACTAATTACACAAAGTAAACAGGTGTTTTGGACACTTCTAGGGGCTTTTTTCACTCACCAAGAGGGCAGCCAGGATTCTACTTTTTCTCACACAAAGTCTCACAAAACATCACAAGAAAGAGGCTAGGGTTATATCCATATATATACTCTAGGGTTAGGCTTTAAGTTGGGCCATTAAAGAGGTAAACAGTCACCCAGAAGGAATACAATTAAGTGGGTGTAGTTCATGAACTTGGTTGTTGGACTTATTTCATTCATCGACCTATGCCTATGAAATAATATTAACCCACATTAACATCATAACCCGAAACTTATTGGGTATCAAAAACCCAACAAATCTCCACCTTGATGCCCAATACATCTGCAAGTAATCAAAACACACAGTTAACACTTGCATAATCAAGGTAGCCAATAAAATTGGATCACAGACCTTACCTCGTGTTTCCAACTTGAAACACATATCATACCTGCTCCATGTACTCACTGGGGCTAAGGTCAAAAACACCCAAGTAGAAGCAAATATTTAACAGTAAACAATCAAGAACAGATACACATGCGATGACGATATACTCTAGGATAATACACACAGATCTTTTCAAAAACACGTTCACATAGAACCATAGATCAACACCAAGTCAATAAAACAACGGTCAATCACATATGCAACACATGCATAAATGACCCTAAAAAAAGATCTCACCACACTTATCCTATCCCATTCCGTGTTGCTCACACCTCAAGAACACATATCTCTTCTCATCGTCCACCAAGCTCACTAGACAGATCACTCAACTCATATCTAATTGGCAAGTCACAATAAATCCTAAGTCCATGGGATAAACCTATATCTCCACATCACTTCTTCCAACCTACGTGGATAATGGGTTTGCACCTAACAGAAGTGATAGAAGTGCCTCTCTCACACTTCACCTGATCAGGGTCTCTTTCTAGATAAAGGATTCTAGACATTTGATCACATCTCCACTCGTGATCCAAATGTCACACTCTACATCCCTCGTGCATATCACCAATGTGCCTCTAGACATTTATACTCCACCTTATCAAAAGACATCCAACTCACTGCTAATGCATCACAAACTCACTATGGCAAATCAACACCTTTCGGTGACCACAAAGGTTACTCCAATCACCAAAGCTCAAAAAAAAAAAAATCTACAAAGAAAATGGCGAAAGTGGCACTCACAAAGAAAAAACAAAGAAAAGTCGGTTACTTCACAACACTCACAAACGAGGCTCACAAAGATAAAGAAGGTAACTCTAACATGGCTGCCTCACATAATCTTACAAACCACACAGACTCACAAAGATAAAAGAGAGAAATGGCTACCCAACTCTCTTCTCACTACCACACTCTCACACCACTCATAGAGCAAATAGAGTATGCCACAAAACTTAACCCACTATACATGTAAACATATTACACAAAGTAATAAGTCATTCTAATTCATGCAATTACACACATCAAACATATTGAAAATATAACATCAACATTACAACATAATTAAGTGATCATATACATGCAGAAAGGATTACACACAGATGCAATGCAAGAACTATGTTTATTCTCTCAATAAACCTCACTAGGATCACTACTCGACCCTAAAGTCACATTCGCTTTGTCTCTATCCTCATCTTTTCTTTTATTATCATCCTAGGACAATCTTTTTCAACTATGTCCAAATTTTACCACAGTTAAAATATATGTTATTTTTCGCACTTACCTTAGACCTACATTTGCCACCAATGCCAAATAATGACCACAAGTAAAGTATGAACATAATTCATATAGAATAATCCAGTAAACTTTCCTAATGCCACATGTAATTCTAATAATGTAGAAAAATTGACAGCAAATTCACAAAGAATTTAAGGCAAATAATTAACAAATAATCCTAGGTCTAGCAACAGGCAATGGGTACCCCTTCATGGTAACCCCAAATCTAATGTCACTCCTCACAATGACCTCTAATGTAAAAAATAAATTACTCTACATAATAATTTTAACTGCAATAATAAAAGGTAAAGAATACAATACCGAGCGGACCACGTCTGAAGGTCCGTAAATATCGAGACAAACGAATTCACAACTTTATGAATATCACTATTCATCCTAAAGTCTCTGGAAACTGTAGCAACTAAAAATATCACGATCGAGTTCCGAAGAACAATGCTGTCCAGATTCTACTGTGTACCCTGAAACAGAAAACTTCCAACACGAAAAATGTTAGAAATAATATGAGGAACAAACTGCCTGAAGAGATTGTCTCCAAATTCAGTCTCACGCGCCCTCATGCGCGTCCTTCCTTCTCTGCGCGTGGGCTTCACGCGCCGTCACACGTGCCACCTGGATGATACACGCGTCGGACCACTAGAATCACCAGCACCTGCATGTCACGTCAGTGGTCTCCGTTTCCCAAAACTAGTTCTGGATTGGTCAGAAAACACCAAAACAGGAGCTGATTTTTAACAGTTTTCTAGACAGTTTTTTTATCTGATTTCTGCTGCATTTCCTTTGGTTTTCTGGATGATTTCTGGTAGATTTCACTAGCCAAAACCTTCATCTTGAAGCTCTAATACCAATTGTTACGAAAGCTCTCTCAAAAGGATCTTCAAACGGTGGTTTTCCAGACTCAATCCAACGTACCTTTCTCTACCAACAACCAATCCAATCGGCTCCAAACCACAACCAATATAATTCACCTCGGTTGCTATTCAATCTTACCCACATAGGACAAGAAATGATGATAATTTGTGGCCACAAAGGCTAGGAGAAGACACCACAAAGGCATACTATGAAGGAGCCACCAATTACACAAAGTAAACAGATGTTTTGGACACTTCTAGGGTCTATTTTTCACTCACCAAGAGGGCAGCCGGGATTCTCCTTTTTTTCACACAAAGTTTCACAAAACATCACAAGAAAGAGGCTAGAGTTATATCCATATATATATTCTAGGGTTAGGCTTTAAGTTGGGCCATTAAAGAGGTAAACGGGCTAAGATTCAAGCCATTCAGAAGGAATACAATTAGGTCGGGTGTAGCTCATGGACTTGGTTGTTGGACTTATTTCATTCATCGGCCTGTGCTTATGAAATAATATTAATCCACGTTAACATCATAACCCGGGATTTATTGGGTATCAAAAACCCAACATTAATGTTTTCCATTACATTCCAAAATTCTGGTGTCATGTCTGATGGCACAAATCTAGTAGTTACTTGTTCTGAAATACAGCTTCCTGTTCAAACAACATCAAAGGTTCATAGTTATTGTCCAACACGTCTGGAGAGTATTGTAAAAAATACCTCCTATTCAAACAACATTAAAGGTTCGGTCACTCAAAAACCAGGACCAATGTGTACATGATCTTAAAATTATTCAGTCAAGTAAAAATTATAAGGACTATAGTCCAAACCCAAAGGTTTTAACATGAAATTTCCATTGAATGAAAAACATATCCGTATATATTAAAAAAGGGACTTCATCTTGGCACTGTTTATGGGAATGCATGCCTTTTTTGGGATTTAATGGTTTGACAATTTTTCATTTTTTCCTTTCTTATACTCATTTTTCACATTTCTTCTGACAAACCCTGGCAGTTGACTCTCCCGAAACTTCTCCCACCTCTTGCGTCACGTCCTTTGTTTTGGCCCTAATCTGCAGGCTAATCTAGAGAGAAAGTAGGCAGTGGATGCTAGATCTTCTTCTGTCATATATGCAGTTACAAATAATTCATGGAAAGTAATAGGAATTAGACTAGCAGAGTCTTCAACCGGTTCAAATCGAGTTCTTTGGTTACAGGTTTGGGTTCGGTGGATCTATGCAATCCCAAATGCAGCTGCCACATTTTGACGGTGGTTTTGGTAGGATTCATGAAAATGGTGGTTTAGACAGCTGAGGAGATTGTGTGACTGAGGGCAAAAAGTCAAAGCTGTGTTCGTGGTAGTTGGAGCTATCTATTTTGTGTCTGTTTTCTTGGTTCTATTTCTTCTTCCTTTTTCAATTTTGTAGAAAATTGATTAATAACGAAGGCCTCGATTTTTTTTTATTTTTTACAAGGAACCATTTCTTGGAAGCAAGTTTAGTTGTATGTCAATTTTTGGCATTTAATGGTACACACTTTCTTCGCTAAAGAAAAAACCATCAAGTTTTTAAAGGTGAGATTACCATTTTCATTTTTATTTAATCATTGTTGATGGAAGTAAACTTAAGTGCTCTAAGTTCATTGTTACAGCTGTAAAATAGAACTTCGAGCCTCGCGTTCATAGTATCTGGGTCTTTTACTTATTCAGGGGATTTGATGCCTTGATTTCTCAATGCTCAGGATCTTTCTTCTCTGGATTTTTCTTTTTTCTTTTCTTCCAACATCTTAATATGCACTAATTCATGGGCTTTGTTGTTCTCTTTTATTCTATGAGTCCAGCATCCCAATCTTTTGTTTGTACTTTATGGTTTATGTTTCTCTTTATAAGGCAAATTTATCTTAAGCAACTAAGTTGTACATCTGCTTGGAATGAAGCTGTTGTGTTTATTGTAGTCTAAATCAGGAAAAAACTTCATTGGATGTATTTATTTCAAGTATTTGTAAGATGCTATTACTTATCTGGTGATTTTCTCAAATACGATTTTATATAACTTGACTTCTTCCCAGGTTTCAGTTCTTCAGTGGATAATTATTTTTTATGCCTTTGTTTGTCCCATAATTTTAATGCTTAGTATATAGGAATAGGCCACTTCTTCGCAAGTTTGGAAGCTTTGGTGAGAAGGAAACTAATGCTAATGGTCTTTTAATTAAGTAGGCCCAAGAGAAAGTAAAGAAAATTTGTGAAGCAAATGTAAATCCTTTGAAAGGTGCTACAAATGGCAACATTGCCAGTTTAAGTGTTTCTTCAAGCCCTAATCAACATATTGCTAATGGGGGCTATCTAGAGTGATCTCATAACTGTTTGAAAATTAACACATCCTTTTCACCTGTAGGCATTCGTGGTAGCTGTACTTAAACTAAGCCGTAGTTACATTGGCAGTTTTTGTAGGATCCATCAATTTTTGGGTGTGTTCGACATTGGTGAAAAATTTATGTCCACTCTCTCTCAGTTTGATGTATTGAATGAAACTAATCTAATCGCGGCTGATTATTTAAATTAGTTATTTAGAATGCGAATATCATTTTTACTTAGTGTCAACTGGTACCCATTCTCAAACGCACTTAAACATTCGCTATGAATTTTCTCTACTAGTATATTTCTGTGATTTTCTTGTATATTTGAAATTGCTTATTTGTTATGACTTCTCTCCAGGATTTCGAGCCTTGAAGCGTGGCTGAATACAAACATTAGTGCCTGAATTGTGAGTTCATAAATCTGCAAGTTAACATGGGCAATCAAACAAAACCAGACCCATTGATTTCTTGAAGAGGCAAATATATCGTCACTGCTATTTTCATGCATCATTGAATCATTTGCGAGATTAGATGCAACATATATTCTACAGTTAGCACTTTCATTGTAATTTTCTTTTTCCACTGTCGCACAGGAACTTGTGGCAGGATCTTGCAAGAGAAAGGAGAGAGAATCTACCTTTTTTCAATTGAGATTTCTCATCCAAAATGGTCGTGCTTTGGGTGTCACTAAGTAAATCTTGTTCAATGTTTTCCATTACATCCCAAAATTCTGGTGTCTTGTCTGAAGGTACAAATCCAGTAGTTTGTTCTGAAATACAGTTTCCAATGTTGTTTTCTAGATCACAAATCCACATAGATGGATGGAGATCTTGCACCTTCAGTTGTTCCCAGCTTCTTTGCTCCAAAATAACGATGCTCCTCACAATTTCCGTCTGTTCAATTGCAACAATAGCCATCACTAGTAACAGTAGATAATGCAATTATCAAATTTTGGTTGAAAATGAGTTCAGAATTACGACTACAGCTGAATAATTTGCAAGATCAACATTCAGCAACACATCCTATATGGAGAAAAGTTGATAAGTAAATTGTTGTATTCACAATGAAGATGAGTGATATTGTACCAGAGCTAGAGGACAAGGTTTCTTCAGGCACGTGTTCAGCAGTCAGGTGATTAAGATTTTGTCCGAAAGTTAAAGGAGGTAATTGTGTGATGGCTGTTAATTCTACATCCTGGAAGCTAGAGGGAGAATATCCTTGAGCGGCAGCCACTCGATCAAATTCAAGACCTCTGGATTCTTTTGGATTTTCAAAAGTAGAAGCGTGTTCTGGCGAATCTATAACTATCTTGAGTTGTTGGCTCAAATTATAAACAAGCCTGTCACACTGGATCAATTTTTCATAGTTATTGTTCGACACGTCTGGAGAGTATTGTAGAAAATGCTTCTTGTTCAAACAACATCAAAGGTTCGGTCACTCGAAAACCAGGACAAAAGTTTTCAGGATCTCAAAATTATTCAGTCAAGTAATTATAAGATCTATGGTCAAAACCCGAAAGTTATAACATAAAATTTCCATAGAATGAAAAACATATCCCTATATATATTAAAAGAGGGACTTCATCTTGGCACTGTTTATAGGAACGCATGCCTTTTTTTGGATTTACTGGTTTGACTATTGTTTTTTTTCCTTTCTTATATTAATTTTACACATTTCTTTCAACAACCCTAGCAGTTAACTCGCCCGAAACTTCTCCCTCCTCTTGCATCACATGCTTTGTTTTTACCCTAATCTGCTAGCTAATCCAGAGATATAGTGGAGGGTGGATGCTAGATCTTCTTCCTTCGTATATGCAGTTACTAATAATCCACAGAAAGTAATAGGAATTAGACTGGATAGAGTCGGTTCAAATCAAGTTCTTTGGTTATGGGTTTGGGTTCGATCTAAGCAACTTCCAATTGTAGCTGCCTCATTTTTTGAGATGGTTTTGGTGGGATTCATGAAAATAGTGGTTTAGACAGCTGAGGAGATCGTGTGATCGAGAGCGGAAAGTCAAAGCTGTGCTCGTGGTGGTGTAGAGCTGTCTATTTTGTGTATGTTTTGTTGCGGAAGCTCTCTCAAATGATTTTCAAATCGATGATTTCCGAGTTTAATCCAACGTACCTTTCTCTACCAACAACCAATCCAATCACCTCCAACCCACAACCAATCTAATTCACCTCGGTTGCTATTTAATCTTATCCATGTAGGACAAGAAAAGATGATGATTTGTGGCCACAAAGGCTAGGAGAAGACACCACAAAGGCATACTATGAAGGAACTATCAATTACACAAAGCAAACAAGCATTTTGGACATTTTTAGAGGTTGTTTTTTCACACACAAAGGGGGCAGCCGGGATTCCTTTATTTTTCTCACAAAACCACACCAAACATCATAAGAAAGTGGCTAGGGTTATAGTCATATATATATATATATATATATATATATATATACTCTAGGGTTAGGTTTTAAGTTGGACCTTTAAGAGGCTTAAATGGGCCAAAATTCAAGTCATCCAAGAGGGAATACAATTGGGTGAAATGTAGCTCATGATCTTGGTTGTTTGACTCATTTCATTCATCGGCCTATGTCTATAAAATAATATTAACCCATGTTAACATCATAGCTCGGGATTTATTGGGTATCAAAAAACCCAACATGTTTTCTTGGTTCTATTTCTTCTTCCTTTTTCAATTTGTAGAAAATTGATTAATAACGTAGGCCTCAAATTTTTATTTTTTTTTTAAATTTCTTACAAGGAACCATTTCTTGGAAGCACGTTTAGTTGTATGTTAATTTTTGGTATTTAATGGTGTCGTTTTTCTCTGCTTATGAAAAAACCATTAAGTTTTTAAAGCTGAGACAACCAATTTCATTTTTATTTAATCATTGTTAATGAAGGTAAAGAGAAAGATGTATAAGTTAAGTGCTCTAAGTTCATTGTTACAGCTGTGAAATAGAACTTCAAGCCTCGTGTTCATAGTAACTGCGTCTTGTACTTATTATGCAGGGGATTTGACACCTTGATTTCTCAATGTTCAAGATCTTTCATCTCTGGATTTTTCCGTTTTCTTTTCTTCCCACATCTTATTATGCACTAATTCATGGGCTTTGTTGCTCTCTTTTATTCTATGAGTCCAGCAACCCAATCTTTTGTTTATAGTTTATAATTTATGTTTCTCTTTATAAGGCAAATTGATCTTATGCAAGTAAGTTGTACATCTACTTGGTGTGAAGCTTTTGTGTTTATTGTCGTCTAAATCAGGAATAAACTTCATTGGATGTATTTATTTCAAATATTTGTAAGATGCTATTACTTATCTGGTAATTTTCTCAAATACACTTTTATATCACTTGATTTCTCCCCATGATTCAGTTCTTGAGTGGATAATTTGTTTTTATGCCTTTTTTCGTCCCATAATTCTAATGCTTATTATGTAGGAATAGGCAACTTCATCACAAGTTCGGAAGCTTTGGTGTGAACAAGTTCGGAAGCTTTGGTGTGAGGGAAACTAATGTTAACGGTCTTCTAATTAAATAGGCCCAAGCGGAAGTAAAGAAAATTTGCAAAGCAAATGTGGATCCTTTGAAAGGTGCTACAAATGTCAACATTGCGAGTTCAAGCGTTTCTTCAAGCCCTAATCAACATATTGCTAATGGGGGCTATCTAGAGTGATCTCATAACTGTTTGACATCCTTTTCACCTGAGGGCATTCCTTTGCTGCGATTACCATTGGTTACTTAAACTAAGCTATAGTTACACTTGCAATTTTTTTAGGATCCATCAAATTTTGGGTATGTTTGACATCGATGGAAAATTTATCTCCACTCTATCTCGGTTTGATGTATTCTATGAAAATAATCTAATCATGGCTGAATATTTGAATTAGTTATTTAGAATGTGAATATCATTTTACTTAGTGTAAACTGGTACCCATTCTCAAACGCACTTAAACATTCGCTATGAATTTTCTCTACAAGTATATTTCTACGAGTTTCTTGTATATTTAAAATTGCTTATTTGTTATGACTTCTCTCCAGGATCTCGAGCCTTGAAGTGTGGCTGAATACAAACATTAGTGCCTGATTTGTGCGTTGATAAATCTGCAAGTTAACATTGTTAATCACTAGGTAGTTGTTCACGAAAATATCTTTTTTGAATTAAGACCATCGCAAGTGTACTATTCGTTAGCAAGTAATAAAGTGGACATGAGTCCAAGTATAGTTTCTACAGAGATTGTACTAGTTCGAGTTCAAATTATAATCGAAACAATTGAAATTGGTGATTTTTCTCTAACTAAATTATGATCTAATAATCTACTTGTAAATGGAAGACCTAACTTAACTAAAATAAATGCAACATTGTAAATGAATGCAAGTTTTAAAAAAAATATTATGATGAAAAGCATATTAAGATTCTGAATCCCCTTATATCAATCCTCTTTAACTCGAAATTTATAAATTTGACAACACGATTCAATTACGAAGACCAATATTCCTAATTTATTTAACAATCTCCCTAGAGTAGAATTAAACCTATGTTTAAATGTGGCCCGTCTATAATTCTATTATGGATGTGAACATATAAAATTACATTAAAAATTTATGAATACTTAAAGGACAGGTAAAGCATATCGGTATATTTCTATCACCTATCGGATTCTACGATAATTGACAAAATGTCTAACTTATTTTTCATCTCTCGAGGATAAACCAAGCCACAAAATTCATACAATCAGTGATCAAGTAATTGTAGAGAAAATTAAATATATGTGAACCATTCAATAATTTAAAACGTGTTTTAATGTCAAAATAAATAAAATTAAAAAGTTAAAAGTTCATAATATGAGATTCATCGAAAATCCTAGTACGAAAATAATTTAGCCGAGTATAATGTTGAGATTAAACAAAGAAAGGATAAAAGACATCACCAAAGATCGACCAAACGTGATTATTTTCCCAATAAAGGCTGCCATTTTCTGTCCTTTTTCTCTTCCTTCAATAGCCTATCTCCCAGATACGTGTTTGCTTCCCACTTTTTAATTCCCAACAGCTATATTATTATTAATTTTTTTAAATTCAGTTACCAAATTATTATTATTATTATTATTATTATTTTTTTTTTAATTTAGTCGCCAATTCTGCCAAAGCTGCCACCAATTGAATAATTCTTTTGGTCTTTGTATGTGTGTCTCCTCTGTATAGCCGTTTTCTCTCTCTGTGTGTGTGTGTGTATATATCCTTTTTTTTTTGGCCCCCAACTTTTGTGTGGATAAAGTCCGAGTTGAGGCCCAATTAGTTGCAATTTATCTTCCAATGCCACACTTCACTATAATTAATGCAAGTTAGTCCTTTTCTTCATTGTTTCCTCAATTTTGATCCTCCAACTTTTGTTCAAGTGAAATTTGGTCCACAAACTTCTATTTAATAGCCAATTGATCCGTTTATTTTCCAACTGCTTCAAAACGGGTCAAACACTGAAACAAACAAAAATTAATTCAAATTAAGTGAAATTCAATAATTTAATGATATAAAAACTTAGTAATATGACCCAAATAAGTGCACAAAATGCGCTTATTAGCAATCGTACTATAGACAACTTTTAGTTGTCATTCTTTAATGAATGCTTTGTATTACTCTTTGCTCAATTTTTGACGCTGGGTAGGATAGTGATTATCCTATTGGCTTGTTATAGTAGATTATTCATAAGAAAGAAATGAAAGAAAACACCCAAAAAATCAAAAAAAAATACTCTGAAATCAACTCAATATTATTAATAATACCGAATGACCAAAATTAACCCATAAGCCGGGTTAAGTAGCTGCAAAATACGAAATTATAGGAAAATTACAAAAAATGGAAAAATCCCGAAATTACATCAGAATAAAATATTATGTAAAAGAAGTAGATTGCCAAAAATTTGGCTCAATTTAAGTTTTCTAACATATGGAAAAAAGGAAACGAAATATTACCATAAATAGCAAAAAATAACTAAAAATTGAATTTCGAAAAGGAAAACAGCAGATTTTGAGGTTGAAATTGATGCCCACTGAGCAAAGTTGGTGGCCACGACGTGCGTACTAAAGAGAGCTTTCCGAATTGGGGTCATAATAGTGATTTTGGTAACTGTAGCCAAAGTTATGGCCAAATTATCAAAGACGTGTCAAATTCCCCCAATCAAGGAAATAATTACGATTCACTTTCCATCTTTGTGATGATCCCCCATCTCATGGTATCTTAGTGCCATCATTGTGCTATTTAACAAAGCAGCATCACTCAACTCAGATCCTTCTGTATTAGTCGTCCCGGGTCGAAAAGAACTTGCCCTCGAGTTCATAGTAGCTTCATCGGACTCCACAAAATAAGGGCTTAGGTGTTTCACATTGAAGACGTCAGAGGTCTTCAAATGACTAGGGAGCCGCAACCTATAAGCATTATCATTGATTTGCTGTAGCACTTCACAAGGTCCAATCTTCCACTCCTTTAGCTTATTGTACTCCCCAGCAGGAAAATGATCACGAGTTAATACTACCCAAACAAAATCACCAACATCAAATAACACTTGGCACCGATGACTATCTGCCTGAGCCTTGTACTTAGTATTACTATCCTGTATCGACAGCTTCACCTGCTCATGGATACCCCGAAGATGTTTAGCCATCTCATCAACTTTGTTATTGAAGCGACCCACACATGAATTGGAGCCAAATCAAGTACCCCAGATGGTTCCGACCATTGACAATTTCAAAAGGTCTCAATCCAATGATTCTATTCCTCGACCTGTTATAAGCAAACTCTGCTTGAGGTAATGCCAAATTCCACTGCTTCGGTTTAGTCTCTGCCAAGCTTTTCAAAAGATTTGCCAAAATCTGATTCACCACCTTGGTCTGACCATCTATTTGGGGATGGTATGCGCTGCTATAATTCAACTTCATTCCAAGTTTCTCCTATAAACTCCTTTAGAAATGACTCATAAACTTAATGTCACGATCAGAAGTAATTGCCTGTGGAACACCATGTAAATGCACAATCTCTCTGAAATAAAGATGAGCAATCAGAGTAGCATCCATTGTCTTCCGGCAAGCCACAAACTGAGCCATCTTTCAAAATCTATTAACCATAACAAGAGTGAAATCCATCACCCGCTGTGTGCGAGGTAAGCTCAAGATAAAATCCATGCTGACATCAGACCAAGGAGCTTCAAGTATGGGTAACGGCATGTAAAATCCAGCATTAGTAAGAGCTCCTTTAGACCGTTGACACACATAACACCGCTTCACATAATGCGCCACATCACTGCTCAACTTGGGCCAATAATAATTAGAAGAGACCAATGTCAATGTCTTGTCTTGCCCAAAATGTCCTTTGTTATGAAGTTCACTAATAATCTGCTGCCTTAGTTTACAATTTGAAATGCATAATTGCAATCCACGGAAAAGGTAACCATTATGTAAAACAAAATCATGTCGGTGATTATCAGTTACGTCCCGAATTATCTTCCCAATTGAAGGATCTACAGTGTACATATAAGGAAATGCCTCAAATCCTACATTCTTGGTGCTCATGGTAGTGAGGAGTAATGAGTGATAGCTCAATGCATCTGCTACTCGATTCAAACTCCTTGCTTGATGCCTTATTTTGAAAGTAAACTCCTACAAGTACGCCACCCACTTTGCAAGTTGCCTACGTAGCTTGTGCTAACCATTGATGTACTTCAAGGCCTCATGATCAGTAGCAAGGATAAACTCTCTCTGTACCAGGTAATGATGCCAATGCTTCAGAGTCTGAACTATGACATAGAACTCCAGGTCATAGGTGGAATAATTTTTCTTCGATCACTGTAGCTTCTCACTGAAAAAGGCTACTGGACGCCCTTCCTGACTTAGAACACCATCAATACCAACTCCAGATGCATCCTAGTTTACCTCGAACACCTTCTCAAAGTCCGAAAGTCCCAAGACTGGGGCCTCGTTATCTTCTGCTTAACCAACTGAAAGCTAGCCTTTGCCTCCTCGGTCCATTGAAAATCACACCCTTTAAGGCACTCTGTGAGAGGAACAATCAAGGTACTGAAGTTTCTGATGAACTGGCGATAGAAGGATGCCAATCCATGGAAACTCCTGATATTGTGCAAAGTTTTTAGCTTGGGCTAATTCAAAACTACCTCAATTTTGGATTGATCTGCATGAACACCATCAATAGATATAACAAAGCCCAAAAAAGTTACAGAAGTTGTGAAGAAAGAACACTTATTCTGATTGATGAATAAGCGCTCCATCCTCATCACATCAAAGACAACACGAAGATGATTAAAATGTGACTCCCATGTCGGACTATAAATAAGTATGTCGTCAAAATAGACTACCACGAACTTTCCCATGAAAGGCCGTAAAACCTGATGCATAAATCCCATAAAAGTACTGGGTACGTTGGATAGTCCAAAGGGCATGACCATCCAGTCATACAATCCATGCTATGTCTTGAACGCGGTCTTCCGCTCATCTCCAGGTCTGATTCTAATCTGGTGGTATTCGCTTTTATGTTCAATTTTTGAGAAGACCTTAGAACCGGACAATTGATCCAACGTGTCGTCTAGGCGGGGAATTGGAAACCTGTACTTCACTGTAATCCTGTTAATTGCCCTGCTGTCAACACACATATGCCAAGATGCATCTTTCTTTGGCACTAGAAGAGCAGGAACTGCACAAGGACTCATACTCTCATGAATGTAGCCCCTTTCCAATAATTCTACCACCTATTGCTGCAACTCTTCAGCTTCCTTAGGACTGAGGCGATATGTTAGTCGGTCGGTTTAGTAGACTCGACCTCGAAATAAGGTCAATTTGATGTTGAATGTCCCTCATAGGTGGTAATCCTGGAGGAAGATCCTCCGGCATCAAGTCAGAAAACTCCATCAATAGTTGCAGCACTTCTGCTGGTAATTTCGAATCAACATTCGCTGCACTATTTTCACAAGGCATTAAAGCATAAACTATTTTTTCACACCCAACCTCAACCAAGAACCTGGACATAGAAAGTAGATTGGTGTGATTAACTACCAAAGCAGGGGTGTTTTCTCCCTTGCTAGGCGCTAAAATAATTTTCTTCCCTTTGATGCTAAGAGAATAAGTATTCTTCTGCCCATCGTGGATGACGCTGCGATCATACTGCCAAGGTCGTCCCAACAAAACATGACACGCATCCATTGATACCATATCACACCAAGCATTATCAAAATATTTTTTTCCAATCAAAAAAGACACTAAGCACCATTTTTCTACCGTTACCTCACTGCCTTTATTTAGCCAAGACAATTTGTATGGTTCAGGATGACAATCTATCTTCAGTTACAGTTTCTCGATAGCTTCTTCAGACACTACATTCTCACAACTGCCACTATCAATTATCAGCTTGCAGACTTTATCAGCAACTGCAGGTTGTGTAGAAAATGTTGGTCCTTAACCAATCGTCCTTGGGAGTGAGCAGGCTCTTTCGAATGACCAGGGTCTCCTAGCCATCTCCATATAGCACGTCCTCATCTTCGCCATCATCATACACAGGCTCCCCTCAAACTCCTCTATCATATTCTCCTCAATCAGAAGATTTTTATTCTCCTTCTCAACAGGCTTCTTGCAATCAGTCGCCCTATGTCCCTATTCACCATACCTGAAACACTTAATATTTGAGCTGGAATTGTCCCGCTGTGGCTGATAAGTAAGACGAGACTCTTGAAGGCGAACTGGCTAACTACCTTTCCCTCTGACCACTGGCCTCCTACTCTACTGTTTCTCCACTACAAGTGCCCGCTGATATGCCTCATAAACCATCCACAATAAATGAAGGCTAAGAACATCCTGCAGGGGCTACCTTAATCCCCCCAAATACCGTGCTACCATTTGCTCCTCCATCTCAAATAAATCATTCCGAGCCACCAACTGATAGAATTCCTCAGTATAGTCATGGACTAATCTTGTGCCTTGCCTCAATAAATGGAACCTCTGAAACAAGGTTTGAGTACAGCCAAAAGGGAAAAAGTGCCCTTTCATCATCTTCTTCATCTTCTCCCAATCAGTAATTTCGGATTTTCCCTGTCGCTCATGTGAACGCTTCAATTGTTCCCACCACGCAGAGGCTCTACCTTTAAGTTTGATAGCGACCAATTTTACTTTGACATGATATGAAACCTCCTTATATTCAAATATTTGCTCTACTTCATTCCGCAAATCAATAAATCCTTCAGCCTACAACGTACCAAAAAAATTGGGCAGATCCACTCTGAAATCGAGATCCACTTGACGACCTCCCGTTCACGATGCTTCCAAACTTGAGCACGATGGTGATACAGGTTTTAGAAACTGGTATAAAAATTGTGAACCTCCACATCATCATTACCGAACTCCTGCTCTGCTAAACATTGGGTTAACTCCGCAACTTGTCTCTGCAAATCTTCAATCATCACATCTTGAGTATTACGATCACGGTACGTCGGGTAGGATAGTGATTATTCTATTGGCTTGTTGTAGCAAATGATTCGCAAGAAGAAACGAAAGAAAACGCTCAAAAAACTAGAGAAAATACTTTGAAATCAACTCAATATTATTAATAATTCTGAATGACCAAAATTTACCCACAAGCTGGGTTAAATAGCTACAAAATACGAAATTATGGGAAAATTACCAAAAATGGCAAAATTCTGAAATTGCACCAGAATAAAATATTAACTAAAAGAAGTAGGTTGCCTAAAATTTGGCTCAATTCGAGTTTTCTAACATATGGAAAAAGGGAAACGAAATATTACCATAAATAGCAAAAAATAACTAAAAATTGAATTTCAGAAAGGAAAACAGCGATTTTGGGTTCGAAATTGACGCTCACTGAGCATAGTTGGTGGCCAAGACATGCGTGCCGAAGAGAGCTTTCCGGATTGGGGTCCTAATAGCGATTTTGATAACCGTAGCTAAAGTTATGGCCAAATTATAAAAAATGTGTTAAATTCCCCCAATCAAGGAAATAATTGTGATTCACTTCCCATCTTTGCCCCAATCCGCCATCTCGTGGTATCTCAGCACCATCATCATGCTATCTAACAAATCAACATCACTCGACTCAGATCCTCTTGCATCAATCGTCTCGGGTTGGAAAAAACTTGCCCTCGAGTTCGCAATAACTTCATCCGACTTCACAAAACAAGGGCTTATGTGTTACATTGAAGACATAAGAGGTCTTCAAACGGCTATGGAGGCACAACTTGTAAGCATTATCATTGATCTTCTGCAAAACTTCACAAGGTCCAATCTTCCACTCCTTTAGCTTATTGTACTCCCCAGCTCGAAAAACAATCACGAGTTAATACTGCCCAAACGAAATCACCAACATCAAACAACACTTGGTGCCGATGACTATTTGCCTGAGCCTTGTACTTAGTATTACTATCTTGTATGGATAGTGATATGATCCAGGAGTCGAGCCCGACGAAGGCAAGTGCGAGACGAGACCCGTTGATAGTCGATGGCGGACCAATGACGCGATCAAGGGCAAAGCAAGTGAAACAAGTGGTGGGATTGCTCGTTCAAGAAACCATTGATGGAACCATGTTCGGGACTCAAAATGGAGCAACTTTCATGTTCGGGTCGAATGCCGAATCAACTTGGATCAATTTGTTATCAAGCGACGAAAGCGGAGGCTGAAGACAACACCATGCAACTGCACAGGCAAAACCACATGCGGCCGCACACATGCATACCGAAAACCAAGAGTGTAATTTCAGTTGAACCATGTGACCGCATGGATTTACACCATGCGGCTGCACAGGCCAAAAATTTGGCGAATTTTCTAATTTTGGCAATTTTCCATATTTTGTTAGATTTTGATTCTTTTCCATATTTTGGAGATTATACTCGACTTTTGCATGATTTTTACCTAGTTTTTAGGTTTAGTATAAATAGGAGTTTCCATTCAATTGTTAAAAACCTTTGACATTATTGATATTGAATTAAAAGTGAGACGTATTGTCTTCTCTTCATCGTTCTTCATTGAATAATTTCGAATTTATCAAGTGATAATTTGTGGTGTTCAAACAATCGAATTTAATTCTTGGATTGCGTGATCAAGGGGTCTTTCAAGCGTCGTTCTTGATGGGTTTTTTGGTTCGACTTTCTTTTGGGTTAATCCTAAACTCTTGGATTAATTTGGCTTTCTTGGGTTCATCAATCTCGTTGTGGGTTTTATAGTCAACGTTGCTATGAGGTTCGCATCAGTTGGTATCAGAGCTTTGGCTCCAAATTAATTGAAGGTTATATCTTTTCTTTATTTATTTGGGTCTTTAATTTGATTTTTGGGATATTCATTTAGGTTCGAGTCTGTCATTCTTCTTTTGAGTCTATTCACATATTCATTTCAAAACATTCATCTATTCCACTTATTCAAGTCCTTTGAGTCTCGTGGTCTTTGATTAATATTCAATTTGTTTGAATTGCCGGTAAAACAATTGATTTAGTTCACTTGGTTCTTTGAAGTGCTTGGAGGGAGACTTTGAGTGGTAAAAGGCCGAGTGGTGAGTTTAATAGAAGGAAAAAGCCATAGTGATTGTGTTTCCGAGTGAAATCTTTGTGAGGCATAAAAAAAATTGTGTGATATGATGTCGAAAAGAGAAGGTTCTAATTCAAGCCGAAATGGTAATGACAACAATCCATCGGAGGACATGATAAGGAGGTTTGAAAGGGTACTTGGTGATGTTAGGGAGAAGTTGGATAGGCAAGGGGAATGGATGGCACAAATGGGTACTACAATTGCTAATCTTAGTCGGGGACAAGTGGAGATGTCTAATGCTAGGGGCCGGGTAGGCGTGAATCTAGGAGAGGAAGCCGGGATGAGTATCGTAGTGATGAGGATGATTTTGATGAAAATGACATTGATATGGGTTGAGCGAGACATAGGGGCGATAGGATGGAAAGACGGGGTAGAAATAACTTGGGAGATGAAGTAGATGGAAATTTGGGGAGTATTAAAATGACTATTCCGCAATTTAAGGGGAGAAGCGATCCGGAGGCATATTTAGATTGGGAAAGGAAGGTTGAGATGATTTTTGAGTGCTATAATTATTCGGAGGAGAAAAAGGTAAAATTGGCGATGCTTGAATTCGTGGATTACGTGATATCTTGGTGGGATCAAGTACTTACATCACGGCGTAGGGGTCGAGAAAGGCCAATTAGCACTTGGGATGAGTTGAAGATGTTGATGAGAAGGAAGTTTGTTCCGAGTCACTATTATAGGGAAATCCATCAAAAATTGCAAGGTTTGTATCAAGGATCGAAAAGCGTAGAGGATTATCACAAGGAGATGGAAATTCTTATGATTCGGGCTAATGTGGAGAAAGATCCGGAAGCTACCATGGCACGGTTCTTGAATGGGTTAAATCGGGATATTGCGAACGTTGTAAAGTTGCAACATTATGTGGAAATCGAGGACATGTTACATGTGGCAATGAAGGTCAGAGGCAATTGAAGAGGAAGGGGACGTCTAGGCAACCGTTAGGTACTTCGACTCCTAATCCAACATGGAAATCGAAGTGGGATGACAACAACAAAAACAGGGCTACACCTAGAGGTAAAAATGATTGGCAAAAGGGTAAGGATGAAAATGCTAGCAAACCAATATCAAAACTGGAGGCACAATCGTCGCGCAATCGGGACATCAAATGTTTTATGTGTTTGGGAACGGGGCATATTGCTTCTCAATGCCCAAACAAACAGGCGATGGTGTTGCGGGATAATGGAGAGATTGTGAGCGATAGTGATGGCGAGTTTGATGACATGCCGACGTTGGAGGGTGTTAGTGAAGAAGAAAAAGTTGAAGGGCCGGTTGGGGATCTATTAGTCACAAGTCGAGCTCTCACTACTCACGTCAAAGCGGATGACTTGGAGTTGCAACGGGAGAACATTTTCCACACTCGATGCCACGTCAACAATACGGTATGTAGTGTTATAATTGATGGTGGTAGTTGCACTAATGTAGCTAGCATATCTCTTGTAGAAAAATTGGGTTTAACATTGTTGAGACACCCGAGACCTTATAAATTGCAATGGTTGAATGAGAGTGGCGAGGTGAGGATGAATCGAAGAGTGTTAATTAATTTGTCAATTGAGAGTTATAAGGACGAGTTAGTGTGTGATGTGGTGCCAATGCAAGCGGGACATATTTTATTGGGGCGACCATGGCAATACGATAGGAAAGCTATGCATGATGGGTACAAGAATCGATATAGTTTCATTAAGGATGGAAGGACCATTACTCTTGTGCCATTAACACCGACGCAAGTCTATGAAGATCAATTAAAATTGAGAAGTGAGGAAGAGAGTTGAGCAAAAAAGTTAGAAAAAATGAGAGCAAATAGTGAGTTGGAGAAAAAGAGAGAAAATGTTGCGATAGCAATTAGAGAGAAAAAAAGAGAGCAATCACAATAGAGAAAAGAAAGAGAGTGCCCCGAGAGAAGAGAGAAAACACGAGCGAATTTCTTTGCAAACGAGACTGATTTGAGGAGGGCGGTAGTTGAGAGGAAAGAGATGATCTTGTTCATTTATAAGGAATCACTCCTCAATTTTGAGGAAACTAACCCACCCCTCCCTAGTTTGGCTAAGTCTTTGTTGCAGGAATTTGACGATGTATTTCCGGAGGATGCACCAAGTGGATTGCCGCCTATTCGAGGCATTGAACATCAAATTGACTTCATACCCGGAGCTGTCATTCCAAATTGACCGGCTTATCGAAGTAATCCCGAGGAGACTAAGGAGCTTCAAAGGCAAGTGGAGGAGTTGATAAGCAAAGGATACGTGAGGAAAAGCATGAGTCCTTGTGTAGTACCGGTTTTGCTTGTACCAAAAAAGGATGGAACATGGCGAATGTGTGTGATTGTAAGGCTATCAACAACATAACGGTAAAGTATCGTCACCCTATGCCTAGGTTCAATGACATGCTTGATGAATTACATGGTTCTTGCATATTTTCTAAAATTGATTTAAAAAGCGGGTATCATCAAATTTGTATGTGGGAGGGTGATGAATGGAAAACGCCTTTTAAAACTAAATATGGTTTATATGAATGGTTGGTTATGCCGTTTGGACTCACAAATGCACCTAGCACTGTTATGTGTTTAATGAATCATGTTTTACATGCTTTTATAGGAAAATTTTTTGTGGTTTATTTTGACGACATATTAATCTATAGCAAAGACCTAGGAGAGCATTTGAAACATTTAAAGTGTGTGCTAATTATTTTAAGTAAAGAACAACTCTATGCTAATCTTAAGAAATGCACATTTTGTATGGATAGAGTTATATTTCTTAGTTTTGTGGTTAGTGCTAATGGGGTAGAAGTAGACGATGAAAAGATAAAAGCTATTAGAGATTGGCCGAAACCTAAAAGCATAACGGAAGTTAGGAGTTTTCATGGTTTGGCTAGTTTTTATAGGCGATTTGTGAAGGATTTTAGCACTATCACTGCACCACTCACGGAAGTAGTTAAAAAGAGTGTAGGTTTTCATTGTGGTGATGAACAGGAACTTGCATTTAATACTATTAAAGGTAGATTGTGTGAAGCACCTGTTTTGGCATTACCTAACTTTGATAAAACATTCGAGATTGAGTGTGATGCATCAGGAATAGGGATTGGAGTAGTTTTAATGCTGGATCGGAGGCCTATTGCATACTTTAGCGAGAAATTGAGCGGAGCTGCTTTAAATTATCCTACATATGACAAAGAACTATATGCACTTGTTCGAGCTTTGGAGACTTGGCAACATTATCTATGGCCGAAGGAGTTCGGAATACACACCGATCATGAGTCACTAAAGAACTTGCGGGGACAAGGTAAATTGAACAAGAGGCATGCACGATGGATGGAATTCATTGAGACCTTTCCATACGTCATTTGGTATAAACAAGGTAAGGAAAATGTGGCGGCGGATGCGTTGTCTCGAAGGTACATATTGCTACTACTCTTGATTCTAAGTTACTTAGGTTTGAACATATTAAGGAATCGCATGAAAAAGATGTTGAATTTTCGAATATTTAATTTTCATGCATAAAAGGGGCGGTTGATAGGTTCTTTAGGCATGAGGGGTATTTATTTCGGGGAAATAGGTTGTGTTCCTAATTGTTCTATTCGAGAGTTGTTAGTAAGGGAGGCACATAGTGGTGGATTGATGGGACACTTTGGGGTTCAAAAGACTTTAGATCTATTGAAGGAGCATTTTTTTTGGCCTAAGATGAAAAGTGATGTTGAGCGAATTTGTAGTCGATGCATAGGTTGTAAAAAGACTAAATCTAAGGTTTTACCATAAGGTTTGTACACACCTTTACCTACACCTAGTGAGCCTTGGATTGATATATCGATGGACTTTGTTTTAGATTTACCTAGGACTAAGAGAGGCCGTGATTCTATTTTTGTGGTTGTAGATAGGTTCAGCAAAATGGTACATTTTATACCATGTCACAAAACTGACGATGCCACGAACATTGCTGACTTATTCTTTAAAGAGATTGTGCATTTACATGGGGTTCCTAGAAGTATAGTGTCGGATTGAGATGTCAAATTTTTGAGTCACTTTTGGAGAGTTTTGTGGGGGTAAGTTAGGCACTAAGTTACTATTTTCCACAACTTGTCACCCATAAACAGATGGGCAAACGGAGGTAGTGAATAGGACTATGACACAATTGTTACGCACAGTAATCAGTAAAAATTTGAAGAGTTGGGAGGAGTGTCTACCATTTGTTGAATTTGTATACAATCGAGCTGTTCACTCTACTACATCATATTCTCCATTTGAAATTGTATATGGTTTTAATCCACTAACTCCTTTGGATCTAATTCCTTTACCTGTGAATGAATGTGGTAGTTTAGATGGCAAAAAGAAGGCGGAATTGGTTAAGTCACTCCATGAAAAGGTAAAAGTGCAAATTGAAAACAAAAGTAAGTTGGTTGCGTCGAAGGCGAACAAAGGAAGGAAGTGCTTGACATTCGAGCCAAGAGATTGGGTTTGGGTACACCTTAGGATAGAGCGGTTTCCGGAGCACAGGAAGTCCAAGTTGCAACCGAGGGGCGATGGTCCATTTCAAGTGATTGAAAAGATAAATGACAATGCTTACAAGTTGGACCTTTCAGGTGAGTACAATGTTTCGGCTACTTTTAATGTATATGATCTCTCTTTGTTTGATGCAGGTTCAGATTCAAGGATGAATCCTTTTGAAGAAGGAAGGGATGAGCCCGACGAAGGCAAGTGCGAGACGAGACCCGTTGATAGTCGATGGCAGACCAATGACGTGATCAAGGGCAAAGCAAGTGAAACAAGCGATGGAATTTCTCGTTCAAGAAACCATTGATGGAATCATGTTCGAGACTCAAAATGGAGCAACTTTCATGTTCGGGTCGAATGTCGAATCTACTTGGATCAATTTGTTATCAAGCAACGAAAGCGGAGGCTGAAGACAACACCATGTGGCCGCATAGGCAAAACCACATGCGGCCGTACACATGCATACCGAAAACCAAAAGTGCAATTTCAGTTGAACCATGCGACCGCATGGATTTACACCATGTGACCGCACAAGCCAAAAATTTGGCGAATTTTCTAATTTTGGCAATTTTCCATATTTTGTTAGATTTTGATTCTTTTCTATATTTTGGAGATTATACTCGACTTTTGCACGATTTTTACCTAATTTTTAGGTTTAGTATAAATAGGAGTTTCCATTCAATTGTTAAAAACCTTTGACATTATTGATATTGAATTAAAAGTGAGACGTATTCTCTTCTCTTCATCGTTCTTCATTGAACAATTTCGAACTTATCAAGTGATAACTTGTGGCGTTCAAACAACCGGATTTAATTCTTGGATTGCGTGATCAAGGGGTCTTTCAAGCGTCGTTCTTGTTGGATTTTTTGGTTCGACTTTCTTTTGGGTTAATCCTAAACTCTTGGATTAATTTGGCTTTCTTGGGTTCGTCAATCTCGTTGTGGGTTTCGTAGTCAATGTTGCTACGGGGTTCGAATCAGACAGCTTCACCTGCTCATGGATACCTCGAAGATGTTTGGCCATCTTATTAGCTTTGTTATTGAAGCGACCCACACGTGGAATTTGAGCCAAATCAAGTACTTCGAATGGGTTCCGACCATAGACAATTTCAAAAGGACTCAATCCGATGGTTCTATTCCTCGACTGGTTATAAGCAAACTCTGCTTGAGGTAATGCCAAATCCCACTACTTCGATTTAGTCCCTGCAAGCTTCTCAAAAGATTTGTTAAACTCTGATTCATCACCTCAGTCTGACCATCTATTTGAGGATGGTATGCGCTGCTAAAATTCAACTTCGTTCCAAGTTTCTCGCATAAACTCCTCTAGAAATGACTCATAAATTTAGTGTCACGGTCAGAAGTAACCGACTCTGGAACACCAAGTAAGCGCACAATCTCTTTGAAATAAAGATGAGCAATTCAAGTAACATCCATTGTTTTCCGGCAAGCCACAAAATGAGCTACCTTTGAAAATCTTTCAACCACAACAATAGTGGAATCCATCGTTCACTGTGTATGAGGTAAGCCCAAGACAAAATCCATGCTAACATCAAACCAAGGAGCTTCAGGTGCGGGTAAGAGCTCCTTTAGATTGCTGACATACATAACACCGCTCCATATAATGTGCCACATCGTTGCTCAACTTGGGCTAGTAATAATCAGAAGAGATCAATGCCAACGTCTTGTCTCGCTCAAAATGTCCTTCCTTATGAAGTTTACTAATAATCTGCTACCTTAGTTAACAATCTGGAATGCATAACTGTAATCCACGAAATAGGTAACCATTATGTAAAATAAAATCATGTTGGTGATTATCAGTTATATCCTGAATTATCTTCCCAAATGAAGGATCTGCAGTATACATATCAGGAAATGCCTCAAATCCGACAATCTTGGTACTCATGGTGGTGAGGAGTAATGTGCGACAGCTCAATGCATTTGTTACTCAATTCAAACTCCCTGCTTGATGCCTTAGTGTGAAAGTAAACTCCTACAAGTACACCACCCACTTTGCATGTCACCTACTCGGCTTGTGCTAACCATTGATGTACTTCAGGGCTTTATGATTAGTAACAAGGATGAACTCCCTCTGTACCAGGTAATGACGCCAATGCTTCAGAGTCTAAACTATGGCATAGAACTCCAGGTCATAAGTGGAATATTTTTTTTCGATCCCAATAGCTTCTCACTGAAAAAGGCTATTTGACGCCCCTCCTGACTCAGAACACTACCAATACTAACTCTAGACGCATCACAGTTTACCTCGATCACCTTCTCAAAGTCTGGAAGTGCCACGACTGGGGCCTCCATCATCTTCTGCTTAACCAACTGAAAGCTAGCCTCTACCTTCTCGGTCCACTGAAAATCACGCACTTTAAGGCACTCTGTGATAGGAGCAATCAAGATACTGAAGTTTCTAATAAATCGGTGATAGAAGGATGCCAATCCATGGAAACTCCTTACATCGTGCAAAGTTTTTGGCTTGGGCCAATTCAAAACTGCCTCAATTTTGGATTGATCTGCATGAACACCATCAGTAGACACAACAAAATCCAAAAAAGTTACAGAAGTTGTGAAGAAAGAACACTTATTCTGATTGATGAATATGCGCTCTGTCCTCATTATATCAAAGATAGCACAAAGATGATTAAAATGTGACTACCATGTTGAACTATAAATAAGTATGTCGTCAAAATAGACTACCACAAACTTTCCCATGAAAGGCCATAAAACCTGATGCATAAACCCCATAAAAGTGTTGGGTGCGTTGTAACTCGAGGCAAAACAATGAAATTGGACAGAAGAGCGAGAAATTTTCTAACTTGGGCCTCATCAAAAGTTTGGGGGACTAAATCACTAAGTATCAAAAGTGATTTGGACATGATGCTAATGATTGAAAAAGAACAATAGGTAATTAAATGGTATTAGAAGATGAATGATCAAGAAGAAGTTAAATAAGGACCAAAAGAAATGAGGAATGAAGTATAGGGACCAAAGTGCAACACATGAAAAAATTTCATAACGGTGTACACATGGAGTTGAACTTCATATGTAGAATGTAGAAGTACTAGGTGGCGCGAGTAAGGAAGAATACCGTGCACGCAGGCATTTTTCGGAGAAAAATCGGGCAAATTCCTTTTCTGACACAAACTCTCATGAAAAGAAAATCCATCATGCTAAAAAACCTAGGGAGATGAACCGAATGCCTTCTTCTTCTTTTGGATGGCAAAAAAGAGGCTTGCAAGGAGAGAAAATCTAAGAGGTAAAGATCAACAACAATAATTGTACGAAGATTGACGACAATTGGGGAGAGAATTCACACAACACAACTAGTTTTTTTTTCTCTTATTCCCTACTTCTTCTCTATGTTCTTTATTGTGTATTTCATCATGTCAATCAATTCAATTATGAACTAAACTTTGAGATCTAGGGCTTGACATAACCTATTTGAGACATGTTTTGATTCCAATACAGTTATTTCCTTTGATTTTCCTGACATTTATTTATGTTGTTCTTGCTTAATGCTTTCAATTGCCTGGTCATCAATTGAATGATATAATGCTTTAAGTTTGGTGCTCAAGAGGGGGAAATTTAGGCCTGATTTAAGAATGACATAACCTAGAATTCGTAGGTTTCGAGAGAAAGTGCGAATCTTTGAGGCTAATTCATTTCAAGAACCAGATGTTTAATAATTTCTATATGTTTAATTCGGAATAGAGATATTGGAGTTAAAATATAGAGATAAATTCTATTTGGCACTCCAGAAAGGGAATTGAATTAATTTAGTATTCTTGCCTTTAAATTCGAAAAAGAATTGGTGGAAATAGCTATAGAGGTTGAAAAACATCGTCGAGAATATGGTGAAATCATTACCTAGGCATTCATATATTTGATCAAGTTTTTAGAAATTTCTTCACTTTACTTGCACTCTTTAATCCAGATATTTTAGTTTAATATAAAATCATCCGTTCAACATTTGATTGTCTAAATAAAGTGAAAAGCCAAAATCGTTATAGTACTCTGTCAAATTCAATTATCAATCCCTGTGGGTTCGACATTTTTTATTTTATCGATATACTACAAAATTTGACACCGTATACTTGTGGTAAAATCACATTACATAAAACATGTGATAAGTTTTTGGCGCCGTTGCAGGGGATTGATTCATTTGAATTTGATTGATATTATTACCAATTGGCTTTCATTTTAATTTGGATTTCTATCTTAACTTTAATTTTTATTTTTTACTTATTTTATTTGTCTTGTATTTATTTCAATAGCTTCTTTGTTTTTATTTTCAGCTGTTTATGCAAAGACCAAAAAATCTTGACTTACTACCTGTTGATCCTAAACTAGTACGTACGTTCCACTTTCTAAGGGGTATATAGAGAGGTGAACATGAAATTGTGGAAGAACGGGAGGCAAGAGCAGCTAATGAAGATAATCAACAAAGAGCTATTTGTGACTACGTCAGACCCATTGTCAATGACAATTACTCCGACATCGTATGCCCAGCTATTGCTACAAACAATTTCGAGGTTACTGAAGATGCAATTGAGGATCCAAATGCTCACCTGGGCTTATCTCTGGAAATTTGTGAAACAATGAAAATGAACGGGGTTACTGAAGATGCAATCAAACTTTGTATATTCTCTTTCTCCTTAAGGGATAAGGTAAAAGCCTGGTTCCAGTTATTACTATACAGGTCAATCACAACTTGGGATGACCTGGCTCAAAAATTTCTTACCAAGTACTCTCACCGTCCAAATCAGCTCAACTTCGAAGTGAAATTGGTTAGTTCCGATAACTTGACTTCGAGCCATTTTAGGAAGCTTGGGAAAGATTCAAAGATCTCCTTAGAAGATGTCCTCAACATGGATTTCAAAGATGGATGCAGATTGAAATATTCTGCAATAGCTTAAATGGGCAGACAAGAACTGTAGTAGATGCAGTTGCGAGAGGCACTTTAATGGCTAAAACAGTGAATGCAACATACCTCTTGTTGGATGACATAGCCACAAATAGTTACCAATAGCCAAGTAAGAGGTCAAGTGTAAAGAGAGCAACAAGACTTCACGAAGTGGATCCCATTACAGCATTAGCAGCTCAGGTTTCATCACTCATAAATCAAATAGCCACACTCACCACTCAAGGAAACTAACAGAAAGTAGATTCAGTTATGCCTACCTCTTCATCACACCATGAAACAGAGATAGCAAGTGAGCAAGCTCAATATGTCAACAACCGGAACTACAATTAGAGAGGAAACTACCCTTCTAATCACTATCATCCTGGGTTGAGAAATCATGAAAATCTATCTTATGGCAACAACAGAAACACACTTCAACCTTTACTTGGGTTCAGCACTCAGAATTCTGAAGGTAAACCATCATTAGAAGACATCTTTGGGACCTTTATCTCTGAAATAAGATATCGCTTCAACAAGGATGAGTCACATTTCGACAACATCAAAACGCATTTGTCCAACATTGGGGCTACAATGAAGAATCTTGAAGTTCAAATTAGTCAGTTGGCTACATCAATGATATCTCAGCAACATGGAAAATTTTCAAGTGATACGGAAGTCAACCCGAAGGAACACTATAAGGCTATTGTATTAAGGAGTGGTAAGCAAGTTGGAGGAATTGGACCCATAGAAGAAATCATTTCCACACCTAACAAGGAAGAAGAGCAAGTAGCAGCAGAGTAAGAAAATCAGACCAAGGGAACACAAAAGGATCACAGACCTTATTCGATATAATTCCGTGACAGCCCACCAATCATCAAACTAGCATTTCCATTCCCACAACATTTTCAAAAGAAAAAAAAATCAATGATCAATTTGCTAAGTTTTTGAAAATTTTCAAGAAAATTCACATTAATATTCCTTTTGCAGATGCTTTTGAACAAATGCCAAAATATGTGAAGTTTATGAAGTAAGTCAAAGAAATGGAAGTTGGAGGAGTTTGAAACAGTGAAATTTATAGAAGAATGCAATGCTATCCTTTAAAAGAAACTTTCCCAGAAGAGAAAAGATCCAACCAGTTTCACTATTCCCTGCACCATTGGAAACTCTTCTTTTGACAAAGCCTTGTGTGATCTTGGAGCAAGCATCAAACTGATGCCTTTATCAGTGTTCAAGAAGTTAGGCCTTGGGAAAGTCAAGCCAACAGTAGTGACTCTACAATTAGCTGATTGATCCCTCACATGCCCCCGAGGGATTATTGAAAACATGTTAGTAAAGATCGACAAATTTATCTTCCCAGCTAATTTTGTATTGGATATGGAAGAAGATCAGGAAATCCCATTGATCTTAGGTAGGCTATTTTTAGCAACAAGAAGAGCATTGATTGATGTATAAGGAGGGCATCTAACATTGAGAGTGAATGAAGAAGAAGTGAGATTCAACATCTACCAAGCAATGAAGTACGTAGATGACACTAACACTTGCCATAGAATTGACTTCATTAATCCTACTTTGAGAGAAGAGCAATTATGCATTGAGGACCCCTCAAAACAGTGTATGATGTTCAGTGCAACAAAGGATGACATAAAAACTTTTGAAAGGTACACATGAAGTAAGGATTTAGTTCATTGTATATTAGCTCTTGAATTTGCTCCAATTGAGGACAACCCGTCATAGTGTGAAGATATTAAGCAGTCAGTGGGATCAGATGTTAAAGAGAGTGATGCAAGCAGCAAAATTGAACTGAAGCGATTACCAAATCACCTTCGCTATGCATTCTTGGAGGACAATTCTACATCTCCAGTTATCATTTCTTCATCACTCACAAGGGACGAAGAAGACAAATTATTGAAAGTGTTGAGAGAACACAAGGCTGCCTTGGGATGATCCATAGTTGACATCAATAGAATAAGTCCTACAATTTGCATGCATAAAATTCTCATGGAAGATTCATACAAGCCATCCATTGAACATCAGAGAAGGTTAAACCCAGCCATGAAAGAAGTAGTTAGAGTGGAGATATTAAAGCTATTGAAGGTAGGTATTATATTTGCTATTTTAGATAATGAATGGATTAGTCTAGTACGGTGGTACCAAAGAAAGGTGGGATGACAGTAGTTAAGAACGGCAATAATGAGCCAATCCGAACAAGAATAATAGCTGGCTAGAGGGTATGTATTGATTATAAGAAGCTAAACAAGGCAACTAGAAAGGACCATTTTCCACTCTCGCTCATTGATCAAATGTTGGATAGATTAGCGGGCTACTCTCACTATTATTTCCTTGATGGGTACTCGGGCTACAATCAAATTGCATTAGTACTAGAAGATCAGGAAAATACAACATTCACCTACCCTTATGGAACTTTTTCTTATAGAAGGATGCTATTCAAAATATGCAATACACCGGCCACTTTTCAAATATGCATGATGGCCATTTTTGCAGACATGGTGGAGGACATCATGGAGGTATTTATGGATGGTTTTTCTGTGTTTGGTACTTCTTTTGATAACTGCCTGCACAATCTCTCGTTAGTGTTGCAACTCTACGAGGAAAAGAACTTGGTTCTTAATTGAGAGAAATGCCACTTTTTGGTACAAGAAGGAATTGTGCTAGGCCACCATGTTTCAGCAAAGGGGTTTGAAGTTGACGGGGCAAAAATTGATACAATAGCAAAGCTACTACCACCCACCAATGTTAAGGGCATTTGAAGTTTCTTGGGTCATGCTGGATTCTAGAAGATTTTTATCTAGGACTTCTCAAAGGGATGGTAGTACCAACTTGGGATCAGTCGTTTGAGGTTATGTGCGATGCTAGTGACTATGTAGTAGGGGCAGTTTTAGGACAAAGGCGCGACATGATATTTCGGACAATCCACTATGCTAGAAAAACCTTTAATGGAGCTCAATTGAACCATACCACAATAGAAAAAGAGATGTTAGCTGAAGTCTTTACACATGACAAATTCAGATCCTACCTCATTGGAACCAAAGTGATCATTTACACTGACCATGCTGTAATTTGATATCTATTTGAGAAGAAAGATGCTAAAAACTACTACTACAACAGTTTGATGTAGAGATTCGGGATAAGAAAGGTAGTCAGAATGTCATTGCAGATCATCTCGCACGATTAGAGAATGAAAATGTCGTGGATGAGAGTCTAATTCGAGAGACTTTTCTTGACGAGATCTTGTTAGCGGTGTCATCAAAGATCCCATGGTATGCTGATTTTGTTAACTATTTGGTGTCTAGAAGATAGCCACCTGAATTGACCTCCCATCAAAAGAAGAAATTCCTATACGATGTCAAGTCATATATGTGGGATGATCCAATACTCTTCAAGAGGTGCGTGGATAGAATAATTTGGCGATGTGTCCCTATGGAGAAGACACGATTTATTATGGAGACTTGTCATTCCTTACCTTATGGAGGTCATCTCGGTCCTACATGCACTGCTTCCAAAGTGTTACAATATGGATTCTATTGGCCAAATTTGTTCAAAGACTGTTATGTTTTTGTGAAGACATGTGACCGTTGTAGGTGTACTGGTAAAATTTCAAGACATCATGAACTGCCACTAACTAATATGCTCGTGGTGGAGTAATTTGACGTGTGGGGTATAGACTTCATGGGTCCATTTCTGCCATCCTTTTGTCAAGTATACATTCTTCTTGTAGTAGACTATGAATCCAAATGGGTTGAAGCCATTGCTACACCAACAAATGACGTGAAGATACTATTGAAGTTTCTACAAAAACATATCTTCACTTGGTTTGGCACGCCTATGGCAATAGCAAGTGATGAAGGTACACATTCTTGCAATAAGTTGTTCAATTCTCTTTTGGTTAAATATGATGTCAAGCACAAATTGGCACTTGGTTATCACCCAATCAAATGGGCAAGTAGAGGCATCCAACAAAGAGATTAAGCAGATTTTGGAAAAGACAATCAACACCAACCGCAAGGACTGGTCCTTTAAACTAGATGATGCTCTTTGGACATATCAGACTGCCTTTAAAACACCAATTGGAATGTCACCCTAACATTTGGTATTCAGAAAAGCTTGTCATCTACCAGTGGAATTGGAGTATAAAGCTTACTAGGCTGTGAAAAAGTTGAATTTAGAAATGAAATTGGCCGGGCCACAACCCACTTGTTGCAGCTAGATGAACTAGAGGAATTTTGGAATGATGTCTATGAAAATGCAAAAATATACAAGGAACAAACAAAAATGTGGCATGACTAAAGAATTTTAAGGAGGGAATTCAAGCCAGAGGAATGAGTCCTTTTATTTAACTCTCGCTTGAGACTCTTTCCGGGTAAGCTTAAATCACGATGGTCCGGACCGTTTGTGATTCGTAAGGTGTTCCCTTATGGTGCAATAGAGCTAGTGAGAAAGGATGGGTCTACCTTCTAGTCAAATGGACAATTCCTTAAGCATTATTATGGAGAGGACAACCAAGATGTGGAAGAAACTATCCTCAAAGGACCCACTTAAAGCCACATCCATGTCCAGCTAAAGACGTAAAAGAAGCGCTTCCTGGAAGACAACCCAAACTTTCTTCCCTCTTATTTCTTTTTATCTTTTATTTATTTTCTTGTTATTATTGTTTTAATCTAGGATAGTTTAGTTTAGTTTATTTTATATTATTTAGGAACCATGATCCATAGCCCTAAGGTCTCATAGTACTTCAGTTCGTTGTTATATTTTCGAGCTAAGTAACACTTGTTCTGGGTATTTAACGTTTACATTTTGATGTTAGGAACATTATATCATGGAATACACAAACTAACAGTAATAACAAGAAAATGAAGCAAACCTCAAATTTGGAGAAAGGTTCAAGGAAGGTCAATTCACATTCAGGATGATTGTACCAAATCGTTGTTGGCAATTCAGATAATTTAGGGACGTTTTCCTTCTTTTCTTTTAATTTCACATTGGGGATAATTTTTAATTTAAGTTTGGGGGTGGGGAAGAGAAATTGTCTAAATGCCTATAGTAATTTTTTTGTTATTTTATGTGTATGTGCCTAATTGGTTGTGTGTGTGGCTTAAAAAAAATAAAATATTATGCTGACGCACAACCGCCAACTTGTGGCCTCGCGACCAAACGAGCAGGGGCTAAAATGCCCCAGTCGCGTGTGAGGGTTGGGTTTTAAAAACCAACACAAGCCGGCCCCTTTCTCTCGAAATTTTTAGTGGCTTCAACCATATTTCACCTAAGTTTTCCCCAAATTCTTGTGGACATTGACATTCTAGCAACATATAACACTCCTTGTCACATATTTCACGCTCTAATCTATAAAATTTTGAGAATTCGAGGTACAATACCACATCTTCAAGGGTTTATGTGTTTTGCTATTTGCCTTATATTCTTGCATCCTTCTAACTATTCTCAATTAATTTGGAGGTGGGCTTAGATAAATCTTGATTTGATTGATTGTGTTGGAGGAATTGGAGAATTAAAAGTATCCATGTTGAACGTGTACACTCATGTCTTGAAGTTCACCCATCACGTGTTTGATGAATTGTCCCTAAAGCATTGTTGTTTTAATTTTCGCATGAATTTTGTGTAACACATAGAATATATATACAGAACCATTTTCGTGTGGTTAACCTACCTACAATCCTCAAGAGCAAGTTTGCTATATCCTTACAATTTCGAATTATTTTTACACTCTTGCGTTTTGTTGGAGATTTTCAAGTTCAGTTGGAGTATGGGCATTGTTGTATGGTGGTTAGTGAATCTCTTGTGGAATATTTGGATTGTACATTAGTAAATTGAAAATTTCACCACTTTCTAGACCTATGCACGTAAGGTGTTCGACTGATTGTCTTAGTGGAATTTTTGTTTGAATTTTTGCATGATTTTCATACATCATATACCACATATATTCATTGACACTTTTGAATTGTTGCACTCTTCATCTCGTGAGTATTTCATTAAAATTGAAAACTACTAAACATCAACCTATCTTGCTCTTTCATGCTTGTTTTACTATATCATGTTAGTAATTGCCGTTTCTCCAACGTGTTAACAGATATGGCCCCAAAATGAAAGACTGCTCCTTCCACCTCCAAAGGAAAGGAAAAGGTCACAAGATCTTCTAGCACAACCCGAACAAGACTTGACGATGGGGATATGAGAAGGTTTCTAAAAATTGAGCATAAAGTCAGATTTGACAATGTGGTCCCAAGATGGAAAGTTTGGCCAGAACGTCAAGTAATATTGGAAGACTTTTGGGGGTTTGAATTAACTCGGTTAATTCGATTAGCAGGTTGGGAAAAAGTTGTGGACGAATCTCGTAAGGTTTACCCTAGTGCAGGAGTTCTACGCCAATTTTAATACAGATTTGGACACTCTGGGGACTGAGCACATGCATCAGACATGGATTTGAGACAAATGGATAATGTTCTCTCCCAAAATGATTCGGCCTACTATGAAATCACTCGAGATAATATTGTGCCAGTGCTAAAGGATGCAAACATGCTAATCATCGCGCTGATGCTATATGGGAGAGAAGGTGCATGGCCAGTCTTGGGACATGACTTTGAGTACTGACACCTGATAGATTCTATTGTAATTTTGTATAAATTCATCACTCACAACATTGATCCAAGTTCACGTCGAACCATTATCAATCAGCCCAAAGCCATTCAATTTTATCATCTTGCACGTAGGTTTAAGATTGACTTACGATCTTTGATTTATGATCTCATATACTTTGTGGCAATGAATACCAACTTGAGATATACTTTGATCTTTCCTAGTCTTATTACTGGCATATGTCATGCATCGAGGATTCAATTTCTACCAGGAGAGTTACCGACAAGAGCTGTTGTTCTAATTAATACTTTGTCAGCTACCAAGGCATGGCAATCAATTAGGCTATAGAGATCGCGATGCGTATAGCAATAGGACCAGGAGGATCCAGAGGCAGATGATGACATTCTACACCCCGTAGAGCCAGAGCCCGTACCTGATTTGCAAATTATGAAGCAGTTGTTTGCTGGTCTGATAGAGACGAACTTGACATTGCAGGGTATGGAGCAAATGATGACTGCTTCACAAGCTAGGGAACATGCCCGAGATGACAGGGAGCATGCTAGGAATATCAGGCTGCAAGCTATGGAGTGAGATATCAATCGGCTCTCGAGTGACATGTTAACATTGCGTAGGGAGCATGACCTCATGGGGAGACGATTAGATAGATGCACAAGATGGGTTGAGGATATGCACATTAGAAATGAGGCCATATATAACAGATTGATGGACATGAATACAAGGGACGAGGTCATGTATAACAGGTCGGAGGATACACATAGACAAATTAGTCAGTTATGTGCTTTGATGCAAGACCTCTCTAGATCCACTCATCAGGCACCATCTACATCGGATCCATCTGGTTCAGGAATTTTTATGCCATTTAATCCACCGCCCACAAATTGATACTAGGGGAGTCTCTGATTCCTTTTTGTCCTCACTTCCTGTTTTTACTTGCATTATTTCTTAAAATTGGGGACAATGTTTAGTTCAAGTAAGGGGTATTAGAGTGTAGTGTATATTTCTAATTGCCTAATTTCCTTTCCTTTTGTATGATTTGTGTGCAACTTTTCTTTTGTTTGTGTACATTGTAAAAAATGAAAAATAAAAAATAAATTTATATCGTGTTTTGTATGCTTGTGTGAGTTAGATAGCCTTGCTAGCAATGATGTTTACTATTGAGAACATGCATTGGTCTATGAATTGTGGACAAATTATGTGTGTGAGTCAAATTTTTACTTACTCATATGAAGCGAAAATTATTTTGCACGCGAGTTAATTGTACCGTTGCTCGTGAATAGGTAGATCATGTTTATAGATTCTACTAGAGAATTTAGATTTTTTAAACCCAAACAATCATTAAACATCAGTGTATCCTTAACCAAATCTAAGATGTTTGGAAGATTGTATTGTTGTGGAGAAACATGGAGATAAAGGTGGATTGCGTGTGTGCCAACTTTTTACATAGATTGTCTGAGGCTAATAGGATGAAAATTGGGTGAAAACCTTAAATTAGAGATTGATTTTCGAGAATATGTGCTTAATAAGGAACATTGCACTAAGCATTGAAAAAAATAAAATAAAAAAATAAAAAATAAAAAATAATAATAAAGATCCCAATGAGGACAACTTAATAATCTCATTGTGAATCGTCTCTTCATAGCCTTTATGATTCAAATGATTAAGCCTGTAAGGGCTTAAAACCTGATACCCTAAAGTTATTTGATTTGGGAGTCATTACCTAAAGCTAGCTACAAGAGTCATATAGAAAGTTTAAGGGAGGAACGTCCACACAAGGGTTGAAAAAAAAAAGCATTGCTTAAGCCCTGAACACTAATTTTAGAGGATTTGACCTTTTAACAAGAGGTTAGTAACTTTGTTAATTCTTAGAGGTTGAAGCAGTAAAAAAACAAAAAAAAAGGAGAATCCTCATTTGTTAACATGTGGAACTGCAATTAGTATAATAATCTAACCAAACTTGAGCGGTGTAAGAGATTAGTACTTAAGATTATACCACGAGAAAGAGAAAAGAAAATAAGGTTGGTGGTGTGTGAATCCCATAAGCAAAGTAAGGAAATAGTTGACTTTTAATGATGGAGTTTGGATCAACTTATTCTTGTATAGCGTTGCACTTTTCTCTACATACACACACACACACACACCCCCATTTTACAATGAATATATAAGAATTTTAGATTGTACATTATAACTTTGAAGTGATTCATAGAGTCAATGTTATGGCTTCAATTTTGAGTTATGAAGGTAAGATACCTAAAGAAATTTGTTTTAAGTAATTTTGCGTGTTTTAGCTGTGTTGTTTGAATGTTAATGATTTTTTCAACCTGACTTCTGTTTGAGGACAAACAATTGTTCAAGTTAGGGATAATTGATAAGTGTACTTTATACACTTATTTCATTCATTAATCTAGAGCAATTTTTGTTATTTAGGATGAATTGATGCTTAACTTCATACATATTTCGTTTGTTAGGTGTAACTCAAGGCAAAACAATGAAATTGGATAGAAAAAGTGGAAATTTGCTAACTTAGGCCTAATAAAAAATTTGGGGACTAAATCGCAGAGTATCGAAAGTTGATTTGGACATGATGTTAATGATTGAAGAAGAGCGAGAGGCAATTAAATGGTATTAGAAGACGAATGATCAAGAAGATGTCAAATATGGACCAAAAGGAACGAAGAAAGAAGTATAGGGACCAAAGTGCAACACATGAAAAAATTTCATAATGGCACGAATGCGCAGGCCAAAACTCTCACGCGCTCACGGAGTTGAACTTTATATGCAGAATATAGAATTACTAGGCAGTGCTTGCAGGGGAATTTTTTGGAGAAAAATCGGGCAGATTCCTTTTTTGACACAAGCTCTTATTGAAAGAAAATTCATCATGCTAAAAAACCTAGGGAGACGAATAGAACGCCTTCTTCTTCTTTGGCAAAAAAGAGGCTTGCAAGGAGAGAAAATCTAAGAGGCAAAGATCAACAATATTAATTGCAAGAAGATTGACGACAATTGGGGGGAGGGGGGGGGGGAGAATTCACGCAACACAACTAGTTTTTTCTCTTATTCCCTACTTCTTCTCCATGTTCGTTATTGTGTATTTCATCATGCCAATCAATTCAATTATGAACTAAACTTTGAAATCTAGGGCTTGATGTAACCTATTTGAGACATGTTTTGATTCCAAGTTTTGATTCCAATACAATTATTTCCTTTGATTTTCTTGACATTTATTTATGTTGTTCTTGCTTAATGCTTTCAATTGCTTGGTCAACAATTGAACGATTTAATGTTTTAAGTTTGGTGCTCGAGAGAGGGAAATTTATACGTGATTTAAGAATGACATAACCTAGAATTTGTAGGTTTTGAGAGAAAATGCAAATCTTTGAGGCTAATTCATTTTCAGAATTAGATGTTTGATAATTTCTATATGTTTAATTCGGAATAGAGATATTGGGGGTTAAAATATAGAGAAATTCTATTTGGCACTCGAGAGAGGGGATAGAATTAATTTAGTATTCTTGCCTATAAATCCAGAAACGAATTGATGGAAATAGCTATAGACGTTGAAAAACATTGTCGAGAATATGGCGAAATCATTCCCTAGGCATTCATACATTTGATCAAGTTTTAGAAATTGCTTCACTTTACTTGCACTCTTTAATCCAAATATTTTAGTTTAATATAAAATCATCCATTCAACATTTGATTGTCTAAATAAAGTGAAAAGCCAAAATCATTATAGTACTCAGTAATATTCAATTATCAATCCCTGTGGGTTCGACATTTTTTATTTTATCAATATATTACAAAACTTGATATCGTACACTTGCAGTAAAATCATGTTACATAAAACGTGTGGCACATATTAAGCTAACTCATAAGATGTGTGAAGACAAAGAGTTGTCCGTTTAATGATTAGGGAGTTGTATGGAGATACAGATGATAATAGTATTTATCCAAATGTTTTATTAAGACTTGTTGAGTACACTCAAGGTTTTAATATAATAAATGGGATCCCAACCCACTGAGAGTCAAGTATTGATTTCATAAATTTTTTGAGAGGGTCATAAATTTGAGTTAAATAGTGGAAGCATAATTAATTTAATAAAAGTCCATGTTAAATTAATTGATGCATTATATATATTATTCCTTTTCTTTTCATCATTTATATATTGAATTTTGAGTAACCATATGTATTTGAGAGGCATACTAGATGCCAACAACTAAACCAGATTTTCTTGATTGGCACTGCAATCTGAGAATTGTTTTTAGGCATAAGAAAATTGGTTATGTTCTTGAGTAGCCCTTTCTAGAGACACCTGCTGATGACTCGATTAGGGAAGAGGTGGCTATTATAATAAACACGGTGATGACAATACTACTGTAACATGTGTGATGTTTACATTACGTCATCTGGTTATAAAAGCAACTTGAGAGTATAGATGCTAACGCATGATTTTTCATTTCTAAGAGTTGTATGATAATAATCATGTGTGGAAGGATATCAGACTTCAAAGAAACTATACCAATGTGAAATGATAGAGGAATCTTAAATCAGTGCTCAGGTACTGAAGATGATTGACACTAAGAAATGTCTCAATTGAGTTCAATCATGAACTACGAACTAAGTATTGACTTAGCTTTGCAATCTCTGTCAGAGAGTTATTCATACTATTTATAAATTATGATATGAATAAACTCGAATGCACACTCATTAAGTTGCTTAAACCTACTTAAGCCTGTTATGCCTAATATCAAAATTACAAGTGGGCAAGCTATTGGTTCCTTGAAAGATATTAAGAGGAAGTCTAAAGGGGCTTTAAGAAAGCATTCAATATGGCTAATACGGTCAAATGAAGGCCAATACCAAATCTAATGAAAGGTCATTGGAAGAAATATTTCAAGGCTGACCTCTACTTTATAAGTTTCTTAGGTATTTGATACTAAATGTGGATCTCATATTTATATAAATATATAGAAATAAAATAGAAGTAGACCACTGCGAAAGGGAGAAGTTGACCTACAAGTTGAAGATGAACAAAAGTTGATGCATTACCTATAGCAGCATACGTCTTGCTATTGCCTTTAAGCTTAGTATTCGAATTAGAGAAATGTTACTTTGTACCCACAATAAAATGCGCTTCATGTTCGAACATGAATTGTTTCAATGTAAAGGACAATTGTTGTTCCTATTTATCTTGATTGAGATCATAATGGTTTTAGTAAATTACAAAATGATATTTATTTTCTAAATATTAAGCATTCTATAATGAGTATAAAAGTTAAGAGGCTGAATAATATCTAAATCTGGCATTACAGACTTGGTCGTATCGATGAAATGCAATTCCAAAATTACATAGAGATATATGCATGGAGTCAATTGATTTTGAATCATTTGACAAGTACAAATCATGCCTGTTTGGGACAATGACCAAATCTCCTTTTACTTGAAAATGAGTAAGTCTTTATAAATATTGGCATAATACATAGTGATGTATATGGACCCATATCAATTAATGTGAGATGAGGTTTCTCTTATATCACAAATGATCATTTATACTTGACGAAATTCAAGCATGAAGTTCTTGAAAGGTTCAAAGGATTCAAGCTACAAGTAGAGAAACAAATAGGTAAAGTTACCCTCACACTAAGATTCGATCAAAGTGAGAATATTTTAAAGATAAAATTTTAGATTATCTAAAAGAGAATGAGATTCTCTTGTAGTAAACTTCTCCATATTCAAACTTCTCCATATTCATTGCAACATTGTGGTGTATCTAAACGGAGGAATCGTAAACTATTAGATATAGTCCAATTAATAATGAGCCATGTAAATCTCCCAAAATCATTTTGGGGTCATGCACTGACTGTAGTATGCTATAAATTAAATCATGTCTCATCTAAGTTGGTTAACAGAACTCCATACAAGCTATGGAAAGGCAATAGTCCCAACTTATCTTATATGAAAGTTTGGGACAGTGATGCTTATTTGAAGCATATTGAATCGGATAAACTTGAGTACATATATCCGATAAATACATATTTGTGGGATATCCAAAACAAATATTTGGATATTAATTCTATTATCCCATTGAGAAGAAAGTCTTCTTCTCACGAAATGTCTTCTTAGAGAAAATATTTATTCTAGGAGAGGACAATGAGAGTAAAATAAAACTTGAAAGAGTTCAGGAGTCCACAGATATAGTAGACCAAGTAGATGAATCTGAGTTTGATCCCACGATGATGAACACACTCTTGATCAGGAAGTAGAGAATCCTGAGGATATGACAGCTCCATTTAAATCTAGTAGTATCATTTGATCTTCAAGAAGGTGAGAATCCACGATTATTAATTAGGTATTATTAATCGAGGATGATGAACCTACTAATTATGTAGAAGCAGAGTCAAGTATTGACTCAAATAGATGTCAGGAGGCCATGGAATCCGAAATGAACTCAATGTATGACAAGAAGGTTTGGACCTCGATCGATCTTCCTGATGGAATAAAATCTATATATTGTAAATGGTTTACAAGGAAAAGATTGATGTGGACGGGAATAACCATACATACAAAGCAATACTAGTAGCAAAATGTTAAATGTTGACCTTGGTGAAACCTTTCGCCTTTAGCCATGCTAAAGACCATTTGGAGCTTGGTTGCAATAATTACATACTGTGACTATGGGTTAAAGTAAGCCTCTTGGAGCTGAAATCTTTGGTTTGATTTCATCAGATATGAAGACAAATTGTGTGTTTAAGACATATTATTAGTAAGAAACGACATCCCTATATTTCAATCATTGAAATAATGGTTGTTAAAGTATTTTTCATGAAAGATATGGGACAAGCAACATGATCGATAGAGATAGATCTAGAAGATTGCTTAACTCATCCTAATCTTCATAGATAAAATCTTGACAAGATTTTATATGAAAAAATTTGTTTACTCTTAAATGGTGTGTTGGAAAGGAGCCAAACATGAAATAACCATTGGTTCAATAGCAGAAACCTAATACATGATTGCTTCAGAAGTGGTAAGGATTTGCAATGTGGATCAAGATGTTTATTAATGAACATAGAGTAGTTCCTAACGATCACGTGCCATTGTATTGTGATAACAATAGAGCCATCGCCCAAGCAAAGGACTAAAGTCTTATCAATGATCCAAACATGTATTAAGATTGTATAATCTTATCAGAGAGATAATATATAGAAATGACGTAAAGAGAAGAACTAATTCTCATAATTAATAATATTGCAAATCCATTGACAAAGAGTTGTCGTAGTATCAACATGATCATTATGTAGCTTTTTATGATATTAGATACATAAGTGATTGGATCTAGTGCAAGTGGAAGTTTGTAAGTATTATGCCATAGGTCCAATCGACTTTGGACATAAACGCTTTTAATATATAGTTGATGCGAGTTATGACAAATTTATTATTTAATTAATTAATATCCAATTGAATTAAACAATGGAGCCCATATATTCAAATCTTAGTAATCTTTTAATCACAAGAAAATGTGATTTTGAGATACAAATTACATATGATTGAATATTAAATCATCTGTGGTCGTAAGTAATGATGACATACAGATATCGTTATTACGGATAGACTATCACACGTGGCATTTTTTACTTGTGAAGTAAATAGCTGATCTTACAAACTAAATTGTAGTGACACTTGAATGAATACGTGGATGTTTTGTTATAGAACAAAACATTGGAGACCCGTTGAGAGATTCCACATGGATAACTATCTGAGTATCAGTAGTTAATCTCTAACGTTCGGTAGTAGGATTGGTCCTTTGACTTGAGGTCAACATAGTGCCTTATACGAGGATAGTCATGCTTTGACGGTGTTGGATGTTGCTTTGTCAAGGGCCGCTAATATGACATCATTCAGGTATGTCAAGACTCCTATGAAGGATGTGAATAACTAATATAGGATTTGTCACTCTTAGATAGTAAGAGGTTATGATCTGCATTTCATTTCATTCAATTAAGTCAATAACGAAATTCCTGGTTTTCGACTTATCTTGACTTAATAGTAGAGTGAAAGATATGATCGATAATCAAGATTGACACATTTCCATATCTCGTAATTGATCGGATCATATTAACAAAGGGATTATAGTTTCCCGTCACATGTATTGCCTTGACACATTACTAGATGTCAATCTAGGATAGCAAGTGTGAATTGGTGATAAATTAAAAGAGTGTTTTAATTAATCAATTTTGATTAGATCAAAATAGTATTTCACATCGTTAGACATCGCGGGAACCTGATTGGTCGCACACAAAAGGAGAACTAGAAGATTGTGATTTGTCAATTAATTAACTAACAAGCAATAGATAAATTAATTAATTGGGTTGCTTATTTTTAAACCTAGATTAATTGATTCATTGACTAAATTTAATTAGATGGGTTAATTAAATATTGGACTGGGTCAGGTCAAGCCCATTTGGGCTGATATAAATATGACTAAGATTTTCAAAATTTGTACAAAATTCATTATTCTTGCTAGCACCAGAAGAAAACCCTAATCCTACAATCTTGTTCTTTGTGTGGATCACAGCTGTGGATGGCAGATCATGGTTGCTGGAACGAAAGAATAGCAAAGAAGTTTGCAGACTCAAAGCAGGAATTGCAAAAGGAGTTTGCAGATCTAGAGGTACAATTTTTATCATAATTCCTATCTAAATACAAAAATGAATCCTAGTTGGAATTGAAATCCGTTTTTATTTCCCACACAGATTCCCAACACAAGGTAGGCCCATGCTTAGTTTATTCATCAACTACGCCACAATCAAACAACCAATTGACCCAATACAAAACTAAGCTTTCCACTTTCAATTGCCAAAGTGATTACACACTTAGGAGACTACAAAGGCTACTAATAACTCAGTGATAATCACCATAAAGGTAGAAGTTAAGGAAGAAAGTGGCAAGGTAGAGAAGTAGAAGAAGCAGAGGTCAAAATCTCACAAAGTGAAGTAAAGAGAGGCGCACGATTACTATGGAAACAGGTAGGAGACCCAATTATATTTAACCAATTAGCCTAAATAAGGTAAGTTACACTCGGGTAGCAGATGGGTCAAGTAAAGGCCCAATTAATAGACAAATGGGCTGCCAAGTGAAACCTCTCATTTTGACGCTGGGTAGGATAGTGATTATCCTATTGGCTTGTTGAAGCATATGATTCGCAAGAAAGAAACGAAAGAAAGCACCTAAAAACCATAGAAAATACTTTAAAATCAACTCAATATTATTAATAATGCAGAATAACCAAAATTAACGCACAAGCAGGGTTAAATAGCTGCAAAATACGAAATTATAGAAAAATTACCAAAATGGCAAAATCTCGAAATTACACCAGAATAAAATATTAAATAAAACAAGTAGGTTACCAAAAATTTGGCTCAATTCAAGTTTTCTAACATATGGAAAAAGGGAAGCGAATACCATAAATAGCAAAAATTACCTAAAAATTGAATTTTGGAAAGGAAAATAGCAGATTTTGTGCTCAAAATTAATGCCCACCATGCATATCTAGGTGTCCATGATGTACGAAGTCGAAGAGAGCTTTTCAGATTGGGGTCATAATAGCAATTCTAATAGCCGTAGCCAAAGTTATGGCCAAATTACCAAAGACGTATCAAATTTCCCCAATCAAGGAAATAATTGCGATTCACTTACCATCTTTGCGCCGATCCGCCATTTCATGGTATCTCAGCGCCATCATTATGCTATTTGACAAGTTAGCATCACTCGACTCAGATCCTCCTGCATCAGTCACCCCGGGTCGGAAAGAACTCACCCTCAAGTTCACAGTAGCTTCATCGGACTCCACAAAACAAAGGCTTAGGTGTGTTACATTGAAGATGTCAGAGATCTTCAAATAGCTAGAGAGACCTGTAAACATTATCATTGATCTTCTACAGCACTTCACAAGGTCCAATCTTTCGCTCCTTTAGCTTATTGTACTCCTTAGCTAAAAAACGATCACGAATTAATACTGGCCAAACAAAATCACCGACATCAAACAACACCTAGCATCGATGACTATCTGCCTGAGCCTTGTACTTAGTATTACTATCATATATGGATAGCTTCACTTGCTCATGGATACCTCGAAGATGTTTAGCCATCTCATCAGCTTTGTTATTGAAGTGACTCGCACGTGGAATCGGAGCCAAATCATGTATCCCAGATGGGTTCCGACCATAGATAATTTCAAAAGGACTCAATCCGGTGGTTTTATTCCTCGACCGGTTAGAAGCAAACGCTACTTGAGGTAATGCCAAATCCCATTGCTTTGGTTTAGTCCCTGTTAAGCTTCTAAAAGATTTCTCAAACTCTGATTCACCACCTCAGTTTGACCATCTATTTAGGGATGGTATGCGCTGTTAAAATTCAACTTCGTTCCAAGTTTCTCCCATAAACTCCTCCAGAAATGACTCATAAACTTAGTGTCATGGTTAGAAGTAATTGACTGTGGAGCGCCATGTAAACGTACAATCTTTATGAAATAAAGATGAGCAATCTGAGTAGCATCCATTGTCTTCCGGCAAGCCACAAAATGAGCCATCTTTGAAAATCTGTCAACCACAACAAGAATGGAATACATTGCCCACTGTGTGCGAGGTAAGCCCAAGATAAAATCCATGCTCACATCAAACCAAGGAACTTTAGGTACGGGTAATGGCGTGTATAATCCAGTATTAGTAAGAGCTCCTTTAGACCGCTGACATACATAACACCGCTCCACATAATGCCCCACATCACTGCTCAACTTGGGCCAGTAATAATCAGAAGAGACCAATGCTAATGTCTTGTCTCGCCCAAAATGTCGTTCGTTATGAAGTTCACTAATAATCTGCTGCCTTAGTGAACAATCCGAAATGCATAACTGCAATCCACGAAATACATAACCATTATGTAAAACAAAATCATGTCAGTGATTATTAGTTACCTCCCGAATTATCTTCCTAAATGAAGGATCTGCAGCATACATATCAGGAAATGCCTCAAATCTGACAATCTTGGTGCTCATGGTGGTGAGGAGTAATGTACGATGGCTCAATGCATCTGCTACTCGATTCAAACTCCCTGCTTGATGCCTTAGTGTGAATGTAAACTCTTGCAAGTACGCCATCCACTTTGCATGTCGCCTACTCAGCTTGTGCTGAACATTGATGTACTTCAAGGCCTCATGATCAGTAACAAGGATGAACTCCCTTGTACCAGGTAATGACGCCAATGCTTCAGAGTCTGAACTATGGCATAGAACTCCAGGTCATAAGTGGAATAATTTTTCTTCGATCCCAATAGCTTCTCACTGAAAAAGGGTACTGGACGTCTCTCCTAACTCAGAATACCACCAATACCAACTCCAGACACACCACAGTTTACCTCGAACACCTTCTCAAAGTTCGAAAGTGTGAAGACTGGGCCTCCGTCATTTTCTACTTAACCAACAAAAAGCTAGCCTCTGGCTCCTCAATCCACTAAAAATCACACCCTTTAAGGCACTCCGTGATATGAGCAATCAAGGTACTGAAGTTTCTGATGAACCGGTGATAGAAGGATGCCAATCCATGGAAACTCCTAACATCGTGCCAAGTTTTTGGCTTGAGCCAATTCAAAACTGCCTCAATTTTGGATTGATCTGCATGAACACCATCAGTAGACACAACAAAACTCAAAAAAGTTATAGAAGTTGTGAAGAAAGAACACTTATTCTGATGGATGAATAAGCGCTCTGTCCTCATTACATCAAAGACAGCACGAAGATAATTAAAATGTGACTCCCATGTTGAACTATAAATAAGTATGTCGTCAAAATAGATTACCACAAACTTCCCCATGAAAGGCCATAAAACCTGATGCATAAACCTCATAAAAGTGCTGGGTGCTTTGGATAGTCCAAAGGGCATGACCATCCCCTCATACAATCTATGCTGTGTCTTGAACGCGGTCTTCTCCAGGCATGATTCTGATATGGTGGTATCCGCTTTTAAGGTCAATTTTTGAGAAGACCTTAGAACCGGACAATTGATCCAACATGTCATTTAGGCAAGGAATTGGAAACCTGTACTTCACTGTAATCCTTTTAATTGCCCTACTGTCAACACACATATGCCACGACCCATATTTCTTTGACACTAGTAGAGCAGGAATTGCACAAAGACTCATACTCTCACGAATGTAGCCCCTTTCCAATAATTCTACATCTGTCGCTGCAACTCTTCAGCTTCCTTGGGACTGAGGCAATATACTGGTCGATTTGGTAGACTTGACCCCGAAATAAGGTTGATTTGATGTTGAATGTCCCTCATAGGTGGTAATCCTGAAGGAAGATCCTTCGGCATCAAGTCAGAAAACTCCAATAGTAGTTGCTGCACTTCTGCTGAGAATTCTGAATCCACATTCACTGCACTATTTTCACGAGGCATTAAAGCATAAACTATTTTTTCACGCCCAACCTCAACAAAGAACCTAGACATAGAAAGTAGATTGGTGTTATTAATTACCAGGACAGGGATGTTTTCTTCCTTGCGAGGCGCCAAAACAATTTTCTTTCCTTTGATGCCAAGAGAATAAGTATTCTTCTACCCATCATGGATAATGCTGCGATCATAATGCCAAGGTCGTCCCAACAAAACTTGACAAGCGTCGATTGATACCATATCACACCAAGCATTATCAAAATATTTTTTCCAATCGAAAAAGGCACTAAGCACCATTTTTCTACCATTACCTCACTGCCTTTATTCAGACAAGACAATTTGTATGGTTTGGGATGACGATCCATCTTCAGTTGCAATTTCTCGATAGCCTCATTAGGCACTACATTCTCACAACTGCCACTGTCAATTATCAACTTGCAGACTTTATCAGCAACTATGTAGGTTGTGTGGAAAACGTTGGTCCTCAACCAATCCTCCCTTGAATCGCCCTTGGGAGTCAACAGGCTCTTTCAAATGACTAGGATCTCTTGGCCGTCTCCATATAGCACGTCCTCATCTTCACCATCATCATACACAGGGTCCCCAATTTCCTCGAACTCCTTTATCATATCATCCTCAATTAGAAGATTTTTATTCTTCTGACCAGCAGGCTTCCTGCAATCAATCACCCTATGCCCTTGTTTACCACACTTGAAACACTTAATACTTGAGCTAGAATTGTCTCGCTGTGGCTGATAAGCAGGATGAGATTCTTAAGGGCGAACTGGCTGACTACCTTCACCTCTGATCACTGGCCTCCTACTATGTTGTTTCTCCAATAAACGTGCCCCCTGATATGCCTCAGAAACCGTCCACAATGAATGAAGGCTGAGAACATCTTGCAGGGGCTACCTTAATGTCCCCAAATACCGTGCTACTATCTGCTCCTCCATCTTAGATAAATCATTTCGAGCCACCAGTTGATAGAATTCCTCAGTATAATAATTGACTAATCTTGTGCCTTGCCTCAGTGAATGGAGCCTCTGAAATAAGGTTGAGTATAGCTGAAAGGGAGGAAGTGCCCTTTCATCTTTATCTTCTCCCAGTTAGTAATTTTGGATTTCCTCAGCGAATGGAGCCTCTGAAATAAGGTTTGAGTATAGCTGAAAGGGAGGAAGTGCCCTTTCATCTTTATCTTCTCCCAGTTAGTAATTTTGGATTTTCCCTGTCGCTCCCATGAACGCTTCAAATGTTCCCACCATGCAGATACTCTACCTTTGAGTTTGATGGCGACCAATTTCACTTTGACACGATCTGGAACCTCCTTATATTCAAAAATCCACTCCACTTCATTTAACCAATCAATAAATCCTTCAGCCTGCAACGTACCAGAAGACTTGGGTAGATCCACTCTGAAATCGAGATCCACATGATGATCCTCCCATCCACGATGCTCCCAAACTCGAGCACGATGGTGTACGGGTTTTCAAAATTGGTATCGAAACCGTGACCCTCCACATCATGATTACCGAACTCCTGCTCCATCAAACGTTGGGCTAACTCTGTAACTTGTCTCTGCAAATCTTCAATCGTCATATCCTGAGTATTACGATCACGGTGCGGGACTTCCTCAATTGGAACCTACCATCAACGACTATGACCATGTCCGCCAACTATTATAGTTGATGGAATTTATCTCCTAAGAAGATTTTGACGCTCTGATACCAACTGACGTCGGGTAGGATAGTGATTATCCTATTGGCTTGTTGTAGCAGATGATTCGCAAGAAAGAAATGAAAGAAAACGCACAAAAACCAGAGAAAATACTTTGAAATCGAGTCAATATTATTAATAATGCAGAATGACCAAAATTAACTTATAAGCCGAGTTAAAAAGATGCAAAATACGAAATTATAAGAAAATTACCAAAAATGGCAAAATCCCAAAATTACACTAGAATAAAATATTAAGTAAAACAAGTAGGTTTCCAAAAATTTGGCTCAATTCGATTTTTCTAACATATGGAAAAAGGGAAGCGAAATATTACCATAAATAGCAAAAAATAACTAAAAATTGAATTTAAGAAAGGAAAACAGTGGATTTTGAGCTCGAAATTGATGCCTACCAAGCATAGCTTGGTGGCCATGATGTGCACGCCAAAGTGAGCTTTCCAGATTGGGGTCATAATAGTGATTCTGATAATCGTAGCCAAAGTTATGGCCAAATTACCAAAAACGTGTCAAATTCCCCCAATCAAGGAAATAATTGCGATTCACTTCTCATCTTTGTGCCGATCCACCATCTCATGGTATCTCAGCGCCATCATCGTGCTATCTGACAAGCCAGCATCACTCGACTCGAATCCTCCTGCATCACATTTTTGGCCATCCAAGAAAGTAGGTTGGGCAATGAGCAACACTAAAATTTTTAGGTTGCTTCAAATGGCCCAATTAACATTTGGGTCGTGTCGTCTCGATTGTGATGTTACAATTTCGTTCAGTCATTTGGCCAAGCCGACTGAAGACTAAAACCGAATAATGTCATAGCCCGGGGAGGTTGTTTGACAATAAATTGCCTAACATCAATTTTATGAAATATCACTTCTTTCTCTCTGTCATTCCACAATTCTTGCTGCTGGGTTTAATCTGCTGAATTCTGAGGTGTTTTTCAAACACGGATATTATGTAATTCGTCATTTTATTTCTTCAGTTGCTTATGATGTGTTATAGCTTGTGGTCTGAATCTTGTACGAAGGAAAAAGAGATGTTTTATTAACACATGTAGCTTACGTTCCTTTCCTTCTTTAGCAACATTAATTTAAGGGTAATATGCGTCATTTTTGTTTCCTGATATAGCAAATAACAAGGCTTTTTTCAATGATAAAATTCTTTGCTTGCTTACTATCTAAGCTAGGCTGTGCAAACATTAGACAGAGTTGCTAAAATTTCGGATAATTTTATATTTGTTGCACTTGCAGCTGGTACAAATATGATGCTTGGTGCTGATAAGGTGATTGATAATTTATGATACAGCATAGACCTACGAAATGCAAGTGTTAGTAATTAAGTAGTCATTTCTTTTACGTTGCATTGTTTGACCACATGTATTTATGAAACTATATACTGTGCAGGTAAAGAGACTTCATCCTGAATTAGCTGCTATTAGAAATTAGTCATTAGTTGATGAACTCAAAAGGGGCTCTGCCCGATAGAAGACAAGCCTAAAATTATTTTTCAAGAACCCATCTAGGTTATCTATCATGCGTTATTGAATTTTCATTAGTTGGTAAATGATAATCTAACTCATTCCTCAGTGTTCCTAATTCATATTTCAGGTTTCTGGCCTCCCCGATTTATTTTGGTGAAAATACCATGGGCACTAATTTTAGTAAGTGCTTAATAAAAGAGAATTTGATGACGTTCTTTTAATTTTACGATGAAACAACCATGCTTATCACTTATTCCTTAGTGCGTTCCTAATTCATATTTTAGGTTTCCAGCCTCCCCGATTTATTTTGGTGAAAATACTATGGGCACTAATTTTAATAAGTGCTTAATAAAAGAGAATTTGATGACGTTCTTTTAATTTTACGATGAAACAACCATGCTTATCACTTATTCCTCAGTGTGTTCCTAATTAATATTTCAGGTTTCCAGCCTCCCCGATTTATTTTGGTGAAAATAATATGGGCACTAATTTTAGTTAGTGCTTAATAAAAGAGAATTTGATGACGTTCTTTTAATTTTGCGATGAAACAACCATGCTTATCACTCCTACCATGAATTTTCTGTTGAACTGATTATTTTGCAGAAAAGGAATACTACCAAATAAAGCAATTCTGAGAAATTATTTAAGGTTTGTCATCCATATTTCATCCTTTTTGTTCACATAAGATTCGTTATGGCATGAAACTTACAATATATAACTATTTTTGGTGTCATTAGTGTCTTTATTGAATTTTGTATTATGACTTTTTTGACAATCGTGAAAATTTTTGTTCGAATTCGGAAAAAAATTCGAAACTTTTTGTGCTTTTTACTTATTTGGGAATCATAAAACTATGTTGTAATTATTTGTTGTATAACTAGGGTCACTGTGAAAACTTTACATAAAGTCAAGTATTAAATTTTAATTGAAATCTAGTCGTGAAAAGATTTTATAATTATGAATTGTAAAAAAAAAAGTACCAGAAATGGAGTACATAATATTTTTCAAAAAATGATGAGGTTTTGCTCAAAAGAATAAGAGAATCTTGTATATATTTCTTGATATGTGTTATAGAAAAGATGAAATTTGAAAAACTTTTACCTTTGGCTTGTTGAAATAGGAGCCATTTCAGTATTCCTAGAATAATTGCTGATTACGCTGGCAACTTGTTCAGTCGTTGACTCCTTTAAAACTGATCTAATCACTAAAATATAAATTGTTTAATGTTAGAATACAATTCTTTATCTTATGTATCTTTGTTGACTAATCTATTTGAATAGTTTTCGATAGTTATTTTTTAAAGTTTCATTTCAGCAGTTAAATTTGTATTATTCTATTTTCTCTTAGATAATACATGCAATTTTCTTTTGTTACGTAGAGATTATATACACATATTTTGGTTATGTAGAGAGAGTTTATATGAAGATGAAGAAACTGATCAGAGAACACTGAATGCATTGCTTGTTCCCAAGATAAAAATATGTCCCTTGTGTTTGACAAACACAAGGAACGAATTTCAAATACTTTGAGCTTGTAAATTTGTGTTTATTTTGGAGCACTACTTTTGCATGAAAACTCCATGAAGTTTGAGCTGAGCAAGAATGTATAACAAACTTCATGATGCTTTTTTTTGCTTGTAACTTAAATATGATAGTGTATCACGTGCAGTTTTTGAAATGTGTAAACCATCCTTTGTTTCCTCCTTAAAATATTATTTTGTAATTTTTCTTAGTCTATGAATTAGATTATGTAAAGAACTTTTGATTTTATGTATATAGGATGGCTTGCAATGCTTTTGTTATATTGGTTCAAGATTTTGATGCAATTGTGAACAAGTAAATTGAGATTTTTATTTTTTATTTTTTTTGTTTCTGTTATTTATGTCAATGGTGCAAGAGGTTGAATGTACAAAAGTTCATTCATTTCTATTTTTGTGATATGATCGTTTCTCGAGTCACAATATATAAATTATTTTCGAATGGAAATTAGAATTCTACCAGTCAAAATAAGTTGTTTGCTTTTCTCTTCAAACACATTGCTTAAGGAATTTCTCCAGAACATAATTTATGGTTCTCAATACACTATTTTTGCAATGTTGTTGCCTTGAAACATTTAGCAACGTGTGCTTAAATTTGAGGTAACTAATGTTTAACACAAATATTATTTTTATCTATACTATTATGTAGTCAATTACACTATGGCACGTACCTTGCACATGCGTTTCACTAATCTACGAAAAGGGACATTATTGCTTACTTGTTTATGCTAGCTTGGCCACCGGTGAAGTCAGAAGTTGGCTTCTAAATAGTATGTTTTCCGGGTTGTGGATCGGTCTCTTTGAGAAAGTTGGGTCACCTAGCCAACTACAAGAACACAAGATCTAAAGTAATTCTTTTATTAATAAAGTAAATAAAGAAGCCACCTATTAATGGTAGTTGGATTGTAATTTATCATAGAATGAAAGGGCAAAACAAATACTATTATAGTTAATGTATAGTGGGCATTATCATTATAAGCTGCCTTGAAAGCTAAAATATCAGACCAAAAAATTTCAATTTTACTCTTGAGACCACCTTCAAAAACTTCACACACAAGTTTTTACTTTATAAAGTAACACTTCCCCACTAGACCGTTTTGAAAACTTGACACATAATACCAAAGATATTATATATATTTGTAACATACTATGGGCATACAACATCTAAATGTAATAGTTTTCTATTCACTTATAGATGTTCCTTTTTACAATTACATTTTACATTTTTTTAAAACTAAAAAATTAGTTAGGATTGGTACAAGTTCGTGCAAGATTAAAATTGTTGTAACGTGATCCAAATTTTAGTGGGTATTGGAGTCCCAATTGAGGTAGTCTTGAAGAGATCAAAATTATGGACCGAGAAGAAAAGTTATCGCATTTTTGCTAGTGTGCTACTAGCTGGACGCTTGAGTGATACCAACAAATTTTCTACAGAAAGTTCTCACCTGCCTAATCCTTGAGAGGTGGGGCTATCACCTGCCTATCGCTTGCTTGTCGCTCGAGCTACAGGTTTCCAAAATTTTCCTTTTAACACATTTTGGATTCCTATTTAACTACCACTTGGTTTCAAGAATTTTATATATATAAGCCTCGACTTGTATTGTTTCCACATCATTCATACAATATTGTGAGAGCTTTAGACTTTAATTGAGAGCATTGAAGTTTTGTTGTAAACAGAATTGCTATTGATTATAGTGGATTTCTCCTCTTCTGCCTGTTATTTTTCCTGTCTTGGGTTTTCACATAAATTTTGGTGTTTTTTATTTTGTTCTTATTTATTTTATTACTGTCATAATCCTTTAGGTCAAATTCATAACAAGTAGTAAAAAATGTTGATTATTCTGTACGATAACGATAAAGTATGATATTTCGTTATTTGATCAAAATACGAGATTTACTTTATGGCAAGTGCATATGCGAGCAGGTCTACACAGATGGATTTGGAGGAAGCCTTATTTGGCCTTGATAATATACATTCAACCTAGAAGTAGGATTAAAAGCAGCATAGGGATCAAAATGCCCAGTCCTATATTCATCTACATAAATCAAAATCAAACTCTTAGGGATGTTCTCAAGGAGAAAAGAGTCGTTGCCATTGCGTTCTCTAGGAAAGTTTGGGTATTCTTCTTAAAACAGAAGAGAGATATGTTTGGGCCTTTAAGGAATGGAAAACAATGATAAAAAAGCATATTTGAAAACAAATTAAACGTCTACATACAAATAATAGGTTGGAGTCCTGTTAAGATGAATTCAATAATTTCTACAGGTTTGAAGGCATCTTGAGACACTTGATAGTGCCTGAAACTCCTCAATAGAATGATGTGATAGAACAGATGAATAGAACTTTGTATGGAAAAGGTTCGTTGTATGCTTTCAAAATCTAGGCTGCTTAAGATTTTTTGGGCTGAAGCTACTACCACAATTTGTTTTCTAATTAGTCATTCACCCTTAACTAGTATTGAGAAAAAGACACCAGAAGAGGTATGGTCTGAAATACTTTCTTGTTATACTGATTTGAATATTTTTGGATGTCGTACTATGCTTATATGGATAATGGAAAGTTGGAGCCTAAGTCTAGAAAATGTGTCTTTCTTGGGTATAATTCAAGTGTAAAAAAGTATAGATGGTGGAGTCTTGTGATAAGAAATGTAGTGGTAAGTAAATATGCAGTATTTAATGAACTTGCTATGGTCCATGATTCATCTTGTAGGGATTCTGATAAAAATGAGGAATAGAATCATTCAACTCAGTGGAGTTGAAAATTAGTCTAGGGCAACAATTGGAGGTTTTAGAACAATCTAGCTCAGAATTGACAGATAGTAATACTTCGTCTACTTTGCCTACACCATTAGCAACACCACAATACTCAATTGCTAGGGATAGACCTTCCGGATAGATTAGACCTCGACAGTACTATGGAGAAGTAAACATGGTAGCATATGCCTTAAATGTGACTGAAAAAATTGATTCCACTAATATTACGACATATGTCGATTTAGATATGATGGACCAAACAAATAAAAGATATATAAAGTGTAGAAAGGGAAAAATAGGTGTTATGGTAATGTTTACTTGCACTTTTTCTTTTATAATATGACAAAAATAAATAATAAAAATAAACACCGAATTGTTGTATTTTGTTGTAGAAATACTTTCATAGATATTTAACATTGTTTTATTGGGTTTTTTCCTTATGCTTATTAATTAATTTAAAGACGGTTATATTTTAAATTGTGCACAAGATACTCAAAATTATGGGAACTTTTGATGGTATATAAATGCCTAAAATTTTAACGATGTGCGTTAACTTTAACATGATGATAAAGTATGTAATCTAAGGAGTGCACTAAACTTGCAATTTTAATTTTTATTTCAATTTGATATTTTTGTCATACAAACAATATTTCTAGCATTTTGAATATTTTAAAAGAATGTGCGTGAATGCTTATCTATAAATAATATATGGTAATCTACATAAGACTTTGTTAAATTGGACAAGAATTTCAAAAATTTAATTGTTTTCTCACTTTGAGTCATTAGCCTCATGTATCACGTCATTTCTATTCAATTTTCATAATGATATTAGATGAAGCAAAGAAAGTAGAAATCCTACTTTTTAGCTGTATTTTAAAGTACACTGAATTACTTATTTGAAAACAACCTTTTTAAAGTTGATTTTCATGTCCAACAAACACAACTAAACACGTAGTACAGAAAAATGGGCACAAAATGAAAATATATTACAAAACAAGGATGCAGAAAGTGAAATATTACAAAAGAGACCTCAACTAGAAACACGCTAATTAAGACAACAAGAAAGGATGAGGAACATTCTTACAAGAAATATTATCAGGATCCTTCATCAAACAAATTTCAGAATCCCAATAATATTGTAAATATCTATTCATAGTATCTATAGCTTAAATCATATCTTCTGCTATGCTATTCTAAGCAAAATTAAAAGAAATATTTATCCAGCTCGTGACATCTCATTTAAATTCTGAAATAGAGGCAATGCGCAGAGGATGAATCTCAAATAATGCGAATGAGTCTATCCTTGAACTGGGAATTAAGGTGCCATTGGCATGCAACCAAAACCAGCCCTATAGATTTCTTGATGAGGGAAATATATCATCACTGGTCTTTTCATGAATCATTGAGTCATTTGTGAGATTAAATGCAACATATATTCCACAATTAGCACTTTTATCGTAATTTTGTTTTTCAATTTTTGCACTGGAACTTTTATCGACCTTTTTTAATGGAGATTTCTCATCCAAAAAGGTCGTACTTTGTGTAGCACTAAGTAAATCTTGTTTAGTATTTTCCATTACATCCCAAAAATTTGGTGTCTTGTTTGAAGGCACAAATCCAGTAGTAACTTGTTCTAAAATACAACTTCTAGTGTGGTTTTCTAGATTATCCATCAAAATAGATGGATGGAGATCTGATACCTTAAGTTGTTCATAGCTTCTTTGCTACAAATAACCATATCCTTCACAAGTTCCATTCTGTTGAATTGCACCTGTAGCCATCACTATTAACAATAGACCAGCTCAGTTAGATGTTTGATGTATGCAATGGTGTGTACCAGACAAGATCTAGCACATGTAGTTAGTGCAGTTAGCAAGTATTTGGCTAATCCTGGTAGAGAGCCTTGGAGAGCTGTAAAGTGGATTTTCAAGTACTTGAAAGGTACAATGGAGTGTGGGATCATGTTTGAGAGACAACATGGTGATATTTTAGTTCGAGGATACGTAGATGCAAATTATGCAGGGGACATGGATATCAGAAGGTCCCATACATGTTATGTTTTCACACTCGCAGGTGGGTCCATATGTTTGAGATCAATGATGCAGTCACTTGTGGCATAATCTACAACTGAATTAGAGTACATGGTGGCAACTGAGGCAGCCAAGTAATTATTGTGGTTGAGAGGGCTTGTCAGGGAACTTGAGATCAAGCAAGATGGAATTAAGCTGTACTGTGATAGCCAGAGTGCCATCTTCCTAGCGAAGAATCAGATTTATCATGCAAGAACCAAGCACAATGATGTAAGATTTCATAAGATAAGAGAGTTGGTTACTTCAAGAGAGCAGTTGTTAGAAAAGGTACATACCTCAGAGAATACAGTAGACATGATGACAAAGCCAATCAAAAAGCATTGTTTGAACTTGATTAATATCTCTAGGTGTTAGAGAAGATGTGTCCCAATCCATTGGTTCTAGATGGTGTGGTTTTTCAGGTTATGTTTTTCTCCTAAGGGGTGAATATTTGCCAAGGTGGAGATTGTTGTGCATGTGACTCATATATAGTGGAACGCAGGTCCCAGATTAAATAGGCCGATACTAGAGTGGAGTGAGAGGAGCGTAGCGCATCAAACGGTAATATGCATCATTTATGTTTCCTAATATGGCAAACAACAAGGCTTTTTCAATGATGAAATTATTTACTTGTTTACTATCTAAGTCTAGGTTGTGTAGACATTAGACAGAGTTGCCAAAATTTCGGATAATTTTATATTTGTTGCACTAGCAGCTGGTTCAAATGTGACCTTTCTTGTTGATCAGGTGCTTGATAATTTATGATACGGCATAGACCCATGAAATGCCAAGTGTTAGTAATTGACGTAGTCATTTCTTTTGGATTGCATTGTTTGACCACCTGTATTTATGAAACGATATACTATGCAAGTAAAGAGACTTCATCCTGAATTAGTTGCTATTAGAAATTCGTCATTAGTTGATGAACTCAATAAGGGGTCTGCCCAATAGAAGACAAGCCTAAAATTATTTTCCGAGAGCAGAGAACCCATCCACACTATCTATCATGTGTCATTGAATTTTCATTAGTTGGTAAATGATAATCAAACTTATTCCTCGGTGTGTTCCTAATATATATTTCAGGTTTCTGGCTTCCCTGATTTATTTTGGCGAAAATACAATGGGCACTAATTTTAGTAAGTGCTTAATAAAAGAGAATTTGACGACGTTCTTTTGATTTTACAGCAAAACAACCATGCTTATCACTTTTGCAACGAATTTTCTGTTGAACTGGTTATTTTGCGGTGCCATTTTATGGTACTTTGATGTGTGCAAGAAGCAAGAATTCTACCAAATACAGCAATTCTGTGGAATTATCTAAGGTTTTTCATCCATATTTCATCCTTTTTGTTCACATAAGATTCGTTATGGCGTGAATGAGCTTACCATATATAGCTGTTTTTGGTGTCATTAGTGTCTTTATTTGCACATGTAAACTAGGTTTTTACGATTGGGTGGGCATCACTTGTTCTTCTTGTGGGGTTTCTTAATCTTTGAATTTTGTATTATGACTTTTCGGACAATCGTGGAAAATTTTGTTTGAATTTGGAAAAATCTGAAACTTTTTGTGCTTTCTATTTATGTGGGAATTGTTAAAGTTTTGTTGTAATTATTTGTTGTATAACTAGGGTCACTATGAAAATTTTACGTAAAGTCAAGTATTAAATTTTAATGGAAATCTAGGCATGAATAGAGTTTATAATTATGAAGAGTTCTTTTAATTGCTGTAAAAAAAGTACTAGAAATGGGGTATATAATATTTTTCAAAAAATGCTGACGTTTTGCTCAAACGAATAAGAGAATCTTGTGTGTGTGTGTGTGTGTGTATATATATATATATATATATATCTTGATATGTGTTATATAAAACATGAAATTTGAAAAAGTTTAACCTTTGGCCTGTCGAAATAGGAGCTATTTCAGTATTCCTAGAATAATTGCTGATCACTTTCGGCAATTTGTTGTGTCATTGACTCCTTTAAAACTGATCTAATCACTAAAATATAAATTGTTTAATTGTTTAATACAATTATTTATCTTAGTTATGTATCTTTGTTGACTAATCTATTTGAATGGTTCTCTATTGTTGTTTTTTAAAGTTTCATTTGAGCAGTTAAATTTGTATTATTCTATTTTCTCTTAGATAATGCATGCAATTCTTCTTGTTATGTAGAGAATATATACATATCTTTTGGTTATGTACAGAGTTTATATGAAGATGAAGAAATTGATAGGAGAACACTGAATGCATTGCTTGTTCCCAAGATAAAAATACATTCCTTGTGTTCGACAAACACAAGGAACAAATTTCTTGATACTTTTAGATTGTAACATTGTTTTATTTTGTAGCACTAGTTTTGCACGAAAACTCCGTTATAAAGTTTGAGCTTAGCAAGAATGTATAACAAACTTCATGATGCTTTTTTGGTTTGTAACTTAACTATGATAGTGTATCAAGTGCAGTTTTTAAAATGTGTAAACCATCCTTTGTTTTCTCCTTAAAATATTATTTTGTAATTTATCTTAGTCTATAAATTAGAATATGTACAGAACTTTCGATTTTATGTGTATGGGATGGCTTTCAATGCTCTTGTTATGCTGGTTCAAGATTTTGATGCAATTGGAAACAAGTAAATTGAGACTATTTTTTTGCTTTTGTTATTTGTGTCAATGATGCAAGAGGTTGAATGTCCAAGGGTTCATTCATTTCTCATTGTGTCATTTGATCGTTACTCGATTCAAAACAAATAAATTAATTTCAAATGGAAATTAGAATTCGACCAGGCAAAATAAGTTATTAGTTTGTCTCTTCAAACACATTACTTAACTGGAACATAATTTGTGGTTCTCAATACCATATTTTTGCAGTGTTGTTGCCTTGAAACTTTTTACAACATATGGTTAAATTTGATGTAACTAATGTTTAACACAATTTTTTTTTATCTACATTATTACATGGTCAATTACGCTATGGCATGTGCGTCTCACTAATCTATGAAAAGAGCCCCTATTGCTTACCTGTTTATGCTAGCTTGGCCACCAGTGAAGTCAAAAGGTTGCTTCCAAAGAAAAAATTGAGTAAATTAAGAAGCCACCTACTAACGGTAGTTGAATTACAATTTATCATAGAATGAAAAGGCAAAAAAATTACTACTATAGTTATTGTACCAGGGGCATTAACACTGTAGGCTGCCTTCAGAGCTAAAATATCAAACAACAGAATTTCAATTTTACTCTTGAGACCACCTTCAAGAACATCACACACAAGTTTTTGCTTCAGAAAGGAAAACTTCACCTCCAGACCGTTTTGAAAACATGACACATAATGCAAAAAAATAATATATATATATATATATATATATATA